>NC_056725.1:1798119444-1798194444 GCF_019279795.1 Protopterus annectens | reverse complement strand
GTGTGTATGTGCGTGTGTTATGAAATGGCTGTGGTAGGGCTAGCTTACCTCTCAACTTTCCAGATTTTTGCAGAATGTCCAGATTTTGACAAATCACTGAGGACTTAAATCACTAAATATGACTTGCATATGTGTTTCAGGCTTCTTACCCTTCAGAAAAATGGAAGCTAACACAAAACCTGTTATTCAAACAACTTCCTAAGTATAAAAAAGTGATATTTAAATTCTATCCCTATTTTTGGGCCTTTGTCCCCTGAATATTTTAGGCTTTGACCAGATTCTTGTGATAAGAGGTTGTGAAGAATGAGGACTAGCCACCTGGTGATGTGAACATTGGCTCTAGATTATTCAGTGCTGCTGTGACACCCCAGCCTCATGTGCAAAAAGGGAGAAAGGGTTGTGGATGGCTGTATATATATATAGATAGTTTACTGCCATATACTCACGGCTGTTGCAGTCAAATGGTCATATCATTGACTCATGTCTGTGAAAACTGACATTGCCGAACTCCGGTATTGTCAAATTAGAAATTGAAAGCAATCTAGGAATGAGCATTATCATGGGTTAAGATAGGGGCGATATTTGTACTTCTGCGATATTGGAGTTTGACATTGCCAATGTTCATGGTTTGGGTTTCGCATGAAGTGGTTAGACTGACTCAGCTGTGAGTATATGATAGTAAACCTACATATATATATATATATATATATATATATATATATATATATATATATATATATATATATATATATTCCATATATTTATTTATTTATTTGACATTTGTTGACTGGGTTAGTACAACTGGGCAGAAGTCCTTTTTCACCGGAGGCCCGGGGAGAAAAGCTCCACAATGAATACAATCTTAGGTATAAAAAATACAATGAATACAATCTAAGATATAAAAAATACAATGGTTCACAAAAGTAAAAGAATTATAAAATAATTATATGTTATATTTATGTAGGAAACCATAGATGCGCTAATTAATCTAGTGTGGTATACAGCATATTTACATTAAACATGAAAGGCAGTCAATAATTATGTAAACATCTAGCAGTGCAGGCCCTGTATTTATTGAGTTGATTAAATGTGGGTGAGGGACTAGTAAAAACCCCATAATGGAGAAAGGAGGTTATTTTTGTCAAAGTTCAGGGAGGAGAGAGAAGAGGAAGTAAGCCACTAATGGAGAAGAGGGTTCAGCCAGTGAGAAAACAAGACAGAAAGAAAGAGGATGAGGGTGGTTGAGAGAATTAGAGAAAAAGGTAGAGTGGATGGTAGAGAGAATATGAGAAGTAAGATACATGCAGAGAGGGTGCATTACTGAGAGGGGTGCAAGAGAAGGGTGTGAGACTAGAGAGGCTATCCAGGAGAATGATTGCAGTGACAGATCCAAGAACTTTTTAGGAAGTTTTTTATAGCAACCTTGAAATTTTGTGGGTAGCTAATATTCCTGAGTTCTAGGGGAAGTTTGTTCCAGGCTAGGGCTGGGAGGTAGCTCATAGGTTCATAGGTTGGTACTAGGCTATCGGCCCTAGGGCCTATGCAAGCCTAGCCATAACAATTCCTTGGATATTTCTTCCCACAATATTTACTTCTCTGGACCCCTGTCTAGCAGGGCGACTGACATGAATTTCCTATCTCCCATCCAATCATCAAGGTTCCTTTTGAAGAGGGCCAATGAGGTGCTCTGCTTGACATGTATGGGCAGTCTATTCCAGAGTATGGGGAATCTCTGGGTCAGAAACCTATCCCACCAGCATGTTTTGTTCATTGTGATGACAAGGTTTAGATCCTTGGAGCGTTTGGCTCTGAGGGATTGGGATTTCTTTAAGTGGAGCATGTCCAACAGCTCAGGGTTTGACATGGCCTTGTATGTTAAGCAGAGATCACCTCTGAGTAGACGATATGCCACAGAGTATAGCTGGAGTTTTTTTAGACGATCAGCATATGGCATCTGCTTTAGGCCTGTGATTCTTTTAGTGAGGTATTTCTGTGGCCTTTCCAGCTGTTGCAGATGTCTTGCGAGGTACATATCAAACGGGGCATTATACTCTATAATGGGTCTAATAAGGGATGAGTACAGTGGGACAAAGACCTCCTTTTTTCTGGATGAAAATCCCTTAGTGATGAGGTGTGCCACATAGAAGGATTTCCTGACTGTTGTGGCAATGTGGTTATCGAAAGTGAGACCACTTTGTTTTTGCCCTATTTTGCTTTTGGGTTTGTAGATTTGGTGGAGGTTTTGTTCAGAGCTATGTAAAGACCTAGGAGGGGTATAGAGGGGAGACAAGAGATGCAATGTCAGGGCAAGAGGAAGGTTGGTACAGTAGGGTATGTATGACCTGGAGTTGGGAAAAGAGCAATTGATGAGGGAGTTCTAACCAGTTTAAGTTATGAAGGGCAAGACAGGGGTGAGAGTGGTAGGAGTGACTTGAGGCAAATTTAGCTATTTTGTTATAAGTAGCTTTGGGTTTTGTAAGGAGGGAGGTATACAGGTTGGTGAGGATTTGGGAGCCTTAGAGAAGGCTAAGAAGGAGAGAGGCATGGGAATGTGAGATTTTGGGGATAGTGAGATTTTTGATTTGGAGGTGAGAAATATTTTGCTTCAATATAGGAGTCCAAGTTTTTGGTGAGTTTTCTTAATGTTATTGGAGACATGCAAATCAAATTTGAGTTGGTGAGTGATGACCCCCAGGAACTTGGTGTTAGATTCAACAGAGATCAGTGTATTGTTGTGGGAGTTGATCGAGACAGAGGGTTTGAGATGATTCATGTTCTTGGAAGTAAAAAAGCAGGAGTTTGTTTTTTTTTTTTTTTGGATTTAGAATCAACTGATTATGGAAAAGCCAGTTTTCAATAGACGAGAATGAGTTTTGAGTGAGGGTATTTAGGTCAGAGAGGGAGTCAGCTATGGTAATGACTGTAGAGTCATCTGTGTATTGCACTAGGGAAGACTGTGGTCAGGATGTATGCAGTTGGTTGATAAATATATTGAACAGTAGAGGGCCCAGAATGGATCCCTGAGGTATTCCCATTTTGATAGGGAGGGGAGGAGATGTTGCAGAGAGCCATTTAACAGACTGAAGTCAGTCTGTGAGATAGCTAGATAACCAGGAAATGGTAGATATGGAGAGATTAAGTTCAGAGAGATTAGCAAGTGGAAGAGGGTGGCACACCATGTCAAAAGCTTTTGAGAGGTCAAGGAATAGGGCTGAGACAAGTTTATGATTATCTCTGGCTTGAGGATATAGTATTCAGGAAGGATATTATGGCAGTGGAGGTGCTATATTTGCGGCAAAAGACATGTTGTGTGGGGTGAGCAAGTTCTCTTGTAAGAGGTAGTGGAAGATTTGTTTGTTGATGCACTTTTCCAAGATTTTGGTAAGAGGAGATAAAATAGCTATAGATCTGAAGCTGGCAAGTTCTGAGGAGTTTCCACTCTTGTGAATGGGAATCGTGTATAATTTTTTTCCAGACTGAGTGGACTTTGGATTCAGCAATGGAGTTGTTAATGAGAATGGAGACAGGGAAGGCAATTGAGTTGGCAGCCATCCTCAGGAAATGAGGTGTTAGGCTGTCCACAGAGGGAGAGCAGGGTTTTATTTTGGTGAGCATAGATTTAATATAGTTAGTTGAGACAGGTTTTAGAGAGAACGCTTGGCTGGTTGAAGATGGGTTGGGAGTTGTAAGACTGGTACTGGAGTTGTATTGTGGAGACAGTTTGCTAATAGTTTCAATGAAGTAGGTATTAAAGGTAGTTGCTGTTTCTAATGGGGAGTTGTTGGGACATGGATTAGGGCCAGATGGGTTGCCTGGGTGCAGAATTTGATTGATAGAGTGCCACAATTTCTCTGAGTTAGTTGCAAGTGGGGAGGGAGTATTGCTATAGAAGGTTTTCTTATTGTTAATGATGCATTGTTTTGCAAGGTTGAGCAGTTCTTTGTAGTATTGTAGATGGGAAGGGAGTTTTGTTTTAGACCAGACTCTCCCAGCATTGTCTCTTTGTTGCATGAGGGTGCGTGTGGTTTGAGTTAGCTATGGGGATATGAATGATTTTACCCGAACAGTACATTTGGGGGCGAGGAAGCTGAGAATATTGAGAAATGCAGAATTGAATTTGAGGATTGCGTCATCAAGAGGTACATATTTAAGGAATGGCCAG
This sequence comes from Protopterus annectens, assembly GCF_019279795.1. Classification (NCBI taxonomy): domain Eukaryota; kingdom Metazoa; phylum Chordata; order Ceratodontiformes; family Protopteridae; genus Protopterus; species Protopterus annectens. Next base: position 1,798,190,282 of record NC_056725.1, on the reverse strand, counting down.
TTTACTGATGAGAGATGGTTAGTAAAGATGTCAGGGTGAAAGTTGATGAGCTTGCGACACTCTATATATCTGTGGGGTCGATCATAGTGGGGAGGGAATCTGAGAACCTTAACAGGACAGTGATCACTAAAGGAGTCAAGAACAGTTGTGGGGAAGTGATATTTTTGAGGCTCTGAGACGAGTATCCAGTCAATGAGGGAAGAAGTATTAGTGGGTTTGTTCTTATGGATACTAGCAGATATTAACTGGAGAAGCCATGTAGATTAATATGTGTGGAAGGACAACTGGAGGATAAGGGAAGCCAGTTGATGTTTACGTCACCTATGAGAGTAGTCTCATTGAGTGAGTGTAGTGAGAGCCAGGAGAGAATGTTTTCAAGTACTGGGATATTATCGCCTGGGGGTATGTATATTGCAGCTATGGTAATTGTTTTGTGTTCATTGGTTCTGCAGCTGGAGAGTAGTAGTTCAGCTGGAGAGAAAGAGGGGATGGGGATTGTTAGTGGAGTTATGGTTAAGTGATTGGAGAACATAATAGCGACTCCACCACCTTTTTTCTGAGCTCAGTCCAGACGTAGGATGTTATAGCCTGGGATAAGAAAATCTTTGTCAGGAATATAAGGCTTTAGCCACATTTCTGTGAGTGGAAGAATATCAGGAGAGTGCAGGTATATCCAGGCATGAAATTCACTGACTTTGTTTATTATACTTTTGATATTTATAGAGAATAGGGTTAGATGTTTTTGGGATGGCAAGGGATGGTTAATTCTGTGAGCTTAGCATTAGTATGAGTGGGGTTATGAGGTCCAGGGTTGGGATGAATGTCACCTGATAGGAGAAGAATCATGAGGATAGCTGTAGACCTCTGAGAAGAGGAGGGGCAGAGGTAGTATTTGGCTTTATCTTTAGGGAGAGTAGGGGAGACAGTTTAATTTTTGGAAGGGGAGGTTGTGAGAGTTGTGTAGAGTATATTGTAGGAAAACAGTAGATGGACTGAGGAGGGTAAGGTGTAGATAGAAGTAGGAGGGAGGTGAATGGGTGCAAGGTTAGTGTTATAGGAGGATAGGTTATGTAGAAGAGAAAGAGCAGAAAAAGAGAGAAGAACTAGAATGATTTTGAGAGGAGATATGTTAAGTAAGGGGTAGAGAGGTAAAATTGGTCAGAGGAAGGAGGGAGTTAATGAGAGATAAGTTGGAGGGTGTTGATTTGGGGTTATGATTTAGTTGAAAGAGTTAATAGCAAAGAGCAGGAAGGTGATGATGCTATATTATGGAAGAGATAAGATAGAGGTTGTTGTAAAGAAGGCTAAGAAATAGATTTTTTAAATGGTAAGTACGTCTAAACTGAGGATAGTGGTGTGGGGTTGTGACTGTGTTGGAGACTAGAGATAAGAGGAAGTGAGGTGGGTTAAGAATGGAGAGTAATATAAGTTATGTAGAAATTAGAGTTGATGAAGTGTCAGACAGTTGGGTGCTGTGAAAAGAAGAGGAAGTGGATAGAGGGTAGGGGGATGTGGAGAGTAAAGATATAGGAGGAGTTGCTAGAGGTGTGCTATGTAATTATGTGTGATTGCACAGATGGGGAGGAGCATAGAGTAGATTGTCTGGAGGAGAGTGGGAAGGAGGGGCTTGAGGGGGGAGTGGGAGAAGAGGGTTAGTTATAAATTAAAGTAATCCTGGGGTGAGTGGGAATGGGGATAGGGTAGGGGAGTGGCGTGAGCCCGAGTGAAGCGAAGGGTGAATGGAGAGGGCAGAGCCCAAGTCGACAAGAGTACGAAAAGTGAAGAGAAACAATAAGTCAGTAAGTAGAGGGTCAGAATAATATAGTATTACTTTTGAGTTGTAAGACGAGATTTAGTGAGGAGGCAGAACTAAAGATGAAAAGACCAAAGAAGAAAACAAGAGGGAATTATGGTGGAGACAGGTAAGATTGTAAGGAAGAGACACTGTAAACAGATGGTAATCAGCAGAGGGGGGGAAGAGAAGCTTAAAAAGATAAGGGCACACAAGGCAGCTGGAAGTATTAATAAGCGGGGCAGGAGTGGAAGGAAAGCATAATGAGAAAAGGTAGATAGAGGGAGGTAGAAATTAGAAAGATAAGAGAAGGAGTCCTGGGTCAGGTAGTTAGAGCAGAGAGTGGAGCAGATTGGGCACTGGACATTGTGTGCAGTATCAGTTGAAAGGAGGGCATTCTTAGCAATAACCTAACTTTGGTACGTTAGCACTATACATACAATAAAATTACTGGGGAGGCTGGGAGTAGCAGTCTTCAACTGGAGAGGTGTATTCCCCTATGCCTTGGAGGTAGTGGGTAGTTTATATGTGTGTGTGTGTGTGTGTGTGTGTGTGTGTGTGTGGTGTGTGTGTGTGTGTGTGTGTGTGTGTGTGTGTGTGTGTGTGTGTGTGTGTGTGTGTGTGTGTGTGTGTGTGTGTGTGTGTGTGTGTGTGCACATATGTATTGCCTGGTTAAGATCTTGTTCTCACAGACACAGGGCGCTGGGGTTCAATCCTGACCTATGATCACTGTGTGGAGTTTACCTGTTTTCTCCATGTTTGTGTTGGCTTGCTGCTGCCTTCCAAAGCATTGTGGGTAATTCTGCCACAGGAATGGAAGGTACAGAATTCATACCCAGCCTTCTTAGTTGAGCTTTAGAAGTCTGCCAACAGAATACACACAAAAGTGAACAGAGTTGTGGGCAGCAGCATAGGCATTTTGGTGGTGCTTAACAGGGGAAGTGTCATAAGGACCAAATGCTTTACTCATCAGTTATTGTGTGCATTAGCCTCTGAATAGGAGATGACAGACTACAAGCCGTATGGCACATCAGACCTAGCCGCACAGTGGTTTAAAAATTGTCTCTTCATGATTTGGTCATTTCAAGTAATGTTGCCAAAAGGGGCAGTGGTATTTGCTGATACTAAGTGGGTGGAGGAACTGGATTACTTCAACTTACACCAGAAAGTATCTGTGCCCTTATTGACCAATATGTGATTGCCATAAAGCCCATCATTCATGAATCAATAAGCTACTCGCTGGCTGGTGCCCAGTTGTCCAAAATGGGTTACTTAGGATAGCTCTGCTGAGCAAAAGCTGGATGTAAAACCAATCAATCTATCTGCCAAAAATGAGCTAAGGATTGCTATACTGAATATAATTTGACTTAGGGGATGCAGGCTGGAAGCAGATGACATAGTAATAAGGAGGTAACTGGACATCCTGTATATCCAGAAGAGAAGGTGGAAGGGCAGTATAGTGATGGAAGGGCAGTATAGTGATGTCACTTGGTTTGATATCTAGAGTCTACATCTCAGGGTGAGGAAAAACTAGAAATAATATGGAAATTGTGGTAAGAGTCTTCTGAAGGCCATGAGTGATGACATCAGAATCAGTGACAGACTCTTGGTAACAAGACTCCAGTGGAAAGATAGAACAGTCTCAATGATCTCAGCCAATGTCTCAAAGCAGGACTGCAATGTCAAGGAAAAAGGACATTCAGGCAGCAATTGCAGGACTTCTTTCAATAAAGACGGCAAACTGAGTTGGTCTTGATAATGGGGTAAGATGGACAGAACAGGATATGTGGTATGTGGACTGCCTCTATCCACATGCTTGGAGTAACAAGTCTAATGAAGGGGAGGCCATTCTAGCCTTTTGTCTGCCAAATGGCTTTATGATGGCCAAGACTGGATTCACAAATTAAGAAAGTCACAAGATCACATACAAGAGTGGCCAGCTTACAACTCCGGTAGACCAGCATAGACCATTGGTAGCTACAATCAGCTATAAGCAGTAGTCAGCAACGGCTCTGAGATCAACAGAGATGAGGTTGAAATCATGGAAGTTAATTGGAGTGAAAGCACAGGAGTTCAAGGAAACATTCTTGGCTCTAACATTTGTGAAGAATAGGAAATAGGTGGAACAGAAGATAGAATGGCAGATGTGTGTGTGTGTGTGTGTGTGTGTGTGTGTGTGTGTGTGTGTGTGTGTGTGTGTGTGTGTGTGTGTGTGTGTGTGTGTGTGCAGAGCAGTAGCTAGTTCATCTCACATCCTGGGCAATTTGTCAGACTGGTGGTCTCTTTAACCCAAACTTGGGGACCATAAAAAAGTCTTTTGTTACTTTCAGTAGCCATAGCAAGACAGCAAGCTAACTGCAGCAGTTACTGTTACTAACATACTGAGTTCAAAGTGTGAATGCAGTATTTTGGACATCACCAATGGCTTCTTAGCTGAATGCCAATACTGCATGAATTCGGAAGCTGTCTATTGCACCGTCTAACATCTTCCACTCAGGGCAGATACTTTCTTAGTGCTGCCCTAGTTATGTCTGTGTGTGTGTGTGTGTGTGTGTGTGTGTGTGTGTGTGTGTGTGTGTGTGTGTGTGTGTGTGTGTGTGTGTGTGTGTGTGTGTGTGTGTGTGTCTGTGTATGCGTGTGTTTCTGATATGAGGTTATTAGCTCCTGAAACATGATTTGTGAATATGTCTATAAATACTTTACTTTTTCTAAATTTTACCTCAAGTAATTTATAACTCATACAAAATGTATAATATACCCATTAAAATAGTAAATCACGGTATTCCTATTTTCCCTTTCTATTCATTTTGTAAAACTGATGATGCCAACTTTATACCTTTATTATGAGACTGTAAATCAAATCAGAACATGTGGGAAAATATTTTAAAGATCTTAGTTAAAGTAAAGGTGCTGATACAAGATCTCTCCAGGTCATTTGTTTTGCTTAACATTCCTACTAAGACTTTACAGTTACATTTTTTATTACAAAAACTGGACATACAAACCTGAAATATTATGGGTTGGTTGGTAGACCTACAGAATGAAATTATTAGAAATTAGCAAAAATCTCAAAAAAATATTGAAAAGTCATCCAGGTTTATGGAAGACAATTTGTATAATATCCCTGGCACACTGGGTGATACACGCTTAGCTGGCATTACACAAAGGACATGTTAACTGACACTTTTCTGTATGCGTTGCTAAGACTTAATGCTATGGCATTGCTGGAATAGTGAGTAGTATTGTGGTTTGATATACTGTACAATTAGTTTACAGTGAAGGGAATTGTCAAGATTTTTATTTTTAAAGTGTATAATAATTTAAAGCTTGTTTTAATAATGTTCAGATTGTATGTATATAGGTTTATATCAGTTTTATACTGCATACTTTTGCTGCACTTTGTAATAATCTGTTGTTAAAAATAATAGTTTCTTTAAAGTGATAGCTAAAAATGAAATATAAAAACAAAACAAAATAGTATGCAAGCCCCGTGAGTACATATGTAAATCATTGCAACATATGTTCAAAATGCTTATTAAATTAAATAATAATATTTATTTATTTATTTATTTATTTATTGACTGCATTTGTTGGCCATGAAAGTCTGACTGGGTGGAAGGCCTCTTTTCAGCAGAGGCCCTGGGAGAAAAGCTCCAGCAATAGAATGGTAATAACATCACTGTTCATAGGTTCATAGGTTCATAGGTGTGTACTAGGCTAATGGCCCTGGAGCCTTTACAAGCCTAGCCCATAGGATTACCCTAGCATCGTGCCACCCGACCTTAGTTCCCAGTGCCTCTGTCGAGTAGAGCCACTGGAGTTATCTTGGGGTGAATTTTTTATTTTGCATCCACTCATTAAGATTTCTTGAAGAGGGCCAGTGAGGTGCTGTGTTTGACATGTATGGGAAGTCTATTCCATAGCATGGGCAGTCTCTGGGTTTTGAACCTGTCCTTCTAGTAAGTTCTGTTGATTGTGGTAATGAGGTTGAAGTCTCTGGAGTGTGTGGTGTGGAGGGATTGGGATTACTTTAGATGTAGCATTTCTAACAGAGTTGGGTCAGACATGGCTTTGTAAGTCAAGCAGAGATCTCCTCTAAGTAGGCGATATGAGACAGAGAATAGTTGGAGTTTTTTGAGTCTGTCCATATAGGACAAGTGTTTAAGGCCTAGGATCCTCTTTGTGAATTACTTTTGTGGCCTCTCCAGTTGTTGCAGGTGTCTAGTGAGGTACATACCAAATGGGGCATTGTACTCGATTACTGGCCTAATGAGGGAAGAGTAGAGGGAGACAATGACCTCTTTCTTCCTGGATGCAAAACCCTTAGTACTGAGATGTGCCACATAGAAGGACTTTCTGACCACAGTGGCAACGTGGTGATCAAAAGAAAGGTTGCTGTCAACCTGTGTTCTCAGATCTCTTATAATGCCTTCTGTGTTCAGTGGACTATGATCGATGTGGTAATTCATGGGAACTGGGTTTTTCCCAAAGGGGATGATGACACATTTTCTGGCATTGAGCCCTGTGAAGGATTATATTGAGGTAATGGCAGTGTAAGAAAGAGACTAGTGATAACGGAATTACAATAGTAAGATCACAGGGAGAAACATCCAACAGTGCAATGCTAACAGACAGGCATGGCTATATTGAGAAAAAGCAAAGTGGAAACACGTAATGACATAATTAAAGTGCACAGGCTTATAATGCTGATGACAGTTTTAAATATATATGTTGAAAGTGGTGGCTATATAGCTGTTATTCAAGACAAGTAAAATAAGAGGGATGAAAGGAAAGAGAAAACACCTTGTTTTCAGTTATGATTGCTGTTATTTAGGAGTATGTGAGGGTACTACGGGGCTGGGGGTGGGGGTGGTGGTTAGAAAATATGTTATCTGGATGGCGTACATGTGCAGAGCCAATCATTGGCTAGGTATGACTTTAGCTGGAGTTTAAATGGCTTAGGGTGCTGTATCTGTTTTAGTGGGAAAGGTATGGAGTTCGAGGTTTTGGCTGCGTAGTTAGAGAAGAGGGTGTCTTCTGCCGCATCTGTTGGATTTGGTCACTTGTAGGAGGGGCTTTTCATTGGAAGCTAGGGATGTAATTGGTGTTGACTGAGAGAGTTAGGCAACTGCTGGGTTTGTAAATGAAGTTGTATGTTGTAGTGATCTGGGAGTAGGATAGTGAGATAGTTCTAGCCAGTTTAGTTCTTTGAGTGCTATACAAGGATTGGTCCTATAAGGGTAGTTGTTAGGAAACTTAGCTACCTTGTGATAGTATTGTTCGAGCTTTGTTAGGTGGGTGGAGGGGAGTGGGTAGTAGAGGAGGGTTGGGGCAAGTGGTGTCAAAGCCAAGTGTTTCCCGGACGAGTTGGTGAGATGTTGATTGAGTCTCTAGAGGGAGCCTAGTTTCTGGTGTTTTTTTTAATGTGCACTGTATTTCATAAGCAAATTGTAGTTGTTCATCCATGTGAACACCTAGACATTTAATTTGTGGGAGAATTTCAATGTTGGTATTATTTGCTGATATTACAACAAAGGAAGCTTTATGGGCTGACAGGTATCTTGCTGTGAAGAGGATGTGTTTGCTTTTTTGGGGTTGAGGAGTAATTGAAAGTTGGTTAACCATACTTTGATGGAAGAAAATGACTCTTGGGCAAGTTTTTGCAGCTTGTCTAGGTACAAGATTAAGATGAGCCCATCAGTGGACTGGGCTATAGTGGCTGACTTCATGGCCCCTGAGAGGTTGTTGATGAAAAAGTGAAGAGTATGGGGCCAAAGATGGAGCCTTGTGGAACCCCAGTAGACACTGGAAGAATCTGCAAGGCCAAGGAATGTATTATCATGGAACTTATAAACAAAGGCATTGGCAACCTTCAAACACTGGACCCCACCCAGTTTGGGTTCATGAAGGGCCAATCGTGTCTCCTGTACCTAATTGACTTCTTTGAATCAGTCTCCAGAGCCATGGATGAGGGTAAGGCAGTCCACACAGCCTATCTGGACCTCACCAAGGCCTTTGACACCATCCACCACTCTGGAATCATAGATAAACTTATTAAGCTGGGCATAAATCCCTACATCACTTGATGGGTTGCCAACTGGCTTACTGACAGAACCCACACTGTAAAAGTAGCAGACTCCAAATCCAGCTCCAGACAAGTGACAAGTGGAGTACCTCAGGGTAAAGTCATGGGACTGTTCTTGTTTGGCATCTACTTCTCTGAAGTACAAGCCAACACTAAGGGACTCTGGCTAACAAAGTTTGCAGATAACTGCAAACTGGGAGCCATTATTGAATCCCCAAATGATGTGAATATTCTACAAAAGGGCCTTACAGAAACAGATGCTTGGTGCCAGAGCCATGGGTTCAAGCTCAATGCCAAGGAGTGTATAGTTATCCCCTTTGGGAAAAAACATGTACCCATGAATTACCACATAGGTGGCAGTACACTCAACACCGAAAGTGTGATAAGAGGCTTAGGGACACAGGTGGACAGTGGTCTCACCTTCGATAAGCATATCACCACAACAGTCAGGAAATCCTTCTATGTTGCACACCTCATTACCAAGGGCTTTTCATCCAGAAAAAGGAGGTCATTGTCCCACTGTACTTATCCCTCATTAGACCCATCATAGAGTAAAATGCTCTGTTTGGTATGTACCTCACAAGACATCTGCAACAACTGGAAAGGCCACAGAAACACCTCACTAAAAGAATCACAGGCCTAAAGCAAATGCCCTATGCTGACTGACTAAAAAACCTCCAGCTATACTCTGTCGCATATCGTCTACTCGGAGGCGATCTCTGCTTAACATAAAAGGCCATGTCAAACCTTGAGGTGATGGACATGCTACACTTAAAAAAATCCCAATCCCTCAGAGCCACATGCTCCAAGGACTTAAACCTTGTCATCACAATGAACAAAACATGCTAGAGGGATAGGTTCCTGACCCAGAGACTCCCCATACTCTGGAATAGACTGCCCATACATGTCAAGCAGAGTGGCTCCTTGGCCCTCTTCAAAAGGAACCTTGACGACTGGATGGGAGATAGGAAATTTACCCCAGGGATCACGTCAGCCGGCCCGCTATGCAGAGGTCCAGGGAATTAAATATTGTGGGAAGAAATAACCAGAGAATTGTTATGGCTAAGCTTTTATAGGCCCAAGGGCCGGTAGCCTAGTATCAACCTATGAACCTATGAAAAGAAGAGAAGTCTCTATGTCATTTAACTGCTTGGAATCGATTAGAAAGAATGTTTTCAAACCAGGTAATACCAGTGTGATGGAAACCTAGGTTTGAGAGGTTTTGGAGTAGAATAGGGTGAGGGATGGTGTCAAAAGCTTTGGAGAGGTCAAGAAAGAGAACAGATGCAACCTTGCCTTCATTTAGAGTACTAAATGTGTTGGTGAAAAGTATGAGGGTTGTTGTAGTGCAATAGTGGAGAAGGAAACCTTGCAGGGATGAGGACATGAGGTTATTTTATGTGATGTATTGGGTGAGATGGCACTGAATGCACATTCCTAGTATTTTTGATAGAGGTGATAGGATTGCAATTGTGTGGTAGTTATATCTGTGCAATCTCCCCCTTTATGAAAAAGTAGTATGTAGCATTTTTTCCATAGTAGAGGTACATAAGAGTCTGAAACTGAGCAATGTATGAGCATGGATACTGGATAGACTATTGCTTCAGCAGATAGCCTTAGGTATTCTACTGGGAGATTTCAGGAGCTAGGTTGGTGGACTTTTGTTTTAAGAGGGGATTTTTAATGGTAGAAGTAAAGACTGGCTGTAGAAAGAAAGTGTCAGGGTTAGAGTTATTTTGGGGATTAAATGGGTGGGGGGAGTATGCTGTTTGAGTAAGAATGCTACTGGGTTTATGAAGTTGGCATTAAAGTTAGCAGGGATATTGCTTGAGGTGCTTTGGTTGGGCAGGATGGGTTCAGATTGTGTAACCTGTCCTGGTGAAAAGCATTCATTTATGTTGGTCCATAAGGCTTTTGCATTGTGGGAATTTTTGGGTTGGAGGTTACTGTAATAGTTTGTTTTATCAAGTTTAATATGATATTTATGCAATTTCTACGCTGTTCATAGTTTTGCAGGTTGAAGTTTTATTTGAGATCCAGGATTTCCAAGCATTACCCCTTGTTTCATAGTAGCTTTATAGATTTGATTAGCCAAAGAGCCTCTATGGGTTTTACACATTTAGTTCTGAGGGGGCCATGTTATTTAGGATGTTGAGGAAGGTTTGGGTGAATTCTGTAAGAGCATCATCTAGTGGGAGAATCTTTATATTCTGCCAGTTACAGTCGATTATAATGTTTATAAAAGCATATGTTTGAAAGTGGAAGAGGTTATGCACTTCACTGGGATTTGTTAAGTGTTGTGCTCTGATGGTGAAGTGTGGGAGGTGATCACTTAATGCCTTGGAAAGAGAGCTTGAGGAGCAAATGTTATTGTGAGGGGAGGTAAGTATCCAGTCAATTTAGTTCCTTCATCAGACTTTTTAGTTGTGCGAGAGATGATTAATTGGGTGAGTCTGAACAGGTTTATGGCATTTTGGATGGAGTCACATGTTATGGAGAGCCAATTGATGTTAAAGTCTCCTAGTATTGTTGTTTTTTTTTGTGGGATGTTGGAAGAGAATGAGGATAGAAAATCTTCAGTGTTGCTGATATTATTTCCAGTAGAATATAGATGCCTGTTGTCGATTTATGGGGGTTCATTTTGAGAAGAGTGGTGATGATTTCTGCATTATTAGAAGTTAAGAGTATGAGCTATAGAGTATTTTTTGTAAATGACAGCTATGCCTATCTGCTTTTAAGACATTGAAGCCAGATGGAAGGATTTCTTCATCTTTAATTTTTGGCTTTAGACATCATTTGGTTAATATGCATATATTGGTCGATTGCTGGTTTATCCAAGAATGGAGTTCTGCTAATGTATTACAAATGCTTTGGATATTTATGTGAAGCTCTGTAGTGAGGATATGTTGTAGCAGATTTAGTTGTGGTGGATGGATTGGGAATTGGTTTCTGATTTTTTTGGGGATGTATTTGGCCCTTGGTTTGATTGTGGATTCTAAGTTTTGGTTTTTTTATTTGGTCCTAGATTAGTGTGAATGCCCCCATCTATAGTTAGCTCTAAAGGGGTATGGATACATTTGGGTACCTGTTAACCCTGGGTAACTCTTTATATTTTAATTTTGCTTTTGTGGTTTGGAGAGGTAATACTATGTGTTTATGAAGGAGAACTGTAGGGATGGGATATAGTGAGGGGGGTTTGTGGTGGGATGCTTATGTGAAATGTTGGAGCTTGGAGGACTAAGGGGAGTAGTGTAGGATGCTAGGGAAGGTTTGAATGAATTCTGTAACAGCATCATCTAGATGGAGGAATGTAGTTTAGGAGGATGTGGTTGGGGAGTGAAGTCATATAGGTTAGCAGATATAGGGATAGTATGAGTAGTATTTGAAAGAAGTGCACATTGAAAGGTGCAGTTTATAGTAAAGAGTGGGAGAGAAAATGTAGTGAGGATATAACTTAGTAGTTGAAGGTGAAGGTGATGAGAGAGCAGAGTAGAGGTATTGGTAGAGGTAGACTGGTAGAGATAAGGCAGAGGTTAGAGTTAGGTGTTATAAAGGTGGATGGTTAATGGGAGGAGTTCTGAGATGGTGTTGGTTATTGGTGATATTTTTTAATGGGTGTGGTTTAGGATTACTGCCATTGACCAGAAATATTGTGGGGTGGAGATATTGATGTAAAGGTGTAGATGAAGTGGGGTGGGTGGGAACTGTAGGTAAGGTAGGGGATCAGAGTGAGCCTGAGAGTAGTGAGGGCAATCACAGCAGGGCCTCTATTCCATGCTTGTAAAGAGCAAGTAGGAAAAAAAAGCAATTTAAAACAGATCAGCAATAAGAGGAACAAACAGGCTAGATGGTGAGAACTAAGTAGAAGCTCCTTTTCCACTCCATGATGCACAGGCTCCTATGGTGGGTATCTGGGGCTATAACGTCGACCAAGCTCCTTTTTCATTGCATGATAAACAAGCTTCTATGTGTGGATGTCTGGAGCTGTAACTTGAGACAAGCTCCTTTTACACTACATGGTAAACAAGCTCCTATGTGTGGGTATCTCTGGGTGTAACTTGGGCCAAGCACCTTTTCCACTCCATGAAGCACAAGCTCTTATGTACGGATATCTGGGGCTCTAACTCTGAACAAGCTCCTTTTACACTCCATGATAGATAAGCCACTATGTGTTGGTATATGGGGCTTTGTGAGTAAGTAAACAGCTTCACAACTGAAGGCATGGCAGCGTCACCTTTCTTCTTCTTCAATTCTGAGTTATGGAATTTCCCTCCCACACAGCTAAGTGCCTAAGTAACTTGTTACCTTCATTGCAAATCTCACCACTTACTTTTTCTATAAAGGCTAATCATAACAGTTTGGCATAACTCTCAGCTAGCCAAAGGTTTGAAAAATGTCCAGATTTTTGGCTCATGTTTTTTGGTCTGTTCCTCATAGGTTCATAGGTTTATCATTATAATACTAGGCTAGCTGTCCTTGTGGGCCATTTTAAACCTAGACACTTTTCCTTCAAAGGTGAGAAAGAAACCCTGCACCTTGACCATTATGCCAACCCCCTCCAGGCAAATCAGTGTGGATGGAAGTCACTATGTAATGACCTTTGTTTGAGTTTCAGATTTCATATCCTTCAGAAAATTATGTTAATGCATACAACAAACAGTAATATATAAAAGGTGTTCCTGATTTTGGACCTTATTCTCCCAGTACTTTAGCTTTTGTTCAGATTTTATGCAAATAGAAGTTGAGAGGTCTGGTTAACATGTGTCAATAGTCTCCTCCATACCCTCATTCACCTAAAGATAGCTTAATTCTGTTTGGTAGCTCTATATTCAATATACTGTAGGCCGTATTTTGTACTACAGTCACCATTTGTTAGCTATAAGAACACAGTACAGAAAAAGGCCAGCAATGTCTGATCAGCTGATTTATTTTTCAGCTGTAACAGCTTTTTTCTGGGCAATGAATTCACTTCTTGTCTACCTCAATAACACCCATTTATATGTTTTTACTTCTAGTCTGTTGGTATAATGCCTTTGCAGTTTTGCTGATTAGCATACTAGTATATGATAATCCTGTATTAAACATTGTACTACATACTTGTATCTCTTTTGCCTTTGAGTCAAGGCTAAATATGATCAGTAAGAATAAGCAGAATTTAGCAAGTCAATAAATGATGTCTAGAAATCAGTGATGTGCTGATATTCTGACCCCCCCATAAGTCTACTCACCCTCACTGAGTGCATTGCATCCCTTGGTAAGTGTAGTATCAGTCAGCATAGTTACTACACTTGATCATAGCCAAAAGGCTGAGAAGGGATTAACATGAGCATATTCTGAAATACCGTAAAATAATGCTAGCTAGTACCTATCTTAAACACCAGACTAAGGAAAATGTCTCTATTCTGTTTTATACAGAACATCGAGTAGCCAGTTATGTTTTATAGTTAGAGCTGACAAATCAATTGCAGCATTAATCACTGCATTTAACTCTGTATTCTGCACCAAGGACTGCCAGGGATAAGTGAGACTTGTCTGCAGTTTCCATGAATAATTCATTAAGAAGGGACAGTTTGTTTTTTGCACAGAGACTGACAAAATTACAGAACAGACATCTACGCTGTATTCAGAATATTTTTATATGCTTAACCACCGCCAGCTGTCACGTTAGACTGGAGTATGCAGTCTAGCATTATTTTATTTTCAGCAGCTGGGGCATGATGCGTTTTGCACATAATGAGGTGTAGCCACTCATTATAAATCCAAGGCATGCAATGAAGTCCCTTAGAGCTGCTTATTAACACAAATGCTCAAACATAAAATCTATGAAAAGTTGTTTAAAAAATTCTGTTATGCATTTATAACATTCAAGCTAATCTCAGGTTAACAGATTTGCAACCTTGACATTAACAGTTAATTGCAAATATTGATCTTGGTGTCATTAGCAGGAACAGTTTTATCAAAGGGTAACAAAAAATAAAAGTAATTAACAGTAATAATGTATAAATTTATGTATTGTCCCCGGTCAGGTTAAACTCATCATATTTTCTGCAAACAGAATGTTAGATAAAAAAGTCACGCACCAAGTAAGCTAATGACTGCCGTATGGTTTGTAGTGTTCAGCATGTTGGTTTTCATGCTTATAAATAAATGACTTTTTGATAAAGAGCAGGAAGAGATATATAAAGCAAGTTTGCTCACAGTTCTTAGCAAAATAATGTGAAAAACTTTAAAACTAAATACAGTTAAGGGTATTGCTAGCCCGACAGGTGCTCAGTATTTATCTATCTAGAGCATAATTGTTTTTAGACATGCACCTCACTTTTCTAAAAGTACATAAAAATAAGAAAATACTACTTCAATGAAAACAAGTTGGACAAATGGCACATACAGGCACCCCCGCTAACCATACCAAAAGGAACCAATGAAAATACTCATACCGTCTCCTTCAAACCCGTCCAGACAAGTACCATAAAAAATTCTTAACTAAATAAAACCCACATCCCTCGCTGATAATAATTTACCTTTTGAATACCTAAAGATAGACGCTGATGCCATCTCATATCCTGTTTCAATTTTCATCAATCACTTAGTCTCAGAGTAATGCATTCCCAAGACCTGGAAAACTTCTGTCATGCCGTTCACAAAGGTGGAACATCTACAAAACTCTCTAATTACAGACCAATAGCAATTCTATCACCACTATCAAAAATACTGGAAAAATGTATTCACAACCAACTCATGCACTACTCATTAACTAACAAATGTCTAACTAACTCCCAGCATGGCTTGTGACCCAATCACAGTACCACTACTACCCTCATAAGTTTTACAAATAGAATAAATCAACTAAGAAATAATGGCCAACTAGTATCATCTGTCTTTCTATATATGTCCAAAGCATTTGATACAGTCTCACACTGAAAACTTCTCAATGAACTCTCAACTCTAAAACAAAGTGAATCTGTTCTAGCATGGTTACATAACTACCTATCTGACCGACAACAAGCAGTCAAATGGCAAACTGAACTCGCTTCTCTGTTGCCCATCATCTTAGGAGTACCACAGGGTTCAATCCTGGGTCTGCTACTCTTCACCATCTTTACAAATAAACTATATACTACCACGCAGCTTGCTACCATCATACAGTATGCAGATGACTCCATGCTCATCTGTATTTCACCCTCACTTTCTCAACTCCAAACCATAACCCAGCAGTCATTCAGAGCTATAGAATCCTGGCTCACTGACTATCAGCTAATTCTCAACCCCAGTAAAACAAAATTAATGCTCTTTTTGAATAAAAAAAAACTCAGATTGCCAAACTGACTTTACAATGTATTCATCCAACAATACCAAGATAGACGCTGTACCACAATGAAAGAACCTCAGTGTCATGATCGATAATATTTAATGTAAGTTTTATGCTAATTCTTTATACTCTGATGATGCCCTGATGTTTGGGTGAAAGCGCTAAGTACTTTTTATTTGTGTGGTTCTGTAATAAAGCAGGTTGATGCAGTTCACTGTGTGGGTTTTGCATTCTTAATAGTTTACATTTTTTTGGTTGTTGGGTTCCTTACCACTCAGTGACTGCTTCTACTAGCTTTGTTTCGAGCTATATAATATATATGTATTATTTTATTTCCTTGATTTGGGTTCTATAACTATTTTTGTTTCTTTATTTCTCGGCCATTCAAGTCAAGTTTTGTTTAAATATAGTTCGTTTTTTATTTATTTTTTGTTTTGCGAATTTATATTCTGTATACGTGATCACTACTTTGGAGATATGGAGCAGTTACTTGTACAGCATCTCGAATTGACACAGCGCCTTTTGAAAACATTGCAAGAAAGGGGAGAGAAAAACTTTGGTGATGCAGACGCTCTGGTTACAGACTCGCAGGAGCGTTTACTTACGCTACATTCTACCCCTAATACCAGCCTACACAAGCCGCCAGCTAGTAATGTTTTGGGGAGCCTGAGAGGAGGTGACGCTAATACAGGAAGTGCAAGGGTTACCGTTGCATCACCCAGAATGGCTCAGAACACTAGGGACGGTCGTGGTGAGAGAGGCGAGACTACTGTTGGTCCTTCTACTAATTTTGAACGCAACTACACCGATTTAAAAGCTTTTTTGACTGCACCTACTTTTTCCAATGGACTACATACTAATGTTAGAGACATGGGCAGTTTAAATCAACAATTTAAGGATTTCGAAAAGACTCTAAGAATCTTTAAATCACTACAGATGGACAACGTTTATTTGGAGAGGTCGCTGGAATTGGGCAAGTTCCCAAAGGACTTCGTATCTTTAAACTACCATTTGGTTTTACAGAAGGTACTGTATTTTTTGATCAATTATTAGAATTATTTGACAAAACAGGGTTGGACTTGATTAAGCTTATTATTCGTAACAATAATTCTAAGCTAACAGTTTTGTCAGAACAACTTGTGGTACTGGATAAAAACATTAAACAGGATTTGCTTTTTGAGCACAACAAGTTCCGTTTGGAACAGATTTTTAAGGATATGGATAAGTTTACTAGTAGGGGCTTAGATATTAAAAATGACAAATTACAACGTGATTCTTTTGATTATAAGAATAAAAAAGTGTTCTCTCATTTTAAGCAATATAAAAGTATGAAACACAATGGCAATATAGGAGATAGAGATGTGTATGATAGAGGTCAGGTGGTCACGGGTAATAATGATGAACAATTAGATACGTATAGAAATGGAAACAATCCTGATTATTGTGATTCTAACTATGTTGAAGGGCAACTTGATTTTTTAGAAGAACCGACTTTGAGAAGGTCGGAGAGATTACGCGACAGGTATGGCCCACTACAACAGAACAGTTATTACAGGAACACAACACACAAGAACAATGTATGGTACAAATAGGAGCATTAGATTTTAGAGATGTTAACACTCTACATGACTCTTTTGGTTGTGGCTATGATTTTAATAGTGATGTTTCTGTTATTAATTTGTTCAATAATGTTATTAACATTCCTAATTTTGATATACCTGATGATAGAGTACACAATATGACCGCTGAGAACTGTTCTGACATCAATGATGTTTTATTATTATCGAAGGTGGTTTTAGTGTTTACAACTACACCGACATACAGTTTGGTAATGAGTTTTTAGCTCTTTCTAAAAGAGGTTTTAGATTTGTTCCTTCTTTTAAACTAGACATTGGTAACATTTTAATTAATTTAAAATTAATTACTAGATTATTAAATCTAAAAGTATTTTTTTCAAATAACCACTTGGTTGGTCATAGTGATACAGCACATCTGACATTAAAACGTAGCAGCACCTTTATTCCACCAAGTAATCCCATGATTCTTATTTTCGAAAAACTTTGTGAGATTCAATTTGGAAAGGCTTTAAAGAAAGAAAATGTTATGACTGAGAATCTTACGTCTGCTGAAAAATTTTGTCTTAAAGAAATTGCTACTTCTGACAACTTTAGAATTATGAAGCCAGACAAGGGAGGTGGAGTGGTTATTATGACTAACACAGATTATTATAATAAAATGACAATAATGTTGAATGACACTACTACGTATGAAAAAGTGACAAAATATGAGATGACAAGGGCCTATATGAAAGTGGATTGGTTACTATATGAATATTTGATGGAAGGTATTATAACAAAAGATGAATATTGCTATCTAAATGTTGAATTCCCCATCACACCAACTATTTTTGGTATCCCCAAGATACACAAAAATATACAAAATCCACCTTTTAGGCCCATTGTGTCTGCAAAAGGGTCAAAGACCGAGGCCCTAACATCCTTTATTGATGTCAATTGTAAAAACATTCTTGTTAAACTACCACACATTTTAAAAGATTCCTGGCATTGTCTGGAGCTAATTAGACAAAACAATGTCACGAATACTTCTGATTTAATTATGGCTACAATTGATGTGGTCAATTTATTCTCAGTTATTCCTCACAAGCAGGGTCTTGAAATGTTTGAGGCAAGTTTATTAAGTTATAGTGATATGGATGCTAGTAAATGTCGACTTTTAACTGATTTAATGGAAATTGTGTTAGACAATAATTTTATTTATATTAATGGTGAATTTTACAGACAAAGTACTGGTGTTGCAATGGGTGCCAGATGTGCCCCTATATATGCAAATTTGGTGTTAGCCAAATGGGAAAATGATTTAGTGTTTACATCTACATACTGGAAGAATGTTTCTTTATATTTGCGTTACCTTGATGACATTATTGTATTTTGGAAAGGTGAAAAAGCTGTATTGATTGAGTTTATTGAATATCTGGGGACGACATCTGACTTTCTTAAATTCACTAGTAATATTCAAGAAAAGCAATGTGAATTTCTTGATCTTACTTTGTCCTTTGATGATGATGGTTTTCATTCAAACATTTTTAGGAAGAAAACCTACTCTAATTCTTTTTTACATTTTGATAGTTGTCATCCTATGTATCAAAAAAGAAATCTGATAAAAGGGCAAATGGTTAGATTATCAAGAATTATTAGTGATGACAGTATGTTTAAACATGAAATTGAGATTTTGTCTAAAATGTTTATGGATCGAGGATACCCCAATAATCTTATTGATACTATTAAAAAGGATATTTATATCAATAGGACTATACTTTACAAACCTATAATCAGATATGGATGCGACAACCTGTCCAATAAGAGTGCTAGTTTGGTTAGATATGATTCCTTCATTTTGCCATATAACGACACATCATATTATTTAGCTGATATTATAAAGGAAACATGGACAAGTGTTTTTATAAATAATGCTGAGCTATCTAAGTTGTTGGGAAGTCAGCCAAAAATAACCTTTAGTAGAGGCAGAAATTTAAAGGACATCTATGAGTCTAACAGTAACAGGAATTTATATAAAACATCAAAAATGAGTAAATGTGGTACTTGTCACACCTGCAAATACATTAATGATGGCCCATAAATAGCAATACAGGGTTTTAATAAGACTATTCGTTGCCCTGGTTACTGTAACTGCAACACGAAGATGGTGACGTACCTGGCTACTTGCTCCACTTGTCCGGCATTTTATGTTGGTAAGACTATTAGGAAGTTAAGGGAACGCATAGTTGAACATGCTAGGGATATTAAGAAACACAAGACCACCAGTTCACTATAAATGCATAGTACTAGATGTCCAAGTTTTAAAAGATTTATATTTTTTGTTATAGATAGAATTCCACATAATATACACAAAGGTGGTGATGACAAGATTATGCTTGAGGCTATGGAATGTTTATGGCAATTAAGATTAAATGCCTGTATGTTACCTGGCATCAATGAAAACATATCTATTTCAAGTATATTAAAATATAGGTCACATTTTATATGACCATATTTTATTCTATAATGTATTTTATTATGTATAGTTTATAATTTATTAAACACATATTTATCATTTACATATTTATTTATTGCTATAGTAATTTTTTTAAATATTTAACAATATATTATAAATTTTCTATATACATTTTACATAACAAGCATCCAATTTTCTATTGTTGCTATCTATAATATATTTATTTATTATATACGTATTTTAAATATGTATTTTAAATATGTTTTTTATTGGTGTCAAGTGATTTTATACACATCTCTACATTGACATTGTTTAATTAATTTACTATGTTAATTAGTTAATTAAGTGATTGGGAAATTATGTGTGTATATATATGAATGGCCCAGTTGTTAATTCTTTGTACTCTGATGATGCCCTGATGTTTGGGTGAAAGCGCTAAGTACTTTTTATTTGTGTGGTTCTGTAATAAAGCAGGTTGATGCAGTTCACTGTGTGGGTTTTGCATTCTTAATAGTTTACATTTTTTTGGTTATCGATAATAATATGAAGTTTGACAAACATCTATCACATACTATTAAAAAGGTTCACATAAAACTAGGCTCTCTATAGAGAGTAAAACTTTATCTCACCAACTCCACTAGGCAATGCATTGCTACCCTTCTCTACGCCTTCCCTATCTTCACCAATCTGAAAAAAAACAGACCTTGCTAAACTAGAAGCCTGCTATAATAAAATAGCCAGATTCACCTCAAACTCCCCATATAAATCACATCACTGTACAGCTCTACGGCACCTAGACTGGCTAGAGACACCTAATCTCTTAACCTTCACCCAACTTACAACTGCCCATGGTGTGATACACCAACCTAACAAGTGACCAGCACTGCATAACTTACTGCTACTGTACTGTAAAACAAGACACCTGAGATCCTCTGACAAATTATTGCATGTAACAAAATCTAGTAGTTTTGGAGACTCACTTTACTCCAACTACATCTCCAAGACTTGGAACTCTGTCCCACAACACATTCTAACCATTGTGAACAACCCACACTTCAAATAAATTCTTAAAACACACTTGTCTGACTTCTGGCTTTGCTCATGCTCTACCCCTGGATGATAATCACACCCTGCGCCATAACCATTTCACCATCACCATCTCCACCTCCACCGCAGAATTATATATACCTGTCACACCCAAAACTATCTCTCATACCTCTACTACTTCCTTCCCCCAACTTAACCCCATTCTCTCATCTTAACCTCACCCCATCACCTGACAACAGTTTCTGATAATGCATATAACATGTACTTCCATCTAGCCTCATCCTCCTACTGCTCTACCCTCATCCTTAGATCTCCTGCACCTACTCTTCTCCAATCTGACCTGCATCATTTAACATGTAATATGCATTATATCTACAGCACGATTCTACTACGGCTAACTTCTACTGTTCACTATTATTCACTAATTATCTATCCTACTACTGCTAACTTCTATTATTCACTATTATTCACTATTATTATCTACACTTCTACACTACCACTACTAACTTTGACTTTTAACTGTTGTCATCTCATATTACGAAAGACTGCAAAACTTCATCAAATTGCATTTTTTACTGCATATGTGTGTACACCAGTATGTTAGCTTTTCCACTTTTATGTTTGCTTGATATCATGAACATCCAGCTATTGTAATTGTAAATAACAGGTAGCTTGTACTTTGTAAATAATATGTACTTTATTCAATTGTATTTTTGGAGCGTTTTTCCCCAGGCCTCTGATGAAAATGGGTAACTGCCCAGTGGGACTTCCCCAGTGAACAAATGTCAAATAAACTAAAATAACTAAACATAGATATGAGTGAGTGTGTGTGTGTGTGTGTGTGTGTGTGTGTGTGTGTGTGTGTGTGTGTGTGTGTGTGTGTGTGTGCGCGCACGTGTGTGGTCAGCTCATAATGATTCATCCTGTCTCATTTTTTCAATACCCAGTGAGTTGTAAAAAAACTGCCAACTGCAATAACTCAAACTGTTAACAGCTCAAACAGTATAAACATGTTGATACACTACAGAAAATACATGTTTACAAAGTGCTTTTGCAAGGTGGACTCAATCCCCACTATACCCCTTGATGTAGGGATTTTCGCCATACCCCATACCTATAAATGTGCTAACTCCAATTGTGCACAAATTCAGAGTAAGGAGAAGAGTTATTTCAATAATTTTAGACCATTTTCTTCCTTTCACGTCACCTCATTTAGGAAGTAAAAACAGATGAAGGAAGGAAGCACCTCTGAAAAATTAGACCAGATGAAACCAAGGAAGGAAGCACCTCTGAAAAAGGAGACCAGATGAAACCAAGGAAGGAAGCACCTCTGAAAAATTAGACCAGATGAAACCAAGGAAGGAAGCACCTCTGAAAAATTAGACCAGATGAAACCAAGGAAGGAAGCACCTCTGAAAAATGAGACCAGATGAAACCAAGGAAGGAAGCACCTCTGAAAAATTAGACCAGATGAAACCAAGGAAGGAAGCACCTCTGAAAAATTAGACCAGATGAAACCAAGGAAGGAAGCACCTCTGAAAAATGAGACCAGATGAAACCAAGGAAGGAAGCACCTCTGAAAAATTAGACCAGATGAAACCAAGGAAGGAAGCACCTCTGAAAAATTAGACCAGATGAAAACCAATCAGTGAATGCCCATTCACTTAAGTATATATATCTATATATACATATATATGCACATACACACACGCTTATAAATGCGGGCCCCTATTAAACTGTCGAATGCTTTGATGACAGAATGACAGAACATCGAATACAACAGGACTTCTACTGTGCTGGATCACGGCGCAGTAGGGATTGGTAGGGATTGGGGTATTGTGCCTTTTCCCATTGTGGTGCAATCTCAGAGCTGATATATATAATTGTCAGCGAGTGTGGGGGTTCTGAGTTGTGGTTTGTGGTGATGTGTCAGTGTTCCATTTATTTGAGTTTCCCCTGCTTGATAATCTGTTGTTTGCTTATCTGGGAGATCAATAATTTAAAAGAGACCAGTATGCTTGCATGTATATTTATATATATATTTATATATTTATATAAAATCATCCAACAAATTTCATGTGAAAAGTCCTATTGAGTGCACAGAATCAGGTATAAACAACAAGAACAAAAAACCACTACAAACAAAAATGTTCAGCACTCCTTTAATAAAGAGACATACAGACTAAGCAGACTCCGGTTTTGCCTACACCAGGCTTTTCACTGCTTGCAAATCAATTCAGCTGAACTCACTAAAATACCACTGAGTATGTCATATTTATAATCACATGATCACAACAATTAACTATTCTTTATTACCATATTAAATAAAAAAATTGCAACAGCTCTATATGCTTCCTATGTTTGAGGACTATAACTGCAATATTTGGAAGTGTGAACATTTAAGTGAGATTATAGGGAAATATATACTAACTCAGCACTGCTCTATCTCAGAGTATTCCTTCTTCTTCAAGGTCCTGTGAAAGTTCATGGGTTTAAGTAGTAGGGCTATGGGGGAGCAGCACCCACAGTTGAGGTGCATGGTGGCTTGCCTATGCAAAAAATGCTATTAATGTGCAACAGTGACTTCCAAAGTTTGCTGTTAAACTGAGACTGTCATTATTGAGTCTCCAGCTTGTATTTGCATTGAAAAAAATCTCATCTGAATCATGTAAAGAGGGTACAAAGTTAAGTCATCTATAACAGTATTTGTCTGAACATGCAAATGCATTTAATTCATAACTTCCTGGCAGCATATCTCACCAGTCTTGTTTTAAAATAAATCCTTTAACTATAACACCTTATTAACCAGGTTGATCTACTGGGTACACAGTCCCTCTTTAGGGGTGACCTGGGAGCAACGTCTGGTTAAGTGACTTAATTAAGGTCTCACAGTAGGCAAATGAAAGCTGAGGGAATCAAACTAGGTAACACAGGAACTGCAGCTTGCAACCTTAACCACTCTGCCAACTGCCACCTTACCATGTGATAATTGCTAACGAGTACATAGATATATGCTTTCATGTACAAAGTGGCAGTAATGCTTCTATTGTGTTTTCCTTTTGGCTTCCACAGCTGGCAATTAGCTTGCTCAGGATCCTCTCCTCATTAACCATGTCTACTTGTCCGAACTTGGCCTCCTCTTGACTAATCCCAATCCATGTCCAGGGCTAGTAAGGAGAGCAAAGAGCCTAGTGTAGCATCATACTTCTATCAAGTGTGTGTGTTTTTTAACTGTGGGATTTCTTAAAGTTCAGGGAATCCAGTGCATTACACTGATAGCAGCAAAGTTGCAGATAACAATGTAATACATAAATATGCCACAGTGAACTCAGAGTATCTCTGCGCACAATGGAGTATCTCAGTAGTACCACTGCACTGTATGTACATTAACAAAGTTACAGATAGAATCTCACAATCTAAGCAGCTTGACATTCATAAGAATCTCTCCAGTAAGTTTACAGACAACTACAGAATATCAATGTAAGTTAGTTATTAAAATATGCTACCACTTATGGATTCTGATGGAATCCATACATTTTCTAATAAAAAAAAAAAAAAAAACACTAAAGGTGAAGGGCAATCACTGTCACATCACCAAAACATACAATAACTAACAATGGGTGCAAGACATGAGTGGGGAGCACAGGTAATGCACAAACCCAAGGAAACTGGGAGATAGAAAAGCAGATGTGGGGTATGATTGAAGAAGAGGGACACACAAGCAGTATGTTGGAGTAGGAAAATCTGAGGGAAAGTCAGAGGGCTATTGGCAATTTTTGGAGGGGAATAGGCCCCATATTTTGTGTTTTTGTTTTTTGGAAAATAGAAGGAAAGGTAAAGACAGGGAAAGAGGAAGAATAGGCTAACACAGCAGGTATACCCATATAACAAATATCACAACACATGATAGACAAAAGTCAGAAATAAACATTAAGGAGAGACAAGGTACACAGATGGCACACTGTATAACATGGACAATGGAAAGTTGACAAACAGGGAGGGGATAGATACCAGCCATGGCGAAATGCAGAAAAACATATCTACCTGTGCAATATCATGTTATGACATATTGCAAACCATGTGGCAGTCATATCTGGATCTGTATGACCAATGGTAGATGCGTGCTGTAGGGTGATAAATAAAGATCACAGTACGAATTAGATAAATAAACACATATCCAAGTAGTCTGTCAGCAGTGTAAGTGTAAGTCAAGCTACATCACAGATGACCAAATGCAGATCTAGGAATGCTAGATAATTCAGGACAGAACCTCTGACAGTGCATGTGAAAGCAAACAATCAAGCACAGTGGCAAACAGCAGTACTGCAGCAAAGCAGCCAACTGGCTGTTACATACACAACTAGGTGCACAGAACCCAAACAAATGTGTAACGGAATGCATATATGACGCACATATGCCATGTCAAAGGCAACACACAGGTGTAGATATATATATATGACTGTCAGAGGGCCTAAATGGAATGTACATGAAAGCAATGTCAATACGCATACACACACACACACACACACACACACACACACACACACACACACACACACACACACACACACACACACACCAATGACATGTAAGAATATGTTCATAAATCTAACACTACAGCTCAATACAAAATATCAGGTTGTATGCATGAATTTAACAACATGCAATAGTTAGCACACAAGTCTAATGACAAAAAGGATGTCTTGCAAGCAGTAGCCAGCAACTTGTGTGTATATATGTCCTGCATTTGTATAATGGACATAGATTTGGCACATGTTGACCTTGCAAACAAAGTAATACATGACAATGAACCATAATAGTAACAGAGGCAAACATATCCACAAAATATGTTATGTAATTATGAAGGTGGAAGGGAGGTGGACAACTTGGGCCCACATCAAGGAAGACAAAATGAAGCAGGACAACAAGGTAAGGTTACGCATTGCAAATGCATGGTAACACCACACATGGTACTGTTGAAGCCAACCCAAAATACATTTAAGCAAATGGCAAATGTATGTAACATGGGCAGACTGCATTGTTGATGTCCACCATAATGGGCATGCATAAATTGCAAATACACAGTAATCTCTGGCCATGCATGTGAAAGCTAAACAATTATGTAACATCGACAGGCAGAGATAAGCAAGCTAAAAATTTCAGTTGCATACACATACACTGTCATGCCCGCCACACCACTGCACTGTTGCATGAATTCTTCTGCTAAGGATCACCTGTTTCTTCCTCTAGTTACCCAGGTATACCTGTTCTACCCCAAACATAAGGGCTTTTCAGAATGAACTCCTATCAAAACTTTTGTGCTTTTTTTCTCAATTATTGTACTACTTTTAATCTTATAATGTACTGCATATATTCCTTACAACAAGAAATTGTTAAACTTTGCCTATTACATGCCGAAATGTAGTCTTGTAATGTACTGTATAAATTCCCTTCAACAACAGGTTAATATCTGCATATTCCATGCTGAAATGTATTCTTAGATATAAGCTCAAATCCTCACTTATGTACTGTACTGTATTTGGAGCTTTTCTCCCCAGGCCTCTGCTGTAAATGGACCTGTGTCCAGTCGGACTTTCCCGGTTATCAAATGTAAAATAAAATAAATAAAATAAAAAAATGTGGAATAAACAACCTCAGGTATATGTCATGTACTCTGCTCATTATGGAGCAGAATACAGTCCGGTAAGCATCATTACAGCACACCACTGATAAGTTAGTGAATTCTTACATGTCAAAGGTACAATGGTGTTTTAGTATGGATTGGCCTAAGTGCGCAGAGATGTACAATCATCAGTTAATGTGCACAAATATTGCCAGAAGGTGTGAACTTATGTGAATAAAGAATGACTGTGGAAATGTGCCATACAGCAAACACAGCATACTGTAGTGTTACTGAATAAATTATCCTTACCACAGTGTATACATGAAAGTTAAATTGACATTTGATTCAGTCAGAAAAAAATTGCACATAGGTATGACATACCTTTATATGACCCAACATGGCATCAGCATTGCCAGCACATAGCACATATCATGACACCATGCCAGTAGGACAGCATGCAACTGTCCTTCAAAACACATGTCAATGACATGTCCTTCTGTTGCACATACATGATATGGTAATACACAAATCCAAACCATACCACAGTGGCAGTGCTGAACTATGGACAACATGTGTTGTCTATCAGTTTCTTTCAGTAAAACATGTTTACAGTGTAATTGTTGCTCTAGGTTAACTGCCACAATGTATGGACAGCTGAATGTGGAAAGAAAGTGTAATATGTTAATATGTGTGTTATGCACAGGTTGAAACATAATTAAATGTCACAAAGATAACTGCATTGTATGTTTGCACATGTAACGCATAAACATAGCAGATACATGGTATGCATGCACAACAGTGGATATACAGTGCAGTGAATTATATGGCAGACATCATGTTGGCAGCATTACATAACTGGAGCACACAGACAATACTTACAGACCTGAGGGACCGCCATGATGGGCTGAACATTGCAAATGATCTCTTGGGCTATGTCCCTGAGTGAGTCATACATAGTAACTCCAAAAAAACACCAAGGACAGAAACTCAGCTCAACAGTGTGAATCCTTTGTGGTTCCTGAGTCATACATAGCCTGTGCCATGTCCTGGAAAAAATTTCCCATTATGTCCCTCGTCTGTGTTCAAAACACATTGGTCACAACCTCCCAGATCTTCTCCCGATAATCATCTCTCTGTTATTCCTGGTGTCATCTCCTCCAGGGTGTAGCAGGTATGATGGCACATGCAGGTGCAGGTCAAGCTTCCTCATCATCATCCTCTGAGGACTTCGGCAGTGACCTGGCATGTGCTCATCGTCTATGTCTGATTGGCAATCATCCATGGGTACCATGAATCACAACACAAGGCTGAAATTACATATGCATAACTGATACTACCTGTCTGTATAACATACTCTCTGTGATACAATGAATAGACAGAAGACAGTCCTCAAGAAACGTTAAAATATGTTATGACCATAGCCCAGTGTACCACCATATGAGATACATGTCAGTAGTCAAAACCATAAAAATAAATGTCTTATCATGTCACACATTCCCATGAAGATCATAGTTGACCTTAAAATGAAACTGATGTGCACATCTGCAATCTAACATACATCAATTAATGAGGCTATATCACATCATCGAAAACACTAATTATAGAATCACTATTCAGCGAACCCACTTTGCAGAAATCTCACTTTATTGAATGGCTATTTAATCAAAGTTTTTCACAGGGAAAAACAACAGTTGATCATCATCATGAATTTGCCCTTTTTCCCACTGTAGTGCGATCTTGGAGTTGGTATATTTAGTTTGGAGGGGGACAGCCCCCCACATTGGGAGTGTGGACCCCCACTTAGGTGGGTTTTACATTTTTGGAATTTTGTGACACGCATAGGTTGGACAGGCATTGTTTTTCCCTATGACTGGTGAATGTTTGATAAAGTGAGAGTTTGACAAAGTGGGTTCACTGAGTAGTGATTCAATAATTAGTGTTTTTGACGATGTGATATAGACCCCAATTAATATCCTGTCCACATGTGAGTTCTGCATCTACAAATATGAGACTGGAAGTGTATTAGCATACAATGAAGTTCTTATGTAAAACACAGTCAAAATTAAAATTGTGCAAACATTAGCAAGTGGCACAATTACAGTCAACAGAATTGCTGCTAATGAATTGCTCCCCATGCAGACAACACCTTCCCTATTTCACTTTATCCATACTTATGGACGTATCCAATAACAGAACATGTCAGAGAAACTGTACCCATTACACAATGTAAGCATTTCAATCTGGGCTGTGCAATGGCATGCATAACACAGCTTACCAGGGGAAAGCATGACATGACCTGAACAGTTGTTTATTGGCCAGCATTAAGCATGGCAAGCCTATGCAAAGCAAGCACATGAAAAGTATCCTGGCATTTGAATGGAAGCATGCCCTGACTCTGCCTCATACAACATTACCATAACTGAAATTTGACAAAATAAAAGCTGTTTACTGTCATATTGATATTTCCCCTAACATTGTAAACTACAGGTACATCCAGTGGGGGGGGGGGCAAACCATGCAGGTGCAAGTACTGACAGACCACGTATGTTACCACATCATGTTCATAGGTTGCAGCAATGTGTAGCAGACCTGTGATACATGACATTAATGTCACTGGTTTACTTCACAGGGACATCTGGGCAACATGTACACCATATGTCACGTGAGTATCAGCAGCCCCCGTTACTGTGTCATATATATATATATATATATATATATATATATATATATATATATATATATATATATATATATCATCCTGTCAGTATTTCATTGCCTGCAGACATGACTGTGTCATCATTCTCTTTACTTTACCACTGCAGGATCAGCAGTACAACACACAAAAATCACAGCAATGGGAGTCTGTCAGTGGCATGCTATTACCTATCCTTCATACATGTCATTGCTGTTACTCCTGTCACTGTCCTCCATTAATACTTTGTCCTTCTACCCATTCATAGGACAGACTGAATCATCATCGTGCACACAAATAAGTGGTATGTCTGTGTAATATCTACTGCATGTTTTAACACTGTTCGAATGGTCCATGATGACAGTGATGTGATTTATAATGCTGACTTTGTTTCCCTACGACAGGTGAGGATCATCCCTCTTCTACAGTGCTGTCTTCCTATAAGTACTTGTCAGGTGTGTGATATGGTTGTATTCCTCACATATGTCAGGTATGTTGGATTTGTAACATAACTGTCAACTTCCTGTTATGTAGATTCCATGGCCCATACACAGAGAAGACATAATAGTAAGTCAGTATTATCGTTAACATCGCAGTGAGATAAATGTGTCATAGTCTTTAACGATATAAAGCATGTGATGTAAGGACGTTGTCCTGATCTGTGTCACCTGTCTCTTCTTTTAGCACCACAACTATCTGTATTCTTCATTAGCCCATCCACTGATTCAAATGTGGGATCTGATATGTCTCAGCATGGTAGCATGGCCCCTGGCACACAGGACAGTGAAATGGTGATACAGTCCAGTGTAGATGGTGACAGTAATGTGGATGCAGCTATAGGCTTGGATGTGAAGGGAAACTTGTCCAGCCATTCTGACAATGAGGGGACATTGGATGGTGCACAGAATGAGCCTGTGGACAACAGACCCATGTTGAGATTGCTGCTGATGTTGACAGTTCCCCACATTGATACTGCCCGTCTCAGTAGACTTAGGTGTGCAAGTGGTGTGCATGGGCATATGTCAGAGAGTGTGCACCTACTCCTACAGGCAAGTGAATGTTCCCAGCAACATCATGGATCTGACATCCATGCACTTGTCCATACAGATTATATTGCACAGCAGCTGGGAGTGCTGCATGAAAGACAGGAGCACAGAAACAGTAAGGTAATGGCATTATTGGCTACACAGAATGAAAGTATATTATCTGTGGCATGGTCCATAGATTCCCTGGCCTCTACAGTACTATAGCAGTACTCTGTGTGCCCTGACTGTGCTTAGCCAGTTGCCACATGGGAGAGGCAGACTTCCTCTCAGCAGAACCAATCTTGTCCTTTGGGCATCAATGCCTATGCTCCAACATGCACACACTTCAATTGCTGGCCATTCAGTTGCTGGCCCTCCTGCTGTGGGCCCAGCAATCATGACCAGACAGCCAAGTTGCAGTCATGGTGCTTTACCTTCACATGCTGTCATCACCCGATCAATATCCTCTGTGGAGCAACCTGGGCTGAGTGTTTCCATATGTGCTAGGGTCAGACCAAACCATGGTGTGAGCCATCAGTGTGGGCATCATAGACTGCATTAGAAAAACAGACAGTTGATCCAGTCTGTCCAATAGTATCATTCTTACCCCGTGGCAATGATAATTGCTGTGCAGAATATTGATTATGGCATCTGTCTGTGCTCGTTGACAAGTCATGTCACTGAAGTCCTACAGTTTTACTAAACATAGCTGACTCCATTTATTACATCACTTTATACATACTTTACTGTGATATATTTTGCTTGTAATATTAACAACAGTTCTGGATTATGTCCTGAGTTGTTTAACAGTTTGCTGCTTTTTATAGTGGACAGATAGGAATGTGTTGCACTGATGTGTCCCTTATTGTCTGCCATACACAGATACACCAGTATGAATCTGTAAGCATACCTGTGTCAGTTGTCCCATGTTGATGATCCCTGTTGTGACAGATTTGTATATGTTCATACTGTTATTTTATGACTATGTTGTTATATCTGATGCTCAGGGTGTATATTTACTGGATAATTTCCATTAGATGCAATTCATGCTGCTGTGGTGGGGCAACACCCAAACATCACTGTTTACTCTCTGTACTTCTGTGCATGTGACTTGTAATGAATCAAAGTTATGTGTCAGACACTGTTGTGTTGCCTGGGCCTGCACTTGTGGTCGCACCCTCCATCAACAATGCCTGTGTCTTCTGCTCCCTATATCCTCCTGCTCCTCCTCTGATACCTGTGGAATATCATTTTCATATATCTGGGGTTCTTGGGGTAGTTCTTCAACAACTGCAGCTGGAAGACATTTATGTGCTCTATTTAGTATGTTGTGTAGTATGGTGTACACAGTTATCATCTGTGCTGCCTTCTCAAGTGTGTATTGCAGTGAATCCAAGGATGGGTTCAGACATCTAAATCTAGCTTTTAGTACACCAAATATACATTTAATGGTATGTGTTATTGTTGCATGTACTGCCTTGTAGACCTCCTCTGCAGGGTTTGATTGTTCTCTGTACAAGGACATTAGCCATGGCTGAAGTGGGTAACCACAGTCATCTGTTGTGGGTAGTGAACACACATGCTGTCAGCATGGATACTGTTGGGAGGGATGTCCTTAGCTTAATCCTAGCTGTGTTACTGTACTTACTCAGGAGTAGTCCCTCAGGTATTTCACATTGCTGGAATGTGGTTCTCAGGCCAGTTTCTTTCCATATAGCAGCAACATGGACACTTCCAGGGTGTGTTGCCATGAGGTTTATTATGCTGCCATCTACTGCACACATGAACACACATGTTCAGGGATGGCCAGCCCTTTCTGTTAATGTATCTTTCTGTTACTGTATCTTTCTGCTTCTAGAAGAACTGGGTCTTGCTAGAGATGTGGATGCACTCTATTGCACTAAGTGCATGTGGGAAGTTTGCAAGGTTATAAAATTGCTACATTAAAGTTTTCCACTCCATGTGGGTGGATGGAAAGTATATGTGTTCATCCATCTTGCTGCACAGTGCTTCCAGGAATTTTGCCAGGATATGACTGGTAGCTGTCTATGACACTCCTACAGTATCTCCCATGTGTCTTTGGAATGTCCTAGGTGAAAGTACACCCAGGCTGAGACACATTTTGGTTTCAAGGGGGATGGGGTTGCCTTGCAAGGTCCACACAGACATGTGTGGGGTACATATGTTGCAGACAGCTTGCAGCATCTGTCTGTTTAGGTGACACCTGCCAATTATTTGTTGATCTGACAACTAGTTTATTTGTAGTCTTGCTCTCACTCTAGCTTATATTAATGCAGCCTGTTGCAATTCATTCACTGCAGGTTGCATTTTTGCTTTATTGATTTTTTTTTTGGTATTGGAATGGAATCTGATAGACTCCATAGCGGTACCTTCCATTCCTTGTGATGCAGTATAGCATACAACAAGGATATTGGAAACTGAGTTGGTGTTGCAGTTTGTTTCAGTTACCTTGTATTGGGTGTGCATCATGTCTTTTGGAATCCAATGGGTGTGTGCAGAATCTGTAATTATCCTACACCGAATAGCTAAGTACTCCGGCTGCATTCAGCATGTCTTCTGAAATCGCATCTGCATCTGGTACACTGAAGTCTGCCTTCTGCATGCTGTGTTGTCTGCAAATAGCTTTTGGAATCTAGTCCTATGTCTTAATATCCCCACTACTCATTCACTTGTGATGTTCTGGAATGGAAGTGCAATAAGGTACACTGGCATATCATCTTACTTTCCTAGCAACTCAATCAGTGACCCTGCCTTCACTGGACAAAGCCTCCATGTGCATCCACAGTCTTCACTGGAGATCTGCAATGAGTTGTACCCAAGTGCATGCTCTCAATAGGTTATGAATGTCAATCATTTCATGCCAACACCTCTAACATCTGAATCGCTAATTGAATCTGGGTTGCCATGGCAGTGATCAGGGCTTTATCCTTCTATGCCACAGTGCTGACAATGCTACCATTGTGGTTAATTTGGGCTCCTGCCTTAAGCTCTTCAAGAGAAATCTTGATGAGTAGATGGGAAATAGAAAATTCACCCCGGGGATCACTCCAGTGACTCTACTTGACAGAGGCACTGGGAACTAAGGTCGAGTGGCATGATGCCAGGTTAATCCTATGGGCTAGGCTTGTAAAGGCTTCAGGGCCATTAGCCTAGTACACACCTATGAACCTATGAATTCTATACCAGCAGATATAAGATGCTCATCTACTATTTCTTCCTTCAACATTCCTTAAAAGAACAGTTCACTAAATTAATGGAATGCCACTGTTTCAATAAACCTTCCCAGTACCAATCCTTGCTTTGCTTAATGCACTATATCTCAGTAATTAGTGTTTCTAAAACCAGTCAAAATGTAGATCCACTATATACACTTTTAATATTGCATATATTTTTATTATACTATGTAACTCCTGTGTTATTAATTTTATTACTGTTACTATTTTTTATTTTGAAATTTTAATGTTAGGACATTTTAGACTGTATTGGCTAAGTAGGCGCAGGTCATGGCAGAAAAGGGTCATAACTGGTCCACTTAACTGATTGACAAATGATAAATAAATAAATAATTGCAAATATTTCTTTAATCACAGATAGGGCAGAAATAGACATACAGGGCACATTTTCTTGCTTTATAAGTATGGCAGCGATAACATGCGAAATGCACACAAATCTATAGCAAACTATTAATTGCAATTGGTCATTTCTGACTAGTGCTCTACCCTAGTAAATAAACATAAAATAATTAAAAATGTAAGTATATTTTAGTATGAAGTCAACATGTAATTATTTAGCCCCAGCACATCTAAAACCTTGGGAGGTTGACAGGGGTATCTGAAAGGTCATAAAGCACAAAAATATTTTTTGCAGAGTGGAAGTACCCCTGCATCCTGCACTCACTTCCAGACTAGATAGATATATATATATTTATCAACTATGAGGATGAACAAACTCAGAGAAGAAGCAGAAAGTGAGGAAAGCACATTACTCACTTTCTTGATCTTCCCTGTAACAACAAGGATATTGGCAATAGTCCAGGTTCAACATTCTGGGTGCTAACTCTCCAGTGATAAACGGTACAACTTCATCTGCTATGACGTCTACAGTCTGAAAATCCTATAATACAATCAACATTTCTTCATTTGTTTTCTCATGCATTTATAAACCAATAGAGGTTTGAGCACATTATTTTAGCAAATGCGGTACGATTAATTCAATATTTACTGAGATATGAATTCATTTTGGAGATTTTCATTTAGTAGTACTAGCAAATCACCGTTTTAACCATTACCATCACCTGACCATCTATTACTGTGTCAGTACCATCATGGAGTGCTGTTCAGCTAAATTGTTGTAACTAAATGGATTTGTTTGATTGGTTTATGATCAATGAAACAGCAAGGACTTCTTATACTACTTATCAAAGATTGTTACTGCACAGCAGTTCTCTGCAGGAGACCTATATAGCACACCTATATGTCAGAGCAGCAAGCCAGTATAGGATGACATTAGCAAGTACATTATTATCAAAACAGCCACATCTGTGCTCAGAATCACAAACACACACACACACACACACACACACACACACACACACACACACACACACACACACACACACACACACACACACACACACACACACACACACACACACACGCAGATATATAAATTACATTAAATGTAGGATATACATATATATCTTTCTCCCTATGAAAGATATAATAATACTAACTAAATTAAAACAATAATGCAACGTTGCCATGTTTTTTAGAACTCCTGAAGTATGATTGCATATACATTTGACATTGTGAAAGTCATTTAAAGCTGTCAACTTAGATACTTCAGTGAATTTTAAACAACTTGATCATTCTTTAAAAAATTATGTAAATAAGTGTCTTTATATCATGCAATCTACTAATCAGATATATAAAATGCATGGCTTTGCGGGAAGGTTAGTATGGCATAACCCCTGCCTTAGTCATTTGCTTAAAGTGAATAATCGTGGCCCACAACAATTGCAAGCCCTACAACAAGTGACTTTGAAACAACACTCGCATTTTTAAAAATGTGTACTTTAGTACATTTACTGCACAGATACTGCATAATACAGCACTATTTGTGCTGACAAGACTTGAAATAACAAAAATAAATAAATCAATAAATAAAATATTATTTTAAATACCTTGGCATGGTATGATAGTTAGAATAGTCTCAGGGTGGAAGTTATGGTATGAAATTTACTTGTTCCTGCTTTTGAGTGTTTAGACCCTTGGGTTTCAAGCTTGGGATCGTACCTAATCAGTTAGGAGTAAATTCAGCCATGACTCTGACCCCTAGCAGGTATTATAGCTATGATAATTTAATAACCTTTGCAAGGTTTATTGAATTAACACCAGATCTTTTGGCAGCATTGGTAAATGGGTAGAGACATTGGAATACGCTTTAATGAATGCAACAATAAGGCAAGTGAGAGATGTGGCATGTGGGTGACAAACACCTGTGACACAGTTACCGATCGGGTAAAAATATACCACTGTAATTATCATCATCTTCCTCAGCCCCCTTTCCCCCATTTTAATCTGGGAACAGGTATTGTGCCAACTATCACCACCTCTCTTGATTCAGAGCCACTCTTCTACCTTCTTTGACAGAAACAACTAACTCTCACAGGTCTTCTGTCATCCATCTCATGGCTGGTCACCTTTGTCTTCCCTTACCTTCTTTTTATTTCTCCTAAATATACTTCTTTTTTCCTGCACATGTGCTCAGACCACCCTAAACTGTTATCATTGATCTTTTCTGCAATTGGGGCTACTTTGGCTTCCACTCTGATGCATTCATTTCTTGGTCTGTCTTGCAGCATACATCAAAACATACATCTTAAGCACTTCATCTCCACTACCTGAAGCTTTCTCAGCTGCTTTTCCTTCACTGCCCATGTTCCTGTACCATGCAGAAGCTCTGATTGCCCCACTGGTTTGTGCATCTTATTTTTCACCTTCTTTGGTGTCGTCTGTAAAACACTGACAATTGCCAGTTGGCTTCAGCACTTCTGATTCTAGCACTGAGCTCCTCATTCAGACTTCATTTCTCCTCAGCTATGCCTCCCAGTTACCTGAAACTATTAATTCGCTCAGTTTTCAGCTTCTTCTTATTCCCCTATTTGTCCTGTCTGTACTCCGCTTTATCCGATATGCTTTCCGTACTGCATTCCGGTCTGCCAGACTTTATGAGGTTCATATTCAGTCTGCTTGGAGTGCCACATCAGCTGCATACTACCTGTTCATCACCAGCAAGAGCAAGAACTGAACCCTGATGCACTTCCACTCCCACTGGGAAACCAGCTTTGTCTCTGAACACTCTGTACTTATGTACATATCACTGTTTCCAGAACTTCATACCACTGCAGGATTGCCCAAATCAGCTTTTTGGAGACCTTGTCATATTTTTTCTATAAATCCAGAAACGTTCAGTTAGATTATTTCTTCATCTCTAGCTTCTTCTCCACTATGTGTCTCACTGCAAACATCAGGTCAGTTGTCATACATCCTGATCTGAATGCAAGTGTTCATCTTCCATCTAACTTTCCATTACTCTGCATATTCATTTATCCATCATCTCCCCCATTACTTATATGCAATGAGACAGCTATATGACAGCTCCTTACTGCCTGCACTTGTGAACACCCCTTTGTTCTTGTACACTGACACCAGACTGCTTATTCTCTGGTCATCTGGGTATACCTCGCTCACCATACCTGGAAGAACCATTTCTTCCCTAACGTACCCCAAATGTTGGTCTTATCGGTTCTAACTTTATTTGAGCCTTCTGCTTTCCTTCATTTCATTCTTCTTCATACTTATTCTAGGGTGGGATCTTCATGCGGTAGTACAGCTTTTGTGGGGTTTTCTTCATTCAGAAGCTTCTTGAAGTACTGCTTCCATCTGCCCTTGATGTCCTCTGGGCTGATGGGCAGATTGTTTCTGGCATCCCTTATGAATGGCATTTGACAATTATCTTCTTTATCTTTCTGCCATTGTCTTGTAGACTAATAGAACTTATTTCAGCCAGCTGTTTAGTCTCTTTTCATAAGCTAGTAGAGTTTTTTTTTTTATGTCTTGTTCTCTGGCCTCGCAACTGCTATCTTGGACTCTTTGTCAAATAGCTAGTATTCCTTCTTTGTCAGTTCTGTCTTTTCTGTCTCCCACTTCTCACTTCTGCCTGCTGTACTTCTTTCTTTTGATAAATTCTTGAGCTTCCACATTCTACCACCAGCTATCCGTATGTACCTTATTTTCATATCTGTCTCAATTGTATATCTATTCTGTCATCTTCAAATATACTGTTTTGAGAAACTGGCATTTTTCTTCATTTCCACTTATTTCCTTTTTCTTCCTGAGGAGTTAGAGCCATGAGTATTTCCTTAAAAACTTGTGATTTCTCTCCAGTCAACTTCCATGTCTTTAGCCTAGTCTCTGTTGACCTTAAAGCCTTCTATAACCACAACTTGTAGCTGACTGTGGCCACCACCAGTTTATGATGGTGGTCAACCATTTCTCACAGGAATGACTTTGTATTCTTTTATTTGACCTCAGTGCCCTTTCCTTCCTTTCCTTATTAGAAAGAAGTCTACATGAATTTCATGGTGACCACTTTTTTATGTGATCTTAGGGTCACAGGTAGTTACTGGGCATGCAGTCCAGGAGTCCATGGGGGAGCATAGCACAATTTCCCAACTGCTCCAGAGCACTGTCTACTTAAGTGACTTGCTCATAGTCCTGCAGTAGCCAAATGGAGGTTGAGAGAATCAAATTCTGCAATACAGGAAGCAGATAATTAATAGCTCATTCAGTGGTGGCTGGTGACTTCAAATCAAAGGGGGGCTGCAGGAGACAGCTGAATGGGTGGGATCAATGGGAAGGGGTGCGGCCAACTAGAAAGGGGAGGAGCTATGCTCAAAACCACAAAAAACGAACTAAATACACTGCTGTGGGTGCCAAACCGTCATGAGAGTCCAATCAAGACAAAATGAAGTGTAGAAGAATAAAAATATTTCAATGCATTGGCTGCATGACAGCTTACTTAATATCTAGATGGAAACAAAAAGGTTGTGAGGCATGAAAAAATAAATTACTTTTTTAAATACAGTAATGGAATGCCAGTCAAAATCAAGTATAAGAAAAACAAGCAGCACTCAACTCAAACCACTTCTTGCACTACAGTTCTAATTATAATTTATATTCAGCTTTATTAAAGTACCAAGTAACATGCTAAAAGTAGAAATCTCTGATGCCCCCACTTGTAAAAATGTTCCTTATCCAAAAAAAGACCTGCTGCCTGACAACTATCTAGTTGTTTCATGGGGAAAACATGATCAAAGTAAAAAATGAAAAGCAAACAAGAAATAAGCTCAAGATACATTGCTTAAAAGGATTACTGTACAGGTTATGAACCACACGACTGGCATTCTGTTTAGTTTACGGGTAAAGCCTGCAGAGATGACTGGAAGTCTTCAAGTGTAATGAGCTTCTTAAAATAATGTAATCCTGTCCTTTATTACAAATACTGTCATATGCATTTCAATACCCAAGGCTTATACATTATCTAGTTAAGTATTCTCTACATGGCAACAACAGAAAGGCTTTCAATGTTGGCAATTCTTTAACAGTATGCTTATTAAAGCTTACTTGCATCTTACAATCTCAGCCAAGCTTACCTGATGGTCATTAAAGTATTGCTACTTAAACACAGAGCAACAGGCACTTTGAGTAATAAGCATAAATCAACAGTACAAAAAATATGACAGAAACCAGACCATTCTGCAAAAATCAAGGACAGATGAAAAGCCACTCTAGTACTTGTGTCTACCCTGGATGGGGGGATACCCTGCACATTTACACTGCATAACTACTCCTTGCCTTGCTTCGACACATCCAGAGTCACTACATAGGGGAGTGGGGTGCAACAAGCATGTCACAATTTGAAATGTCTCTGGCTGACTGATGACCCTGACACATTTGTCATACCTCTCAACCTCAGAGCAAGAAATGTGGACAAAGCCATACAAAGAAGTGGGACAAAGGCCCAAAAACAAGGGCAATTTTTAAAAATATTGCTGTTATAAACTTAGAAAGATAATAGAATAGGTTTTGCATTAGTATGAATTTTCTGAATGGTATGAAATCTGAAACTCAAATGTCTGTCATTATTTTCTAACTTCAGTCTTTAATGATTTGTCACCAATTTGCCAAAAAAACACAATTTTATGAAAAATGGACCAAAAATGTGATGTAAAAATATAAAATAGCCACACAATACAGCTGGGAACCTGTCAAAGAAGGGACACTTTAATATTAGTGCTGATAACTTGAGCAGCTGACAAAATAAAAGAATCTACGTGCATTTCTGAAATAAAAGTAATCTATAACTATGATTACAGTTGTTTCTTAATTGTAAACCCTCCATGTTTTCTTCCAAACTTGCTATTTTGTGGAGGGATTATTAGGGGAAGAGCAACATTTTGAGCCAAAATCAGGGACAGTTGAGAGGTTTGGCTATGCCTAATTCTATAAAGCAATTTATTTGCATGTACCTCTCAACCTGTTAATGCAATAAATCTGGACAAGGCCAAATATATTGGGGGAACATATAAACAGTACTAAAAATTGCTCTTGTATAAACTGAGACAGTTGATAGAACAACAAGTCTTACTTTAGCATGCATTGGTTATGAAGTCTGAAACTCAGTGTGTCATTATTTAGTGACTTAATTCCTAAATGATTTGCCACAAATTTTATGAGGAACAAACCAAAAATAAGAAGCAAAAATCTATTCATTCTTTGAAAATCTGGACAGTTGGGAGGTATAGTTCAGCTAGGGCTGTCTATGTTTGCCGCCCTTCCCACTCACAAAATCATGGTCGAATGGAGCCTCCTCCTGGAGCCATTCCAATAAACCATTACTTGGCTATTTCACTGCATTTACCATAAACACTAATGTGCATACTGATTTACTTCTATGATGATTTGGACTTCATTTGAAAGTTTTATTTTGCATTTTACAGCACAAACACTAAGACATCTGCTAAACAAACATAGCATTAAAACTTCTCTGCCCTTGAAACTCACATTCATTGAAACAGCATTGAAACCCACATTCAAAGAAAATACATTTTTACCAGTGGCAGATAAAGATTAATTCTGGGCTGTTTTCAAATCATAGGTCCCTTGCATATGAAACATGCATGTGCTATTTGATACACCTTCCTATTGTTTTGAACATTTTTCCAGTAAACAATGAAACAAAATGCATGCACCAATAATGACAAAACTGCCCAATTCAGAACATTTCCATCATAAAAGTCTACTCAAACTTCTACAGTCCACCATTATCAGTAAATATGCACAATTCTACAGTCCACCATTATCAGTAAATATGCACAATCTCTGAAGTAAAAAAGTCATCTAAATAATTCCACATTAAATAAATCTGTAACTAATGAAGAGGTTGAAGACCACCAGAATAGCCGAGATGGATCAGATCCGACCCTTCAGTGAGAGTAAAGGCGAGATTGGCAACATCACATCATTCATTAAAAGGTATGTCTTCTTAAAGGAAGAGAACACTGACATGAAATTAGTTTCTGTATGTCCTCAAACACATATGGTGCAACTTGGAAACAAACGTGTGGGCAATTTAGAAGTAGGGTTCAAATGCCACATCTTGATTACATAATCCAAAACATAACAATACAGCAGAAATATACATCAAAAGTTCAGTGATGAAAAGCACAACACCATAGTTGGATCAACAGGGTGGCAAAAAGCTCTAAAATGCCATAGAGAGTGCGGAGGCTATACAGTATTTCTAGGTAACCATTCTCAATTAATTACTCCCTTCAACAAGTATAAATATCTCCAACAACAGTCTCCAACAAATTTTCTTTTCTGTCATGCAGATCATGCTACTTCTTTTGGAAGACGGCTTAGTTTACAGCTTTGTGCTGTCCCAAGCACTCATGGAAGACAATGGTACATATATTTGCAAAGAAACTAAATGAATACAGTGACAATGCACGATTAAGCATATTACAAAAAAGTAGACAACCACTTCTTTACTAAGATGCCACTTCAATTCAACCAGCCCTGCAGAGCTGCCAAGAAAGGGATAAGTAATGGTTACCTCAGGCTAAATCAGATTTATGAGGGCTTCAATGACAAGATACTGATCTAGTAAGTGAGGCACCAATAGAAAAAACATGTGGTGAAAGGGAAATAGTGACCTGAAATGAATAAGAAAAGTACTTATACTGAGAAAGGACATAAATATCACTGAAACCAATCAGAGCAAATGTTGTTAAAGCAGATGGTGGAGAAAGAATCAAAGCTGTAACTAGGGTGGTGTGAAAGTGGCAGCTGCCCTGGGTGGAGTGCAAGTGCAATACTGGCATTCATTTGAGAAACCATAGGTGATAACCTTGGCTTCATAAATTAATGAATTTATTGGCTTAGTATAACGGTACATAAACTCTTTGCTACAAAGTCATAGTCCCTGATTTTTTTTTTTTTTGAGGATCTCAAGCTTCAGGTTAAGGGGGTAGTGGTACCACTCTGCCCAGTGCATTAGATGACCTAGGTAAAGCTGTGAAAAATGAGTATCTGTTGTACCACTTAAAATGTTTATTATGGTACCCATGACTACAATCAGACTGAGCAATCTGTTAGCCCTACCGAGAAACCCACTTCGAGGATTGCCAGTCGTGGTAAGGTGTATTCTTAAACAACAAAAAGGTATGTTGCAGGCACGTCACATGAAATTTAAATGGTTAGGCAGATAACATCTCAACACTTTTGTGGCTGCTACTGATGGACTTCCAGTCTAGAGATATTTGACTACTACATAATTAAGAATATGTTAAACCAAATTGGTTGCATTTTTGTCCATGGCCTTCTTATAACAAACAACAGCACACACACGCGCACACACACATACACACACACACACACACACACACACACACACACACACACACACACACACACACACACACACACTCCAGTGACCAATCCAAACACCTACCTGCTGCCTTTGTCCCGAAGCCCAAGCCGGTGCAGTCGACCCAAGCCCAGCGACCGAACACCTCTCGAAGCCGGTAATCCAGCAAGCTCAGTGACCGTTGTCCTGAAGCCCGCGCAGTCACACACTGACAGTCCCGCCCCACGAGAGCAGCTCAGTCCTTCTCATTGGCTCTGACTGTGGCTGAAGCAGTCCGGAGCCCCTCTATTCTGTGCGGTTGTCACCGCACAGATTTCTGGTATCTCACAGCAATGATTGCTGGGTACCTATTAATCCATATCCAGACTGCCGATAAAGGCAGTCTGAGTCAAATTAATTTTTTTGTTTTGCAGATATTTTTTCTGTATTTCTAGGTGGGAGGGCTGCAGTTCAGCAGTCCGATAGGACGAGCCGCCCCTGGCTCATTGCTATAATCCTCTTCACTAACTGCCAGATATGACAACTTGTGAATGTCTTCTCTTGACAAACCATGTCTGGGTCACCATTAAGCCGCTTGCCAGACAGAAGTCTAGAATGGCCACTCCTTCATTGTTTTTGTCTTCAGTTATACAGAAAAAATATAACTGAAGAGAAGAACCCTAAAACAAACATTGGAGTAGAATAACCATTGCAAAAATGCTTCTCCTGTGCACTACATATTTCAAGTCAAATAATGATTGCAGTGCTCCACTGAGATGCTTCAAACCTAATCACAGGATATAGTCAGAAGGGATCTGCAAAACCACCCCAAGACTAAAACTATTTAGTTATAAACACGGAGTTCAAAACCCTCACATAATGCATTAAAAAAACTCAAACCTAGTTGCACACAGAGGCCAAGTCAACATGAGGTGACATATGGATTATATATATATATATGGTAAAAGCTTAGTGTCCAAACAGAAGATGTTTTATGTGTACAAAAATAAAATAAACAAATACAAAAAAAAATGAAAATTGATTGTTACTGACCTTTGTGGCCAAACCTCAAGTCCAAAGTGTAGTAATTATAATTAAATGTGACTACTAGGTCCCATAACAAATCTTAGTATGCCCCTTAGCCTGTTCAGGTAAAGCTAGACAGCAGAAGGCAGGGGTATCAAAATATGAATTAGATATGCAACTATGAATAATATTAGATAATGTGCTGTGAATTAACTATATGCTATAGAGCACAGGCTATTTTTTGCAATCTCTGCTTGCATATTGTGGAACATTAATTAAGTGACTTGAAAAGGATAAAGTTTACAGGCTACAGTGGAACACTGGTATCTCTCCCCAGAGGACCCTAACTGGTTACACAATTCAAATAGTAATAAGCCATTGTAATATTTTAATATTTGAGTGAGAAGATAATCAGTCACTAAATATGAATTATTTTTAAAATATTTGTCTGGGCACTAGTTATTGCTGTATGAGTGTATATGCAACCTCTATTAGAACACATGTTGAGGTATATGGTGAAATATTACATCACAAGAGGAAATACATGAAATATTGTGGATCATGACCATTGCTGGCGGATGGTTGTAATACATGTTAAGTCTGTGCACAATGTCAATGGAAACCTGAGGTCAGTAAATAATAATTTCAGGGCAATGAATGCAGCTCACAA
This sequence comes from Protopterus annectens, assembly GCF_019279795.1. Lineage (NCBI taxonomy): Eukaryota > Metazoa > Chordata > Ceratodontiformes > Protopteridae > Protopterus > Protopterus annectens. The sequence goes on along the minus strand of NC_056725.1, from coordinate 1,798,146,987 downwards.
GGATAATGGTGTTAGCTATTTCTGTGTGGAAAACTTACCCTGTCTGTTGAGACATTTTGTTATCATTTCTTGCTACATCAAACACTCAGAACTGTTGGATGTGAGTCACAGAAGCCCACAAAAGGAACTTGTTCCACCAGGAAGTTTAACTACACTTAAAAACAATAAAGTAAGCACTTTCGACTTATTTCAATGAATAAGTCTTCTTCAGACAACCACATTACATCACATCCTGCTTTAAATACATTCAGTAAATGGTCGCATGCTCAAACACATTAAAATTAAAACATCAAATGTTATATAAATGAAAATCCTAAAAGTCGTGTTAATAACAATGTAATAAATCCAAACAACCCACTGCATGATAGAAAATTAATAAATATAGTTCATAAATGCTTTGTTAAAACATACCCTATTAAAACATCCAAATGATGTTCAGCTAAAAGCACTGAAATATTAAAATAAAATATTGAAATGTTAAAGTATTACATGTAGAAGTGTAAAACTGTAAAATGTGGAAGGATCTAACAAACAGCAACCAGAAAAACCCAATTAAATGCTAAAAATTAATTGGCTAAAATATACATTGGCTAAAAATATACGTCAACACCAGTAATATTTTTACTTGAGTGAATTGTAAATTAAATAAATTATGAGTTATTATACATGTTAGTTATATACTTCTTCTTCTTCTTTTGGCTTTTCCCGGTTAGGGGTTGCCACAGCAGATCACCTGTCCGCTCATGATTGGTAGTGGAGTTTTACAGTGTCGAGTTGCCAGCTCGGCGCCCAACCTTCCACAGAAGGCACATGTTAGTTATATACTAAGACGTATAAAAAATAAAAATGTGTGAATAAATATTCTTAATAAAACTCATTCGATGTATTAAAAAATAACCTAAAATTCTATCTTTGGATACTTCTGAGTTTCAATACACAGGCCAAAGAACACATATCATTCAGGCCTGGTGGATAATAGGCATTAAATCTTAGTTGCCACAAAAGCTCCTGAAATTCTAACAGTGTAAAAAAAGGTCCACCTCTTATGTTGAAATCAATCTGATCAATAACCCGAAAACTAAAATTATATTCGGGTAAATCATGGACATGTTTTGCCAGGGCGTTCTCGACCTTAGATTTTTGTATACTGTACATATGCTCATAAAGTCTGTCCCTGAGTCTTCCATCTGTCTTACCAATGTAGAAACAAGGACAGAGTTTACAAGAAGCCAAATAAACTATGCCCTCGGAGAGACAGTTGAATCTCTTAGTGGCAACATATTTTCTACCCCTTATAGAAAATGACTTTGCCCACCTCCATATAGCTACAGTTGGGCAATTTTCACATTTATACATGCCAGTGATTCTAGAGCGGGGAGAATTCACTCTCTCCAAAAGATTTTTTAAATTTGGTCCTCTTCTATAGGTAAACCTATAATATTAACCAAATCAGCATCCAATAAAAATAAATTCCAGTTCTTAAAAATTATCTGCCTAATAGCATTAGTATCAATACTATAAGATGCAATGAAAGTGAGTCTAAAAGGATTGGTGGTTTTTGACTGTTCAAAGTTAGTGATAGGAGAAGCAGAACCCAAAATAGGTTTAACGTAACCATTAGACCTCTTCAGGTATACCTCTGATGCCAAGTCCTTCACTAATTGTGAAGGATAACCCCGTTTAACAAACATATCTTGTAATAATTCACATTCAGCTCTAAAGTCAGCCTCATCGGTCACTATCTGTGCCACTCTCACCAGTTGTCCCTTCACTATAGATCTCTTCTACTGAAATGGGTGACAACTGGTGAAATGGAGGAATGCATTGGAGTACGTTGGTTTCCAATGCACCTTCACTTTAAATGAATCTGAGTTCCTGTCTTTAAACAATTCAATATCCAAATAAGTTATACTCTCAGTTCCTGTGTTGTAGGTAAAATTCAGGAATTGTGTAGACTCATTCAGGTAAGCGACAAAATTCAAGATGTCATCTGTAGAACCATCAAATATTTTTTTTCTCTTAAACCTATTGCTGCTGTTAAGAACATATTGCTGCTCCCATTGGGCCATAACTAGATTTCCGAAATTTACCCCACAGGGAGAGCCCATTGCAACCCCTGATTTTTGCAAGTAATAGCTTCCATTAAACAAAAATAAATTATTGTTTAAAATAACATCCAATAGTTCCTCCATAAGTTCCCTTTCCCTTTTGGGACAACCTGTAGATCTAATAAGATCAATCACCCATTCAATGCCTAAGTCAATGGGTATGACCATGTAGAGGTCCTTGACATCAATGGTCAAAAACAGGATATCCTTATTAATGTTCTTCAAAAATGACCACGAATCTCTACAAATATGGTCAAACATACCCACGTATTTCTTTAATGTTACATCTACAAATTTTGCTAGTGGGTATGTTATAGAATTCCTCCCATTGACTATCGGGTGCAGTGGAGGTTCATCCAGAACTTTGTGAACTTTTGGAATTCCGAAAATCACAGGGGTGAGGGGAGCTAGGTTACCCAAATAACTGAAAAGGTCTACTTGCAAGTAGCTATGCAGAGGTAGCATGTACTTCTGGGGGTCAACATCAGGGTAATAACAACCCCAATTGGAAAGGTCGGTTAAGGAATAATATTAACAAGAAGAACAAATACAACCCTAATGACTCTAACAAACAGTTTGTGGCTAACCCCATTAACTACAATAGAACTTTTGAAGACCCAGAGCCTGGTACCAGCAGTAATTCTTTAAATTTTCACAGGAGGGGTTGCCAACACACGGACTCAGCCCAGAATGGATGATTCCCTCATGGGAGGAAATCAGGCTCGAACTGGATGTCAATATCTTGACTGTTGACCCAGCTAGCGACTCTCTAGCTGGGAATTCCAGTTTGGACAATGGCACCATCACCTAGAATCTTTGAATTGTTTCAAATAGTAATCAGAATTTTCATGTGTTCAATTATTCGAATATGGATGTTGATACCTTTTTGGTTGACTTATTGGCAAAGGGTTTGACTTTTGTTCCTGATACTAGAGCTAGTCTTGCAAGGACTATAATAGATTTAAAAGTGTTTGTACGTAAATTGAACTTACAATTTTTGCTTAAAGATGAAGTCAGAGCATTTAATGAATGCAAAGTTCTTAGCACTTTTAACCCACCTTTACTTCCACGTTCACAGGTTTTAATGCAAATATGTGAACTTGACCTACGTGATAAATTGGAATGTAGGGGTAGTAAATCTTTGGGAACTCTAAGTAATCTTTCTAAACAGGACAGGGAAAGATTGAGTTACTTGAGCTTTCAGGATGTTAGGGTGGTTAAGCCTGATAAAGGTGGAGGGCTTGTTTTCTTCGATAATGATGATTACATTAGACGTATGACTAAGCTTCTTGATTCAGATCATTATCTTAATTCTTCTTTGAATGAAATGAATAGGGCTCAGCAAAAAATTAAGGTTTTCTTGAATAACCTATTTATCAAATCTAGAATTCCTTTAGAACTTTTCAGTTATTTGGGTAACCTAGCTCCCCTCACCCCTGTGATTTTCGGAATTCCAAAAGTTCACAAAGATCTGGATGACCCTCCACTGCACCCGATAGTCAATGGGAGGAATTCTATAACATGCCCACTAGCAAAATTTGTAGATGTAACATTAAAGAAATACGTGGGTATGTTTGACCATATTTGTAGAGATTCGTGGTCATTTTTGAAGAACATTAATGATTTGTACTATAAGGAGGATATCCTGTTTTTGACCATTGATGTCAAGGACCTCTGCATGGTCATACCCATTGACTTAGGCATTGAATGGGTGATTGATCTTATTAGATCTAAAGGTTGTCCCAAAAGGGAAAGGGAACTTATGGAGGAACTATTGGATGTTATTTTAAACAATAATTTCTTTTTGTTTAACGGAAGCTATTACTTGCAAAAATCAGGGGTTGCGATGGGCTTTTCCGGTGGGGTAAGTTTCGCAAATCTAGTTATGGCCCAATTGGAGCAGCAGTATGTTCTTAACAGCAGCAATAGGTTTAGAGAAAAAATGTTATTACACAAGATATCTTGATGATGTTTTTATTTTATTTGATGGTTCTACAGATGACATCTTGAATTTTGTCGCTTACCTGAATGAGTCTACGCAATTCCTGAATTTTACCTACAACACAGGAACTAAAAGTATAACTTATTTGGATATTGAATTGTTTAAAGATAGGAACTCAAATTAATTTAAAGTGAAGGTGCATAGGAAACCAACGTACTCCAATGCATTCCTCCATTTCACCAGTTGCTACCCATTTCAGCAGAAGAGATCTATAGTGAAGGGACAACTGGTGAGAGTGGCACAGATAGTGACCGATGAGGCTGACTTTAGAGTTGAATGTGAATTATTACAAGATATGTTTGTTAAACAGGGTTATCCTTCACAATTAGTGAAGGACTTGGCATCAGAGGTATACCTGAAGAGGTCTAATGGTTACTTTAAACCTATTTTGGGTTCTGCTTCTCCTATCACTAGCTTTGAACAGTCAAAAACCACCAATCCTTTTAGACTCACTTTCATTGCATCTTATAGTATTGATACTAATGCTATTAGGCAGGTAATTTTTAAGAACTGGAATTTATTGTTATTGGATGCTATTTTGGTTAATTTTATAGAGCCAATGCCTAGGTTTACCTATAGAAGAAAACCAAATTTAAAAAATATTTGGAGAGAGTGAATTCTCCTCGCTCTAAAATCACTGGCATGTATAAATGTGAAAATTGCCCCTACTGTAGATATATGGAGGTGGGCAAGTAATTTTCTATAAGGGGTAGAAAATATGTTGCCACTAAGAGACTCAACTGTCTCTCCCAGGGCGTAGTTTATTTGGCTTCTTGTAAACTCTGTCCTTATTTCTACGTTGGTAAGACAGATCAAAGACTCAGGGGCAGAGTTTATGAGCATATGTACAGTATAATAAAATCTAAGGTCAAAAACGCCCTGGCAAAACATGTCCATGATTTTCCTGAATATAATTTTAGTTTTCAGGTTATTGATTAAATTGATTTCAACATAAGATGTGGACCTTTTTCTACACTGTTAGAATTTTAGGAGCTTTTGTGGCAATTAAGATTTAATGCCTATTATCCACCAGGCCTGTACAATATGCATTCTTTGGCCTGTGTATTGAAACTCAGATGTTTCCAAAGATAGAATTTTAGGTTCTTTTTAATACATCGAATGAGTTTTATTAAGAGTATTTATTCACACATTTTTACTTTTTATACATTTTAGTTCGTATATAACTAACGTGTATAATAACTCATAATTTATTTAATTTACAATTCACTCAAGTAAAAATATTACTGGTGTTGATGTATATTTTTAGCCAATGTATATTTTAGCCAATGAATTTTTAGCATTTAATTGGGTTTTTCTAGTTGCTGTTTGTTAGATCCTTCCACATTTTACAGTTTTACACTTCTACATTTAATACTTTAACATTTTTATATTTTATTTTAATATTTTAATATTTCAGTGCTTTTAGCTGAACATCATTTGGATGTTTTAGTAGTGTATGTTTTAACAAAGCATTTATTAACTATATTTATTCATTTTCTATCATGCAGTGGGTTGTTTGGATTTATTACAATGTTATTAACACGACTTTTAGGATCTTCATTTATATAACATTTGATGTTTTAATTTTAATGTGTTTGAGCATGTGACAATTTACTGAATGTATTTAAAGCAGGATGTGATGTAATGAGATTGTCTGAGGAAGACGTATTCATTGAAATAAGTTGAAAGCACTTACTTCACTTTTTTTTTAAGTGTAATTAAACTTCCTGGTGGAACAAGTTCCTTTTGTGGGGTTCTGTGACTCGCAACCAGCAGTTCTGAGTGTTTGATTTGGTTTGTGTTATTTCAACAGTTTATTCAATCATTTCATGCTACATCATACTGGTGCAGCAAATAGATACCACTGTCACTAGTCACATGTCTAACAACTCACACAATTAGCAGAGCACTAATTACACAACTAAGAAGTCACACAATTAGCAGGGCACTAGTTACATGACTAACAACTCAGAGAATTAGCAAAGCACTACTTACACAACTAAGAAGTCACACAATTAGCAGAGCACTATTTACACGACTAACAAGTCACACAGTTAGCAGAGCACTAGTTGCATGACTAACAACTCAATAAATTAGCAGAGCACTAGTTACACGACTAACTACTCACACAATTAGCAGAGCACTAGTTACACGAATAACAAGTCACACAATTAGCAGAGCACTAGTTACATGGCTAACAACTCAAACAATTAGCAGAGCACTAGTTGCATGACTAACAACTCACACAATTAGCAGAGCATGAGTTACATGACTAATAACTCACACAATTAGCAGAGCACTAGTTACATGACTAACAAGTCACACAGTTAGCAGAGCTGCATGTGAATAACCATAGCTGCCACAGTGGTTTTGCTGCACAGCTCTCTGAATACACTTGCATAAGACAGCAGTTTAAAAGTCAATGCAATTAGCAGAGCACTAGTTACATGACTAACAAGTCACACAATTAGCAGAGCTGCATGTGAATAACCATAGCTGCCACAGTGGTTTTGCTACACAGCTCTCTGAATGCACTTGCATAACATAGTAGTTTAAATGTCAATGCATTTTTGTTGGTCCAGTCCCATATTTGATCATCTGATTTCCCTCTGATACCCTACTATCTCATTTGTTCCGCTTTGAACAAGAGACCTTCAGCTCATTTGTTCCCTTTGAAGCAACAGCTGCATGTTCGAAGAAGTACTATCATTCACAGTGGGTTAGGGGTCTTACATTATGCCCTAACACACTGCACATGCCCAGTAGATATTCTTAAGGGGGTTACACAGTAAGAGTAGTGCAGAACTGTCACCCACTCATGTAAGAGACACCCTCACCTCCTTACAATAGTTGCCACAAATAGTTCTTTCTGGTCTGCTATGTATTGTGGAACCCCAGACATATACTAAACCCCTTCCTATGGGCAGAGATGAGTGGGCACAGCTTTTTTCCTACCCCATACCCTAGGCAGTTAATGGATCCATGTCACCTGGTTCATCGTTAAGGTTGTATCATTCTATGACTCTGTGTCATGCAGTTGTCTGTAACAGCCAACAGTAAATAACCAAGATGGTTGCTGAAAATAAAGACTGACATTGACAGAAAATATAACATTATGGTTATTTTGTCACATTCATTGTCTATACTGACCTGTATAGTTTATGGGGAATTCAGCCCTGAGGAACTGCATGAGCCACCCATGATGTAAAGTCAAAGTAACTAAATAAGCTGTACATAATAGTATTAAATGGGCAGTCATACCATTTACTGATGCTGAATTTATCAAGTCTGAATTCATCAAGCTAACTCCATCAAATGTAAGCAGTGATGGGAGTAATAAATTACAATATAAAATATATTACTGTAATATATTACAATTTCTACTAACTAGTAATATAACTAATTACTTTTTCAAAATAGTAACTAGTAATAGTAATATATTACTTTTTTAGTAACTAGTAACTTAAAGGTGCATTACTTTTGAGTTACTTTTGCTTAAACCAGTGGATGTCCTTCTATTCAATGTTGCAGTATTCTTTACATATGGGCTGTCTTCCTTCCTATGACACAGTGTCCGACCAGTATACAAAAGCTTCTAGCCACTGCCAGTAGATGGGACGCTGTATGTATAGTCTGACAACGTCAGCTATAAAAGGGACGTCCACACGTACCACCCTCATAACTTTTCTGCCACCATTCGGAAGGCTGACTTTTACGTATGGTCTGCAGTTGGATTCCGTGTGTTGCTGCTAGCTTCAGCTTCAGATAAGTGCCCTGTTGGGGATTTGCTTTTTTGCTACTGCCATTTGTTATTGTTTATATCATCGAAGAAGGGCAAACATGACTCGGCCAAAGGACCCCCAGAAACCTTCATAATGTCTTTAGCTAGATGTTTTAACTACTGATGTTCTAAGTAAAGATTTAGAGCCAAAAGTCAGCTACACAGTGTCTTAGGCACAAAAGCCTGACAAATAGAACAGGAGCGGTAGTCATGACTAGGCCCTAAACAGAAAAGGCAAAGGTCATGGCTATCTTTATGTGGAATCTGCCTTCCACACCTACACTGGCCCCTTTTGAGCCTGCAGCTTCTGCTTCTCTAAAGTTTTGCACTTTGAAGACTGTGCTTCTGGTAGCTTTGACCATGGCTAGGAGAGTTTCTGAGATTCAGGTTTTGATGGTTTTTCCAACTTTCCTGATTTTTCACAAGGACAGAGTCTCTTTGAATACCAACCCTTCTTTTATGCCTAAAGTGGTACACGAGAGGTCACTTAACCAGTCTATCCAATTACCAACCTTTTTCCCTTCTCCTCAGTCCTCCAGTGAAAAGATTCTACATTCTTTGGATGTTCATAGGCAACTTAGCTTTTATTTAGACAAGACTATAGCTATCAGGAAATCTGATCAGCTTTTTGTGTCTTTTCATCCCAGTGCTCTGAGTTTACCTGTTCTATACAAACAATTTCATCTTGGATTTCTAAAACTATTGAGTTTTGTTATTTCTTTCATGGTAAGTCTCTGGCTGCTTCATTTAAAGCCCACTCCACTAGATCTGTTGCTTCTTCAGGTGTTTTCTTTAAAGGCCTGGATACTAACTCTATTCTGGAGCCTGCTACTTGGTCTTCTGTGCATATCTTTACCAAGCACTACAAGTTGGACACTATTTCAAGGTCTACGGCAGGGTTTGCTCAAGCCATTCTCCATGGCTTTTTAGCAAATTCTTCAAAGCATTTTTCCTCTGCTCCTTCCTTCTCCCAATGTTCCTACTAAGCTTTGGTACTCTCCCATATGTAAAGAATACGGCAATATTGAATAGAAGGACATAGAATAGTTATATTATATCTTACCATAACCACAGATGTTCTTCTTTTATATGTTGCAGTATTCTGTCCCTCCCTCCTTCCCCCTGCATCTTGTCCCTTCCTTGGATGACTTATTTGTTTCTTTAGGACTAATAATTATAACCTCTGCATACTATTTTACCTTTACATCTACAGATCTCATTTCCTCTTCTGATCTCACTTAATTATTAGATACATCTACGGTTACCTATAATTATTGCTGCTTTTTATGAATTATTGTCTTATATTGTTTAATGCTTACATTTCAAACAATGAAGCTGCTGAACTAATTACCTCTGCATTTAACTAATATACGTTCATTGTAACTACTGTGAAATTCTAATGCTTTTAATGACCCGCATACTGTGGAGCTTTTCTCCCTGGGCCTACGCTGAAAAAGGGCTATTCAGCTCAGTCAGACCATCCTGGTCAACAAATGTAAAATAAGTAAGTAATAAAATAAATAAATAAATAATGTTCCTCATGGATGTTCCTTTTTCTGAGGATGGTACGTGCAGATGTCCCTTCTATGACTGACATTGTCAGACCATACATGCGACATCCCACATACTGGCAGTGGCTAGAAGCTTTTGTATACTGTCCGGATGTCAGGTCATAGGGTGGAAGACAACCCATATGTAAAGAATACTGCAGCATAGAACAGAAGGACATGTATAGTTATGATAAGATATAGCACAAGTATTCTTTCTCAGCGTGGGTGATATCACCCCTTAAAGAGTGATGGAAAACTTCTGGGGGCCCTATGTAGTATGGATAGTAATCAATAGTAATCAGATGTTAGGAGGTAATAGAGACTTTGAAGGGGCAATTTTGCCAAAAAAATTACAGCATAATCTTGGCACAACTCATAGCACATGGCATTCATAATAGATCATTAGAATTAGTCTGGAGTAAAATTTACTTAATTTTTTAGCACTGCAAGGAGGTGAAAGCTAATGACGACCAGACTTTCACCCACTAAAACACCTCTTAACACTGGGACAATTCTAGCCTGTTAGAAATCATATTCTTACCTTGCCGTTTAATAAATGGCATTGGTTCTCCATACCACCATCAACTGGAATCAAACTCATCACTCATCGATTTAACACCTGATGCCCCAACCCACTAGACCAAGCAGGACTCTTTGGGTGGATCTATGATCAACCAACTTTTGTCCTGACAATTCTTTTATGTTCTATTTAAAATTCTTTTCAGGTTTTGACTTTTTGTAGTTTAAAATAGGCAAAATGTGATAGGTTTTTATAGGTTTTGTGCTGCTGGCTGTGTATGGTTTGGTTTAATTATTATTTGCGACTCTAGCTATAAAGACTAGCCTTCTTCTTCTCCTTTTGGCTGTGCCTGTTAGGGGTCACCATGGTGGATCATCAGTCTGCAGAACAAGTGACAGTAGAGTTTTAATGTGTCAAGCTGCCAGCCCAGCACCCAACTTTCCTCAGGAGACGCACGCATGCACACATTCACACTTAGGGCCAATTTACAATGTCCAATCCACCTGCAGCATGTCTTTGGAATGTGGGAGGAAACTGAAGCACCTGGAGGAAACCCATGCGACCACAGGAAGGACATGCAGACTCCGCACAGAAGGCACCCCAGCTGAGACTAAAATTAGAGAACCTCTTGCTGTGAGGCAGCAAAGCTAATCACTGCATCACCACAGCCACCCTTTAGTTAGTAACTAGTAATAGTAATATATTACTTTTTCTAGTAACTAGTAATACTAATATATTACTTTCACTGAAAAGTAGCTAGTAATAGTAACTTATTACTTTTGTAAGTAACTAGCACAACACTGAATGTAAGATGAGACTGCTCTGAGAAAATACCAAACACAGGATTGGTATTACCCATCTTTTTTTCACTGGAAGTGGTGGACTCATAGATGGAATGCAATAGTGGGTAGAGTAGAGACACAGCCTTCCCATCAATATTTAGAGGGAGTGGCATAAATAAAGATAAATGTGCTTTTGTAGAATTTAATATTTGGCAGTTGTAATCATAGCCAGTCAACGTTTGTTCAGTTTTGTTTGGTACATCTGGAGCTGGGGAACACTGCCTCAACAAACTCATCTATAACTCATTAAGCATAAGATAAGACTAAAAATCTCAAACAAGTTAATAGAGGTGCTGCACAAATCCCCTACTGCCATGAAGAAAATGAGATCCCTCTCCAATCCCTCTACCCCATAATCCAAAAAAAAACAAAACAAAAGGGGAATAGTTTTCTCTTGCTCAAAATTTATTCAAAGCATTTCAATCATTTCAAACTCTTTCTCCAGCCCAGACTTATTTGAAAGGAAAATAACTTCTTCAACTTCAAATTCAGAGTCTGATTCTGATATAAAAGAGATTGGTTTAGACTATTGTCTTTTCCTTAAAACTGGGAAAAAGAATTTCTTCTGATTTCTCTGCTGAGGAATTTTCTTTCTCTGATACTACTGGAAGGATGAAGCACATATTCAAATGAGAGCATAAGGAGATCTCTGAAACTCAACAGAGGTACTATGACCTGTTGCAGGTAGCAACCCCTAAACTGTTGGCTATACCCACAGTTATTGCCACACTTGAGAATGCTTTCAACTCATTCACTTTGGAGGAGCTCAGGAAGGTTGGCTGTTAACGTCCCTACAAGGAACAATGGCACATACTGAACTGGTTTACGAATTTATATTTCAGAATCCGTATTTAAAAGAAAGGTTCATAACTCTCAAACCGTAATACCTATGGATAAATTAGCAATATTATCGTTGTCCAGCATATACAGATCTTCACAATGGTACAAGTGTCGTCATGGCAGCTCTGAAGTCTGATATAATGAGCACTAAATGCAGATTGTATGCATGTTTTAGCATATTTCCTGAAATAAATATCCATATCTTGACAATCATGCCATGCAGACATAGACTCTTGGTGGGTGAATTGCTCCACTGGATGTTTGTTTCAATAGGAACCCTCAGACAGTATTGTGCCCTGCTTTCTTACTGGGATTAACTGAATATGAAAAATATCTCTCCCTGTCCAAACACTTAACACAACTTGAATGACCACAGTGCTTTCTCACCAAGAAAATCAAGGGCCTAAATCATAAAGTCATAAAAAACTACAGTGATTCTCTCAAACCCTTGTCCCTCTTCTCAGCATCATACAGGCTGCTGGGGGGTGACCCTTTTTACTTGTGTACAGAACCTCAACAGACCCTATTCTCTTAGATCAACTGCACATCTGCAAGTCCAACACTGGCATAACCAGCTGCTCAAGAGATTGTAATCTCTTCTACAACGTATACAGAACATATTGAAAGGTTGGATATGTACCACAGGGAATACTACTTCTTGGGAACTGTCTTCCTCTCCACATAAAGCAAGGTACTTCCCTTACTCTAAACAAACATAATCTGGGTGAATGGATGGGAAACTGCAAATTCACCATAAGTCTGGCACTCTTGTATTATATAGAAAGGGGTAACATGTAAATGTTCTGCCCACGTCTGGGTTATTAATACTTAAATTACAAGGGCTAACATTTTCATGAGAATGCAGGATTAGTCTTCTAAAGATCCTCATGGATTAATAGCATAGATATACCGATGAACACAACAGATCTTTTGAGATTTTTTGAGTTTGCATTTGCAGCAAAGTGTGCGTGTGTTGTGAAGGACTCGTTGTTTGCTATAAGTGACAGATGGAAGTGCTCATCCCTTTACCAGTGACAGGTAGCAAACAGATGTATGACAATGAGGAGTATGCCAGCTGTGACATCATGCTCAATGTAGAAAACAAATGCAGATGTCCAAACTGAGTATTTTCCACCAGAGTGCTAATGGCACAGCATCAGATGCTGTTTATTCATTGCCAGGGAAGGGACCTGGAGAGTCCTTTCAGCTGGACTGAACTTTAGAGGGGGTACCTTAATATTTTATTTTGGAGAATTCTAGAATTATGCCCTAATGTATGAGGAAATCACAGCAGTTTAACTCTCGGTCAGCTATATGGACAGAAATAAACAGAACTGCAGCAACCTGCACATTGTGTATGGAATAATTAATTAACAAAGCAACATGACATTTGCTGTAATTCCTGCTGACTTATCATCCAGAATGGTGACGGAGATAGAAACGGGGGGGGGGGTAATATCTGACATGCATGAATATGTCAAGGACAGTTATTATTCTAGGATTACCACTATGCATGCAGGTAATGCAGGTCAGAGACCTGGTGATGAGTCAGCAATAATAACAGAGCTATGGTAGAAGGGAATGCACTTGTGTACATAAAATGAGAGTAACTGCTTTCAATAAGCTGATTCAAGCATCTCTGCATTATGTGCAGCACTGATCCCTTTAAAGACTTGTAAAATAACCCTGAAGTACTCCAGTATTTTGTCTGCACACCTATTGCCATAATAGGGTTCACTGAGTGATGTTGCTGGCCCATCAAAAGAGAATCAGTCTAGTTTAACATAAGAGAAATTATGCAATGTAGAGAGGATGGTGGTGGGCTAGTAGTGTAATGCATGCCAGCATAGGGGTTCATAGATGGTGGGATGGAGAAAGGAAGAGATGTGTCACCAAATGCTGTCTAAACCTGAAATACCATACCTCTGTTTACATCTTTTTATGTTCTTCTTATGAGACACCTGTAGATCGCTGATCTCCTTATATCTTTCCAGTGGGAAGACCACCACAGCTATCCTACGTATATAATATCTAAACATGGGGAGAGTTAACTTTCACTCAGTAATGATCTGAATTCAGGATTCCTCCAAGTCAAACATACAATAATAAAGAATAAAATAATAAAAAATGGAAATTAAATATGCCAACTAAACCAAAGGCACTTAATGTCCGTGCAAAAACAGCTTCTACACTCTTGGGTTGATAGATATGAAATTCCAGCACAAACTGGTTTTAGTTTCTAACCCAGTAGGTGATGTTTATACTGAAAGATGGGTACTAAACATTGATCAACTGCTGAAAAACTGATCATAGTTGTAAAATCAACTTCACAATATCAAATTCAAGAAATGTCTTTAAAATAAACTTATACATAAACATTTTAAAATGATCCAATGTTTGAGCTACACCCTCAATATTACTAGTTCTGTGGATGAACTACATCAAAGACAGAAGAAATGCTTAATTAAAAAATAAATAAATAAAAAAATAAAAACACAAGTATTCATATAGGAAGAAAGTACAACTGTGAAGAGGTACAGCAATATACATAGTTCTTTCCATTCTTTTAATCACTTTTTGTGTTATCCAGAAAGACTAACATTCTACACTAGCACAGATGTTAATGTTACAAATGTAATATTAATGAGCTTCAAAAATTTTCAGCTTCTTACTATCAATACTGAGTAATTTTAACTTCCAAATATAAGAAATTACCGTACAAGATTTTCCACTGTAAGGTCTCAGTGCATAAGATACCTCAGTTTAGCATCACTGCAACAGTTTGACATGAAGGGAAAACACAGTGTCTGTTGTACCATGATTGTTTTATATTACATGTTTAGAATGAACTTTCTTTCTAGTGAAATGGATTGTTATATACTTAGTAACTTATGGCAATAGTATTTTCTATTTCATTGTACTACATATAATGACAAATACAGACTTTCAGATTTTGTTAAAGAAAAAAAAACTTCATTTCTTCATGTTGGAGTTATGGAGCTGACTACTAGCTACTGCAAAACTCATGTAAACCTATGATTGAGTACAATGCCCCATTCGGAATGTATCTGACCCGACACTTGCAGCAGCTGGAGAGGCCACAAAAGTTCCTCACCAAAAGGATAAAGGGTCTCAAACATCTGTCCTATGCTGCCCGACTGAAAGAACTCCAGCTCTATTCAGTCGCTTACCGCTTGCTCAGAGGTGACCTTTGCCTAACATACAAGGCCATGTCAAACCCAGATTTGATGAATATGCTTCACCTCAAAAATCTAGATCCATCAGAGCCACAAGGGCGGAGACTTAAACCTCGACACGGCTATTAATAGGACGTGCTGGAGGGATAGATTCATCACCCAAAGACTCCCTATGCTGTGGAATAAAATCCCGGTATATGTGAGGCAGAGCACCTCGCTGGCCTTGTTCAAGAGAAATCTTGACCAATGGATGGGAGATCGCAGATATACCCCAGGGATTACCTCAGTGTCACTGCTCAACAGAGGCACAGCAAAATAATGGGTATAGTTCCCCATACTAAAGGGGTGGCGTAAGCCACAAAACTATGGGCTAGGCTTGTAAATGCCCTCGGGCAGATAGCCTAGTATGAACCTATGAACCTATGAACCTAATCATATTACCCCAAACAAGGGATTGCCATTATTGTCACAGTGTATTTTTTTTATTTTTTTATTTAAATTTGGGGATAAAATACTTGTCCACTTAAACCATTTTAGACCAGACCAGAGTACACTCAAGGAGAAAGGAACAGGAAAACAAATTAAAAGTTTTGTAAATAAATAAGTATATGGGAAAATATTTGAATGAAATAATAAGAAGTAAGTATTACCCATGCAGAGAATAAAGAACTGCTTGTAATATACACAGACAGCAATAAGCATTCCCAAGGCCATTTCTATCTAATAAATGCAAACATCTACAGTTAAGTGGAAAGGAAGAGGTAAAGGAAGGGTAAAGCCATTGTGATTGTTAGGCTAGTAAGCACCTATGAACCTATGGTGTGGAAGCAGTTATATTTAGCTGATTTAATTATTTTTGAGCTCTGAGCAAAAGTTGTGAAAATATTGCATGCCTTTTAACTTAAAGTCAAGAAATCATACAGCCGGGGTCCTATGAGTGAGAAGGCACTGTTATTACAGCACAGTTTATTAAGGAAAGAATTGTACAATCAGGCAGAAAGAAAAAGAAAACATCAGACCATTGGATTCATGTTTTTCCATGGAAAACAACACAAAACAAAACTTTTTTGTGTTGCTTTCTTGCACGCAGAAAAAGGTTTCTTATTGTGGTGTTCTTCAAAAAAAAATTGGCTAAATCTAGTTACAATAAAGAAGGCAGGAACATTGCCAGATAGAGATCAAAGGGAAACTATAACATTCGGTTGTTGAAGTGTCCTTTTCCAATGTTTACATAAATAGCCTTCTAGAAAAACATTTCTGTATATTTAACAACATCTAAAATAGGGTGGTGAATAGTTAGACATCTTGGAAATCTCAGCAGTCAAAAATATAGCACTTGGGCTTCAAGCCCAACATAAGCAAGTAGTTGCATCTTGATCACAGAATCCAGGAAGAGAACATTTGCTGTAAAAGAAGACCCTGCCAGAAACTATGCAGAAGCATAGTGCCATGTTGTAACCCTGCGCAATGGCCTGGACCCAGGAGGAGCCTGTGATAAAGCAGCATGTAGGCAGAATGGCATGCCAGGATATGTACTAATGGCATGTCTAGTGTTCTAGTAGATAGAAAGTAGATCACTAGATCAACCACTCCTAGGAAGCAATTTCTATTTTTGGAAGTTTCACATTCGGTAAGACATACAGGATAGATTACATAAGAAGGTAAATAAACTGGTGGAGTGGTTGCTAGAGATCTGTGCATGAGGAAGGCTGTTTCAAGGCAAGCTAAAACATGATAATAAAGCAAATAATGCAAGTAGGGAACCCACTTCAAGCTGTTAAAAAAGTCACCTAAAGACACAAGAAGAAGACATGAGAAAGAGAAAGAGAGAGAGAGACGTCTATGAGGATTTGTGAAATATGTCCACCCTGACAGGGAAATAAAAGCTTTTGCCACACAACTAATGCAAAAAAAAAGTGAACACCAGCTATGTATGGGGCATACAAATTTAATATTGGAAAGTCAGAAATACTAGAGTATGTTTATTCATCGAATAAATAGAACAGCTGTGCAGACTGTATGAATTTTGCAATGCTCTTTTAAGCTTGACTGTATTAACCACAGGAAGTGCTGAAACAGGTACTGACACACTTCAGCTGAGTTATGTATTGCAATACAAGTGCAGTTATATTGCTAGAAAACTAAAGTCATGTTCTCTCAACATTGTTTTCTAGCTAGTTAAGAGTTAAGGAAAAAAAAACATTATCAGGCTCTGGAGCATTAATAGTGTTGAAATTAAAAAGTAAATGTGCATAATGGTTTGGTGAGAATTTGATTTAAAAAAAGATGGCTTTACCAAGAATTAAAGATGATGCACTGTCTTTTGACAATTTTAGGTAAACAATACCTAAACAAAACCCTTAGATATGGCTTGGAAACAAAACCCTTCGAAACAGTAAACTCATGCTAGCCATGTGAAAGTATACCTTTGCATTTGGTTAGTAACAAATATATAAATCTACTTAGAACATACATGTTTTAGTGACCCTTTCATATCAAACAACTGTGGGCATAATTCAGGAGATGTTAAGTATATATATTTCTTCAGCTGAGTATTTAATAAATGCTTTATTGCTAAGAATCTATCCCAAGAGCTCTATTCTAACGACTCTTCATTTTTTAGACAATTTGCTACAATATACTGGCTGTGTAAAATATATTAATTTCAAAGTACCATCATCCATTACAATGAAAGTAACAGAGCGACACTGTTATAGCTTCAACTTACTGCATTCTGCCAGTCCGATAGGACTAAGACAGTATATTAATTAATCACTGACGTCTAACTGAATTGTTAAATAGTTCATCAGTTGCTGTGATATTCTATTAGCAAACTCACTTAGCAATACCTGAAGGGAAAATGAGTAATGGAACACAATTAAGGGATGCACTATTTAATTTTAACTCTCCATTCTGTTGCTTGAAATAACTTTGCCTTATGAGATGTTAGTCTTGTTCCAGCAGTTTCATAAATTATAACTTAAATTCAATTTCTGCAAACACGTTCTAAATGTATTTATGGAGTAGGTTTTTAGACTGGAAGTATTCATTACTTTCAACACAGTTGCATTCTTCATTAAATTAAGGAAAAAGTCATTCCATGCAACAAGATAGAAGCTAAAAATAACCAGGAAACTGTAATCCACGTTTCCTTTCCTTTGCTGGAATGTATGCGTGTGTATGTTTGTGTGTGTGTGTGTGTGTGTGTGTGTGTGTGTGTGTGTGTGTGTGTGTGTGTGTGTGTGTGTGTGTGTGCTGTGCATGTGTGTTATAAAGTATGTGACTTCTTTACAACTGAGCCACAGTGGCAGAGAATTGTAAGGCATGCATTTATGATCTACCGTGACTCTGATGTTTAACAATAATAATGTATTAATAGTATAAAGGAGCATCAGTCTACCACACTCAACACTATTGCTAATACTACTGTGCTTTTAACAGGAGGAAACGATACAAAACACTTTTACTGAAGCAGGAAATATGTTACATTATGTTCATATTAGACAAAAGGGTTCTATTGCAGAATGGAAGCACATGATATAAGTGACAGTTTCAGGAGGATGGGACATCTTTATTATAACAAGCACTACTTTTACAAACCCTCAGCTGCCATGCAAACATAGTTGCATTTTCCTTGTGCTGCTGTGTTTGTCATAATAAATCCTTCTACTAGCAAGTCTTCCAGTTTAAAAGCAGAGAACAGTCCTGAAACCATGCAGAAAATCCAGACACTAGCTTTCATTCTAGCATTTACTTTTCAAATGATATCAACCACCATAAGAAGCTTGCACTTAAACAGTGCTTCACATGGCTGCTGCATCAGCAATCAATGCTTTAAAGACCTAAACTTTAAAGTCGATCTTAGACTGCATGAATCATTTAGACCAGTTATGGAAGTAGTACTCAAAAGAACGGAACCTCAATTCATCCGAGAATCTGGATCTTAGATGCTATCTATAGTCTTTTGGTCCATCATCCCACACACGCTGCTCTATTTGTTAGTATGGGAGACTCTTTGACTAGAATTACCACAGATCTGATGCTGTGGTGCAGAACAGAAGGAATATGATAACCGTATGTTAGGCACTATTATGGAAGGCATTGTATAGCAAATACACACACACACACACACACACACACACACACACACACACACACACACACACACACACACACACACACACTGCAGAATAATACATAGTGAATGATGCAAATGCATAGTATGTAATGCAGGTATCTTTGGGAATGCTTTCTATTCTGCAAAAGGCTCAGTGGATTTCATGTTCAACAGGTTATAACAAGCAGGAGATCAGCCAGACTGAATATATATCTGCATAACTGAGCTGTCTGACCTCTAACTATTTACACACTATCAAAGAAGACTACTTAAAATTGCCAAAACGATTAGCGTACTGTCAGTATATGACGCATCTTTGATATGGTTTGCACTACTCTGAACTTCATACTTGGCAGTGGCATGGAAATCCTGTAAAAAAACTCAAGGAGCTGTTGGGGGGACCACTGAGCACAAATGAGTAGGCCTTTCCAAATAGTAAGGAAAGCTATATGTCCATTGTCCAAGTAAACTGGATCAGTTAAGGAGGCAGCTGCATGCTATACTGTGACACCTCTGTTTAATTCCCAGTTTTGAACTAACTGGGCAGTAAGCCCTGTTACAGAGCCTGCTAAGCGAGTAAAATCACTCCATATCAACAATGATTTGTTTTGGTGCATCTGAGACCTGGGTAATGCACAGCTGTGGAATAAGGCTGTAGCTAACACCTCTTCATGGGAAACTTTAATTACCCCTCTATAGACTGGGAATTCTAAATGGCCTCAAATCTACAGGCACAGACATTCCTGGATTTCATAAATACAGACATCCTTGACCAAATAGTGAATATGCCCACTAATGGTTCAAACACACTGGACGTCATATTTACAAATATAAGGTCCAGCCATAAAGCTGTGTCATTCAAAATCAAAATCAACTCTGCAATCCTATTAAAACCAGTAAAAGTTAGGAATTATTCCAAGGCAAATTACCTTTTATTATTCTCCAAACCCAGAGAACACAGCAGCCTATGCTGAATTGCTGTCAGAAACTGTACAATGAGGCTGCTGTACCTACCAGAAGTAAGCCCAAGACTAGCCCTAGAAACAACCCCCCCCAGTGGCATTTGAAATTAAACATGATATACAACAAAAGGAAAATAAATATGGCAAAAATCAGGAAAGGTAATTCCCATAAAGATAGAAACTTTCTCATCAAAGTAAATAGGCAACTAAAAGGGCTAATTATGTCAAGCTGAACCAGCTTTAAGTTTAAGATAGCTTTTCAGGTAAAAGAAAACAATACACCCTTCTATAGCTATGTCAGAAACCTCAAGGGCAGCACACAACAATGTGTTGAACTGGTGATTAATGGTGCCCCATTCGTCGAGGCTGATGATATAGCAAGCCTGTTAGTGGATAAATTCTGTTTCAAATTTTCCCCCTTTTCACCTGCAACCATCCTCTCAAAAATATGCTCAAACATAACTAGGAAGCATGTAATGGTTGCAGTTACTAAAGCCAAGATCATGGTCTCAATGGGGCATGATAACATCCCAAAATGCCTTCCAAATAGTCTAAGATATGACTTATTAGGACCTCTGGAGTCATTGTTTAACTACTGTCTTAAAACAGATTTTGTGCCATGTGAATGGGGGACTGAGGTGGTCATCCCTATTCATAAGGGAGGATCTTCAACGGATCCTGGAAACTACAGACCCATTAGTCTGGTTAGTTTTATTTGCAAAGCCATGAAAGGACTTATCATGGAAATTATTAACAAGGACATAGGAAACCTTCAAATACTTGATCCATCCTAGTTTGGCTGTGTTAAAGGAAGGTCATGCTAACTGAATCTGGTGGACTTCTTTGAAAAGGTCACTAAGGCAATGGATGAGGGGAATTGGTGTATACTGCCCACTTAGATGTGGCTAAAGAATTTGATGCAATGCCCCATTCACTCAGGCATTGACAACAAACTTACAGAACTAGCCATGGACCCTTTTATAGCACTGTGGATAGCTAGGACTCATTGATAGGATCCAGGAGGTTAGAATTAGTGAGGCCACTTCCACAAAGAGGCTGGTCACCAGTGGAGTCCTCCAGGGCTCTGTACTGGTCCCACTTATCTTTGGCATTTACTTCTTAGATGTCAAAGCCAAAGACCTTTGGCTGACCAAGTTTGCAGATGATTGCAAACTGGGTGCAGTCATTGAATCTCCCCAAGATGATAACACCCTTCAGGAAGGTCTGATACAGACAAATGCTTGGTGCCAAAGCCATGGCTTAAAACTCAATACCAAGAAATGTATTATAGTACTGTTTTGGAAGTCTGCCACCCCAAGTAACTACATTATTAATAAAATACCCTTAAAAGTTGATTCACTAGTCAGGGATCTGGGAACTCACTGCATAGTAACCTAGCCTTTGATCAACATGTGTCCAAGGTAGTAAGAAAATCCTTCTATGTTGCTCAGCTTATAAGCAAGGGCATGGCATTTAGATCCAGGGAGGCCATCATATTGTGTACTTGGCCATCATCAGACCCATCATGGAGTATAATGCCCTCTTCTGTATGCATCTGACCAGACACATGCAGAAACTGGAATGTCCACAAAGGTTCCTTACAAAGGGAATACAGGGAGTAAACACAGTGTCCTACACTGATTGCTTCAAAGCTCTGTCTCTTTATTTGGTATCATACAGACTTCTGAGAGGTGATCATTGCTTGACATACAAAGCATCCCTGGACCCTGTTTTTATGAACCTTTTGCACATCCACAAAACAAACAGCATCAGAACTACTAGATTAAATTACATACATTTTGCTTGCAACATAAATAGGAGATGTTAGAGAGACATATATGTTTCTCATAGAGTTCAGACTTTTTGGAACAGGCTCCCCATCCATGTGAAGCAGAGTTCCTCCCTATCCCTATTTAAGTACAACTTGGACTAGTGGATGGATAATCAGAAATTCACTCCTGGTCTGGCATCTATGCCTCTGATGGACAGAAGCAGTCAGTAAATAGTATAATAGGAACATAGGATCATAAGAGGTTACTAGGTTATCAACCCAGAGGTCATTGCAAGCCTAGCCATTTCATCCTAATGTAATACCATATATACTGTAGTCAATACCCAGGATTGTATTTAGTAATGACTGCCCATGTCCAGGAGGGTTGTGGGCACTATCCCTGGTAAGAATTTATGGTGCCTCATCCACTCATTGAGGTTCCTTTTGAACAGTGTCATAGAGGTGCTCTGCTTCACATGAACTGGCAGCCTATTCCAAAGATGTGGCAGTTGCTCGGAGACAAATCTGTCCCTCCAGCACATTCTATTCAAGTTGCAGGCCATATTTAGTTCCCTGGAATGGGTAGCACTAGTCCCATTTTCTTTATGGATGTGCAACAAATTCATTAGGTTTGGGGCAGAGATTGCTCTGTAATCCAGGCATAAGTCTTCTCTAAGAAGTCTATATGGTACTGAATATAGTGACAGTGACTTTAGTCAGTCTGTGCAAGGCACGTGCTACACTCCCTTGATCTTCTTTGTTAGAAACCTCCAAGGTCTCTCCTATGGTATATGCCAAAAGAGGTGTTATACTCGATTATGGGCATGATTTGTGATGAGTATAGATGGGTTATAACCTCGTTTGCTCTAGAGGAGATCCTTTGCTCATCAAGTGTGCTATGTAGAAAGCCTTCCTTAACACTGTAGACACATGGTGATCAAAGTTAAGGTCATAGTCTACTTGTGATCCCAGATCCTTTTTCCACTTTGTAGGTACTTAGGGTATTGTTGTTAATTTGATAGTGTGAAGGGACATTATTTTTACCAAAGGGAATGATGTTTCTTTGCATTCAGTTTGAGACTGTGACTAAGACACCAGTCATTGGTCTGAGTAAGACCCTCCTGAAGTACACTGACATCATTTGGGGATTCAATAATTGCACCCAGTTTACAGTCATCTGCAAACTTGGTTAGCCACAGCCCCTTAGTTTTGGCCTGAACTTCTGAGAAGTATACACCAAACAGTAGGGGGCCCAGCACTGACCTTTGTGCCACCCCAATGGTGACAGGTCTGCTGGTTGATGTGGAGTCACTCACTTTGATAGCATGTGACAGGTTTGTGAGCCGGTTGGCAGCCCATCTTACAACAAAGGGGTTTACAGTCAGTTTGCTAAGTTTATCAGTAATGCCTGAGTGTGGGATTGTACTAAAAGCCTTTGCCAAATTGAGGTATGCTGTGTGCACAAATTTGCCCTCATCATCAGCCCTGGTCACAGTTTTGAAGAAATCCATCAGGTTTAACAGGCAAGATCTGCCCTTGAAGAATCTGAATTGGGTCGGATCCAGGGTTTGGAGATCGCCTATGTCTTTATTTATTAGGTCCATGATGATACGATCCATGGCTTTACAGATAAGGCTGGCAGACTTATGGATCTATAATTCCCTGGGACTGTTGATAAGCCACCTTTGTGGAAGGCCGTAACTGTTGCTGTTCTCCATTCTCCTGGAACAAAGCCTTTGGTTAGGCTGTAATTGAATAGCGTACTTAATGGTGTTGCTAGTTCATGTTTAGTTTGTTTAGAGGACATCCTGGGATGCTGTCTGGTCCCATAGAGGCTGTGTTTTTTGCCTTAGACAAGGCTTTAATGACCTGCTTTTCAGATATGTAGGGTTGAGGGGAAGTTGGAGGCAAGGTTTTTGATAAGTTTGGAGGGGATAAGGGTGTAAAACTTTCATCAAATATGTCTGCTAGGAGGTTTGCTATCACTATGGGATCAGTGTGTTAGTCACTAGTTTGGCACATGCTTGGGTTCTACCTTTTTAGGCTACGTACATACTGTAGCTGTAAAAGGCCTTATAGTTGTCATTGCTAAATTTTTATTAAAGTTAATGTTATTAGAGGATTTGACATGTTGTCTTATTTGCCTGTTGAGGCTGAGGAGGGTGCTTTTCCATTGTTGGGGTCTCCCTTAGTTTTCTTTGACAGCAATGTTTTGCATTTGTTGCAAAGTTTGTTGATGCTGGATGTCCATCAGGGTGGCTTGTTTTTATTTGGGGCTCTACCTTTGATTCTCTCTGGAACAGCTGAGTCTATGCCCTTATACAAGTGATTATACAGGGCTTTATGTAAGCTTTGGTGTAGTTACCACTTCCAGCTGGGGGTTCCACTAGGAGGGTGTAGTTTGCTTTGGTGAAATTTTTAGTCTGACTTCACCCTTTGTGAGTTCTCGTGTTAGTGCCAGTTCGAAGGCAACTGATTTGTGGTCATATTTGACTAATGATGGTCCATCAGTTGTGGTGGTGCTTCTGTTTGTCATGTTAGTGAGGACCAGATCTAGTATGTTTGTTCCTCTTGTTGGGTTTGAACAATTTGTGCCAGAGCATTTGAGTTAACAAAGTCAAGGAACTTTTGCACTAGTGAGTTAGGGCTAGAGTAGGTTTCCCAGTTGATGGCGGGATAATTGAAATCCCCCATGACCAGAGTGTTTTGGCAATATTTGGATTGAGAAAACAAAAACTGTACCACAGTTCGGATAGTCCCAGGAAAGAACTCCACTATAGTTTCCATGATAAAACCAGTACTTTAATCCACAAAAGTGATAGGAAACCACAAATAATTGGTAATCCACAATGTATAAAAACAAGTGATAAGTAAGCACTTTCATTTAAAACGGTGGCTATGAGTAAATAGGAATTAGGAAGTGTGTTGATAGTTCAATAGTATGAGACAAATAGAGAAAAGACATAGGTTCATAGATAGATAGGTTCATAAATTAGTACTAAGCTAACTGCCCTTGCGAGCCATTTAAGCCTAGCCAATTATCCCTTGTGAGACTCAAACGCTGCACCTTGTGTTTGTAAGGTAAACACCTTAACCATTAAGCCACCCTCCCACTGTGGATTGTGGATTACCAATTATTTGTGGTTTCCTATCACGTTTGTGGATTAAAGTATTGCTTTTATCAGAGAAACTATAGTGGAGTTCTTTCCTGGGACTATCTGAACTGTGGCACAGTTTTTGTTTTCTACGTTTGTGGTTTTTTGATTGCAGTTTAATATTTGGATTGACTCCAGTTTGGTCAAGTAGCCCTCATGCACATCATGATCCATCATGTCTCTCTTTATATAGTCCAGTGAGGTATGTTTCAGGTCATTCACTCCAACATGAGCTATGACAGAGTCATAATGGTACTTGTTGTTGAGAGACCTGAGTGTATGTGTGATCTGATGAATCCTGGCACCGCACAGGCAGCTGATCGTGTTTTTCTCCTTATCTAACCTAGTGAGTGCGACATCAGTGTGCCTCTCTATGGAGTCTCCAATGATAAGAAAATTTGTTTCTTGAGTGTTATGCCTTAAGGGCTTTGTAGGTAAGACACTGGTATTGCTATGTGTCTTGGGAGCTGTGGAAACTATGTTAGTTGTAGCAGTCCTTTGTTTTGGAGGTCTCTGGTCTTTTAGTAATTTTTTGAAAGAACCCCAGTGTATGTTGATTTTTGTGTTTAATGCATACTATGTATATGAGTAGTGGTACTATGTGCATGAATAGTGGTGGGTGAGTTGATAGCCTCTTCACTGTTACTATTTTGATTGTGAGAGAGCTGGGATTCAAGATTCTTGGTGTAGATACATCTGTTGTACTCTGTACTAGAGTGAGTTATTAGTAGATGGTTGTCAGTGTACATGAGGCAGTTGCTACACTGCCTCAGGTGAGCCAAGTCAACAAGGCTGGCAGGAGAAACAGGGGTAGTCCAACTGTCGATAATGCTAGGTTTGAAGAACTGTTATCACAAAGGGGGTGCTTTCAGGAGAGATCTAGGAGGTGCACTGTAGATTGCTATTTCTGATGGGGTATTTGGCTGGTGGTTTAATAGGTCACAGCTCACCAGCAATACCAGAGATGTACTAAAGATGAGGACTACACTAATGTACTACAGCTGTATTCAAGGGAAAAACTGTCAAAATTATCTGTCCGGCTATGGCGCACAAATGCATGACAGTGTGCGGTGCCGTGAGATGCACAAAGAAGCAGAAACCCGCTCAACCATGGGGCTTAAATACCAGAAGTTAATAACTTTTTAGAAATTTAAAAAAACTGAAAAGAACCAGTGAGGGTGCTTACTCCAAGTCCTAGACGATCACCCTTCTCCAGACAGGATCCAGTCAGCACACTTCTCTCACAAGGGAGCAGAAGGGCCCCTTCCAATCAAAGATGGCTTGGAAAATGTGCTCAGAATACAACAGCCACTACAAACAGACCCAGATGCAGCAAACCTATATCTGGATTATGCTACACCTACTAGCTACACTAATTTAGGCAGGAAACACTAAAATGTTTTATTTTTCAATTTTTTTTTCAAATATATTTTTATTGAATTTTTCAAACTTTTCAAACATACAAAGGAAAAACTGTAAGTCATTGTGGGAAGCAGTAAAGTATAGGTATATATGTAACAGTGCAAAAACTATGCATTTATAACACAGCAGTTATCTTACAGGGAAGCTTACATCTTATAGACCAATATAAACAGTAAAGACCCCCAATAACCTATTACAGTCAAAGTCTAGAGATACAAATGGAAAGTGGCTTGGAAGGAAGAATATATGACTGTCTTAAGAAGAAAGAAAAGCGGTAAGGAGGGTATAACCATAAAAAACAACTATTTACACCATGTACTTCTATTTATACCATATTTACAACATATTTACACCATGGATGCCAGAGGATAACAAAATGATATAACAAAATATTTTGTAAAATCAAAAGTTACCGTGTGATGGTAACAATGTCTAATGGTTATAGGGCCAGAAATGATACTGATGGAGGATTTCCTGGAATGTAGTGTTAGTGACCCACATTTTGGAAGATTATTTAGTTTGGATTAGGTCAAAAAGTCTACACCAGTAATTCTGAAAATATTCTTTTTTCTTTTTGTTATTACTGTATAACTTATGTGCAGATATATATTTGATTGCCATTGATGTAAAGTTTTCCCAAGTTATTGTTGAGGGATTGACCCAATTCTTGGCTATAAAATATTTGAGAAGGGCACAGGCTGTAACAGAGATGTGGTGATGGATACCCTTAAGAGATTTAGGAATTATATTTAAAATCATGGTTTGCCAAGAGAATGTGGTCTTTTCGTATCCCATTTTTTCCAACTGAGTTCTGAGAGAACACCAAAGTTTGTAAATATTCTTACAGCTTCAAACGATGTGAAGTATATCTACATGTGGGAGGGAACAGAACGGACAGGTTAGGTTTTAAACAGCAGAACAACGAGTCACTAAAAATGTTTCAAACAGTAGAAGAACAGAAAAGACACACTAAAGAATGTTTTAAACAGCAAACAAATCAGTTATTTAAGACACTGCTTGGTGGGAAAAACAGAACAAACCAAAGAGATGCTTTGCAAACAGTGAAAAGTAGTAACAAGTACTTTACAAACAGTGAAAATAGCAAAACAGGCTATGCAAACAATGAAAACAGCAACAGAATCACCAGCTATATAAATTAAATTTGTGGGTTATATTTTGTTTGGCTTATAAGGGGCTAGTAGTCATTAGCCTAGTATATACCCATGAACCTATGAATCTAATAACTGATTTAACCTGATTATATATCAGAAATATC
>NC_056725.1:1798091944-1798114444 GCF_019279795.1 Protopterus annectens | reverse complement strand
ATGCATTACTTCTATTTGCCACCAGGTGGTAATCATGTGCAGGCATCTCTCAGCATTACATCTCTCTTAAGCTTAGTTCTACACCTGCAATTCTCAAACAACAGGTCGAGTTGAGAGCTTACCTGAGTGATGTGCTGGGAATGCAGTGTTAGCCTACTGATTATAAGTCACCCTAATGACTAAGAACTGATGTACAACTAACTGTAGCACAGTATCCCATAAGTTTTAGTGCCTGTCATTGTTAGAAGGCAATAAAATTGTTTTGTAGACTGAAACACTAAAATGGAACTAAAAATTACTTTCTTCACCATCTGCTATAGTCTTTCAACCATACTCAGTAGAGTAAATGTTGCTGAGCCCATCCCTATGTGTTGCACTCTACAGCTGTGTTTTTAAAGTAAACACATTTCCAGGATAACCAAACAGTACCGCCATCGTTAAGTGTCTCCTATTAATAAAAATCCATCCCATCCACTCACAGTAATTTCTACCCTCCCAAATTTAATAGCCATGCAAGCTGGTGCTAGTGGAACTCAGTTTCTTAGTACTAACTATACTGAAGATAGGCCAGTGATACATTTTGCCACAAGCTGTAAATGGTACATGCTGGAACCACAGTTCAAAACATGGAACACTAGCAGCAACAACAAAAAGGTCCCATTGTCAACCCACACATCTACAGTAAGGCATACAGCAGTGACAAACACCCAGTTATATTCAGGATAGTCAAATCCATCAACATCCTGTTCAGTTCAACACATGATTAATACACGGGACAGCAGAGTGGCACATGCTGTCTGAGACAAACATTGTCATTTTTCCTAGATAAAGAAAATGGTCCCTCATCCTCTTAAGTTTCTCAGAGAAAATCTGGCTTTGAGCAGCTTCAGCACTATACTACCTTATATAACTGAGACTGTTCTTTTTCATGGTAGACTGCTTGTTAGGAGAATTGCTGTTTTTTTAAGTTATTTCCAAGGGACTTTAAACAAATGACCATATCTTCATCATGTCTTAACATTCTGAGTACAAATGTTCAGTGCTACGGGACCTTGCAAACTTCATGATGAAAACCACTAAGCTGCATCTTCATAATGTTTTTAAATGTTACCTATATTCAGAGAGGAAAAACAAATTCAACTTTTCAACTCTACATTCCCAAAACACCTTCTGTGAGACATCAACTCATGAGCAGCTGCATCAACCCTGCATATCTCTTTTCCAAAGGGAGAACTCAGACAGGGAATGTCACTTCATACAGTGAGTGAGAGGTCACTTTTTTAGATTACATTCCACAGTGATATTTCAGAGTTCATGACATGGACCTATAAGATGGGTATTCAGAAAAGCTTCATTCTCACATGTTATTAAGTAAGAAAGTTATGAGCCTGTATTAAATTGTCCATAATGTACATTACATTTACTAAGTTTCAGCATTTTGTCATGTTTCCTGATTTGCTGAATGACTATCAGTGTTTCTGCAGGGACAGGCAGGATTATTACAGGGAGAAGAGCACTTCTCTTACTCAGAAAACTCATTCAAACAAACTTGACTTTGTCTTCTCTAGCTCCATCTCTTTTGACTTCTTTGGGGCCTGAATATAACTCTAAATATATGCAATAGTGTGTTAGCTTTATCTGTCTGTTCTGTTATGGTTATGCAATTTTGTTTTAGGACACTACATTATTTTCCCTAACATTTTTCAGTTGTGGTTATAGAAGACCTTATTAATGTCACCCATCTTGCTTACTAGTTTTACCTTGTTATGAAGCGTTGCTTCTTTTGATTGTTTTAGTGAGCTCTTTTTGGATGGAATTAACTTTAGCCTTGTTATTTTGGGTTGATTAAAGCTTATTGGCTTTGCACTCTTATAGGTTCATAGGTGTGTACTAGGCTAATGGCCCTGAAGCCTTTACAAGCCTAGCCCATAGAAGTGCTCTGGCATCGTGCCGCTTGATGTCAAATCCCAGTGCCTCTATCAAGTAGAGCCACTGGAGTGATCCCCAGGGTGAACTTTCTATTTCCCATCCACTTATCAAGATTTCTCTTGAAGAGGGCCAATGAGGTGCTCTGCTTGACATGTATGGGAAGTCTATTCCAGAGCATGGGCAGTCTCTGGGCTATGAACCTGTCCCTCCAGCATATTCTGTTAATTGTAGTAATGAGGTTGAGATCTCTGGAGCGTGTGGTATGGAGGGATTGGGATTGCTTTAGATGTAGCATTTCTTACAGAGCTGGGTCAGACATGGCTTTGTCAGTCAAGCAGAGATCGCCTCTTAGTAGACGATATGAGACAGAGAATAGCTGGAGTTTGCTTAGTCTACCCATGTACAACATGTATTTAAGGCCTAGGATCCTCTTCATGAGGTACTTTTGTGGCCTTTCCAGCTGTTGCATGTGTCTAGTGAGGTACATGCCAAATGGGGCATTATACTCGGTGATTGGCCTAATGAGGGAAGAGTAGAGAGAGATGATGACCTCTTTCTTCATGGATGCAAAACCTTTGGTAATGAGATGTGCCACATAGAAGGATTTTCTAACCACAGTGGCAATGTGGTGGTCGAAAGAGAGGTTGCTTTTCAGCCTCTGTCCCCAGATCTGTTATAACGCCTTCAGTGTTCAGTGGGCTCCCATCAATGTGATAATTAGTTGGAACTGAGTTTTTCCTAAAGGGGATGATGACGCATTTTTTGGCATTAAGCTTAAGGACATGGTTCCAACACCAGTCATTGGTCTTAGTGAGGCCTTTCTGTAGGATGTCTACATCACTTGGGGAGTTAATAATGACTCCCAGCTTGCAGTTGTCTACAAACTTGGTCAGCCAGAGTCCCTCCGTGTTGGCCTGGACTTCTGAGAAGTAGATGCCAAATAGGAGAGGACCTAGGACCGATCCCTGTGGGACTCCACTCATGACTGGTTGGCAGTCTGACTTGGAGTCCACTGCTTTCACACTGTGAGTTCTATCTCTGAGCCAGTTTGCAACCCACCTAGTGATATAAGGGTTGATGCCTAGGTTGGTGAGTTTATCAATAATTCCTGAGTGGCGAATGGTATCAAAGGCCTTGGCCAGATTGAGGTAGGATGTATGAACTGACTTGCCCTCATCCACAGCTCTGGTGACTGACTCAAAGAAGTCAACCAGGTTGAGCAGGCATGATCTACCTTTCGCAAAACCAAATTGTGTGGGATCTAGAGTTTGGAGAGTCCCTATATCCTTGTTAATTACATCTATGATGATGTGCTCAAAGGCCTTACATAACAGACTCATCAGGCTAATGGGGCGATAATTCCCAAGGTCTGTAGTCGCTCCCCCTTTATGGAGAGGGATATCTGTAGCAGTGTGCCATTTGGTAGGGACAAAGCCTGGGGTTAGGCTATGACTGAACAGGGCACACAGATGTGGTGCCAGTTCACTTTGTAGTTCATGTTGAACACATCCAGGGATATTGTCGGGTCCCATGGAAGCTGTATTCTTGGCCTTGGACAATGGAGCTTTAACCTGTGCTGCAGTAATGCTGGGTGCCTGGCATTCCTCTAGTATTGTGATTGGTCCTTTGGGGGGGAGAGAGGGGTAAAGTTGACACTGAATCTGTCGGCCAATATGTTGGCAATATCTGTTGGCTCAGTATAGGAGGTACCATTGTGCAGTAACTCAGAGCAAACCTGGGTATTGCCTTGGAGATTTTTGGTAAAATTGTAGAAGGCTTTATGGTTGTTTTTAGTGTCTGCCGCAATTCTGCCTTCATAGCTGGCTTTAGGGATTTTGATGAGGAATCTCAGCTTTTTGTTTAGGCTAATAATGGAGTTTTTCCAGTCTTGGGACTTCACCTTTTACTGCAACAGTTTCTTCCTTCTGTTGTAGAGTTTATTAATGGCAGGGGACCACCAGATTGGCTTCCTTTTTTTGGAGGAGAGCGTCTTGGTTCTGTTGGGTATGGCTAGTTCCATGCATTTATGTACATGTTCGTACAGTGCATTGGTGTATGATTCAGCAGTGCTGCATCTATTTTCTATTGACATGGGTGCCGTGAAGTTAGCCACCTCTGTTTTTAGGAGCCCAAAGTCAGCTTTGGAGAAGTTTTTCATGGTGGTTACCTTTTTGGGTGTGTGTGTGTGAGATATGGATTTCCATGGTTATTAGTTTGTGGTCGGATCTAACCAGGGAGTAATTGACTATTGGTATAGAGTCGCCCATGTTAGTAATAACCAGGTCAAGGATGTTGCTTCCTCTAGTGGGGGTAAGAATAAGCTGGTCCAGGGGATTGAAACTGATGAATTCCAGGAAGCGTTGGGCCAGTGTATTGGTGCATGAGTAGTTTTCCCAGTTGATGGAGGGGTAGTTTTAGTCACCTAGTAAGAGAGTGTTGGCTGTGACCCTAATAGTTTCCAGGGTGCTTAGGAACATGGAGTGAGAGTCTTGGGACATGGTTGGGACCTATAGCAGGCTACAACCTGAATCGCCGTCTTACCCAATGTTAGTTGTACCTGAAGTATCTCAGATGCGTTATGCTGGGCTATAAGTCTGGAGGTGTGTATATCCTTTATAAATATGGAAACACCACTGCCTTTGGAGCTTCTGTCCATGTTCTGGGGCCGAAAGGTATGGAATGAGTTATAGCCTGGCAGTGCAGGGGTACTTTCTGCTGCTTTAAAACTAGGTTTCTGTTACAGCACAAATGTCGATGTTCTCCATTTTGAGGAGTGCTTTGAGCAAGTGCATCTTGAGCTTTAGGTTTCTAGCGTTGAGCAGCATGACTCTCAGATTGCATTTTTCTATAGCTGTTAGGTGGTAGTTTGGTCTTTGGAACATCACCTAAAAAAGGCACTATAGGGGTGGCAAGAGCCTTAACCAGTATCCAGAAACCTAGGGGTGACAGATGCAGGCCATCTCTGGCAAAGCATCAAGGTCTGTCAATCATGTCATCCCAAGCAGACAGATACTGGATCCCCTCAGAATGACACCAGAAACTTAGCCAATTGTTGAAGTCAATCATTTTCTGCTTGTACTGTGGTATCATTCTGGGTGACGGCAGGATGCTGCTCAAGGCTAGAGTCATACCTGCCTGGGCCACATAATCTGAGAGCTCCTCCATGTCTCTTTTCATGTAGTACAGGGAGGTGTGTCTCAGGTCATTCACATCCACATGGACAGTGACAGAGTCATACTTGTACTTGTTGTGGAGTGACCTGAGTGCATGTGTTATATGTCAGATTCTGGCACCTGATAGAGAGCTGACTGTTACCTTCTCCTTATCCAACCTAGTGAGTGGGATATCAGTGTACCTCACTATCGAGTTACCTATGATTAATGTATTGGGCAAGCTGTTTTGCCTTAGGGGCTTAGGTTGAGGGGCACACTGTGTAGGTGAGCTGTAGGTGAGCTATGTGTCTTGTGGTTTGTGCTGTGTTGTGGTGGTCGAGTGCATTGCTGCCTTGGAGGTCTCTGCTGTTTTGAAAGATTTCTGTTGAGAGCCCCTGCGAAGGTAGGTGTGTGGTTTGTGTTTTTATGTGAGAGCTGTGATGGTGGGTGTTCTGGAGGGCTATGTGTTGCATGTGGTGTGGTGCAGATGTTGACCTTCTCCTTTTGACTAGCTATTCCGGTCTAGGCTTGAAAGTGCATGGCTTCTAATTTGGATATATAATTGCATCTCTCACAAGTCTGAGTGTTGGGAGGTAAGAGGAGAGGCTTGTCTGTGTACATGAGGCAGTTGCTGCATTGCCTCAGAATGCCCAAGTTCACCTGGTTAATAGGTGAATGCACAGGGAACTGATCTTTAGACATGCCAGGAGGGATGGTCATTATTACTAAGTACTGGAGCTGTTTCCTTATATATTCCTTTTACAGGAAAAATGTCACTCAAGGTGTCTGAGTCTGTACAGAGCACTGCCAAACACTTGAGGGGAAACTAATACACAGACCCTGAAATTTTAAGGATGAAGTATTTAGGCAGATATTCTGAAGTTAGAAAGAAATCAAGCAGTACTTACTGAAAAATAAAGAATTAGCTTGTCAAGAATGATGAACAGAGGGGAGTCACATGAATGGCTACTGCCTGGCTACTACTAATGCTGGACTCACCACAGCTCCACTCTGTTGGGATACAATACTCCTTTGCTTCTTCTCTCACCAGAAGCAAAATGTTAACACCAGTCCCAAAAAGAGAAGGACATGGCCTGTTTGGTGATCCGCAGTCTTGTCCCAGATGATGCAAGGGTCTGCAGACTTGTAGACTTTTTCTGGTAGATGCCTCGAATAGCAACCAGACCAATCAGGTACATTAAGCACAGGCACTAACTCTCCAACCAGAAAGAGTTAGGAATCAATGTACTCTGTTCCTACTCTCACCAGGATCAGAATATAAGCACAGATTTCAAGCTGTCATCTATAAAGCAGTTATTAAGTTTTCTGGTGATCAGCAGTCCCCAGGAAATAATGTAACTGCACTCCTTCTCTCACCAGGAGAAAACAGAATCACTAATCCCAAGATGACTACTGAGAGGCAAAATGTGGGCTCTGCAGTAACTGGTGGTCTTGCAATAGATGCTTAAAGGTAAGATGAAAAAAATGGTTTATCTTAAACACTGCAGTGTGCACTAGAGGAATTAGATGTGAAAGTAGGTAACTTAAGTTTTATCTGTCTTATTTCTTTTGGTTTAATAATTTGCTTATTGCAGAATTTTCCACTATATTTATGCTTTGTGGGGTGACTTCATTAATGTAGTTATTTAAAGTATTGTAGAGGTCTGCGAGAATTTCAGCAATAAGTTGTTATGTGGTAGTTAATACAGTCATATGTGAATAATATAGGGTGATTGCACTGGGCACCATAGTTGCTGTTATTAAATTAAATTCAACATAAATAAAGTATGTCATAGGACTCTGGTAAGAGCGGGGGGGGGGGGCAACATTTAGCTGGCAGGAATGTTTGCTTATGTGATATCTAATGCATTTTCTCCCCTTGTCAGTATATTTACAATTTGCTAAGACTGTAAAGTTTATGAAATCTAGTAGTTTGTGTGCTTGATTGCTGATTATAGTTATTCCATTCCGTGGAGAGCAATTTAGGTCACTGGGTAGATGTTATAAGCTACTTCATATCTTTCAGTTATCAGCTACATTTAAAAGCAGTGTCCCATTTAAAAGCAGTGCCCCATGTAAAGACAGAAAATGTAATTTTTCTTAGAAATTATTGGAATTTTGTTTAAGTTTTTTACATTCGATAAAAAATGCTATTTGCGGTTAAAAGAGATTGTTGTAGGGGTGACATTTGCCCTTCGCTGCATTAACTTAGTAATAAGGGATGTAGAAAGTCAGTATTTTTACTTGCCTTCTTTTTTCAGAATGTTACACTGTATGGATGCTTTGTAGATAACAGTACTGCACATAGTTACAATTAAATAAATAGAATTATGTTCTTTGTATTTTTCTGATATGTAACAGTCCAAACACTCACAAGATATAGGGCCGGATTTATGAAAGCTTGCACGGAGTTGTAGAATAGTGTAAGACGTCAAACAGGCAATATGTCTGCCGTGTGATCCAGGAACAGCCGGCAGGGGCGTGCATGAGAGCTGCTAAAGCTACTCTTGCACGGACAGCATCATGGTATGCAAATTACCTCATTTGCTGCTGAAAGCTATGCAAATGAGGTAAATTTGCAATCCAGGAAACACTAACCTGTCCGTGGAAGATTAGTGTTATCTGCAGAAATGTACTCCGTTGGTAACGGAGTACCATTCTGCAAATAGCTAAATGGAGCTATGACAGCTCCAAATAAAGGATGCATACAGTTGAAGAAGCATGCCAATGGCCAAATATAAGGCCATTGGCATTTATAAATGTTTAAAAATATAAATATCTAACTTTTCCCCCCGATCTCTGATGTTTAAGCATAGCGCAGCACCGTGCAAACGTGCGGCGCTTTAAAAAACAAGAAAATAATTTTAAAATAGCCATAAATAGGCATTTTCACTAAAAAGCTTATTCTGCCATGCAGGTGAATGGCAGGCTGAAGACAACATGGCCACTGAGTAGTGGTTGCTAAGGGGGGGGGAGCTCAGTGTGAGAGATGTAACCATGCATTAGTAGGCAATCCTATGCAAATGAGGATAAGGATAGTGAATCCCAATTTTCCCCAGCATGTGAGCCATGTCCCAAGAGTGTAAGAGTAGAAGTAGGTGAGTAGTAGAGTATAATATAGGTGGCATCATGAGGGTGTGTGTCAGAAAGGCTTTAAGCTAATTGGAGCACAGTGGCTTGTGTTTGCTCTGAGTTGCTCAGGATTGCAAGAGGTGTGCCTACAGTTGTCGTATTTGAAAACCTGAAACTAAAGATGCACACTGTTAAAAGATCAGAAATTTCTTGCAAACATGCACACAGCGTGTGTGCTCATGTGTGCATGTTTTCGCTTGTTTGCGTGGCGCTGCCCCGGGCAGAAACAGAAAGGCAAAAGGAAGGAAAAGAAGTAGTAGGAAGTTAACCAAGGAGATCTAGCAGAGCTGCCAGGTGAAATATATCAGAATCAGCCAATTACACAGGCAGCAGACTAACCCAGCCCAGCCCAGCACTTTAAACTCTGCAAACAGCATTCCTCCCTGTTTTTTCCCAAGAACTCTGCAACACTGCAGTATACAAAGAGGGAAAGCTTATAAAGCTTAAGTCAGACAAAATGTTAGGGGCTGCTCTTGCTATCATAAACCAACATGTGCAAGGTGGTGAGGGTGGTGATGTTGTGAATGCTGCTGAGCAACCCACAGTGAGGAGACGGAAAAGAGTGTACAGACCCAGGGTAACCTACCAGGGGCTACATGAGCTGGAGATAGTGGAGTGCTATTGGGTGGACAGAGACCTCCTACAGCAAATTGTTGAGCTTTGTCGGCCACGCCTCACACACAGAACCAACAGAGGGGAACCCATCCCAGTGGATACCAAGGTATGTGTTGGCATGTTGGCATAAGAATACTTGCTACATGTACCTTCCAAAGACCAACTGGTGATATGATGGGGATTTCAAAGGCATCAGCATCCAGGTTACTCCACCAGTTCCTGGATGCCATGTCAGCACATGTCGGTGATCACGTATATTTCCCCAATTCCTGTGAGGCATTGGCCAGCAATATGCGTCTTTTCCACCAAATAGCAGAATACCCTGAAGTAGTGGGTGCAATAGACTGCACGCACATATGCATCAAAGCACCACCCAGTGAGCGGGGTAGCGTCTACATCAACCACAAGGGCTTCCCCTCCAGCAACTGCCAGGTCATGTGTGATGCCCAGGGCATAATAATGAATGTGTGTGCTGACTGCCCTGGAAGCTATCACGATTCCCACATCTGGCATCTGATGCAGCTGTACCAGAGATTTGCCAATGGGGACATCCCTGATGGTCACCTAGTGGGGGATGCTGGATACACACTGGAGCCATGGCTGATGACACTCATCAGAAATGCACACACACCTGAACAAGAACTCCATAATGAGGCACACGCACAAACAAGAACTATAATTGAGCATGTGTTTGGGATGCTCAAATCACGTTTCCAGTGCCTGGACACATCTTGTGGAGCCTTGCAGTACTCACCAACTACATGTACCCAAATTGTTATGGTATGTGCCATGCTACACAATATGATCCTGCAGAAACAGCTGCAGCAGGAACAGCATGGGGCAGGGCAAAACAGCCCCCCACCATTGCCAAGGCCTGCACAGGCACAGTGTGACTCGGAGGAGGAACAACCTGAACCTGCCCCAGTGGGCAGAAGGAGGCGTGCCCAGTATGCCCTGGCCTTGGCAAAGAGACAACACATAGCACATACGCTGACTCAGTAGGAGCCCTGGAAATTACACCTCTCTCTGACTCGCAAATACAGTAAAAGGGATGCCTAACTTGACACTGCCTGTTTTCAAATATATGTAGGGAGTGTACTATGTGCATCTGACATAGGCAGCCCTGCAGCACCACCTGAGGCATGAGTGTCCTATTTTAAGCAATATAAAGCACTGCTAAGCACATTTTCCTAGTACTGAGCATATTTAAATACAATTGCCCGTTGCTGCGCACCGCACTAACCAGCGCAATGTTGGGCAACGCAGGGCAACATTGAGCAACGTTGGGCAAATTCAGGCAAAGTCGGGCAAAGTTGAGCAAAGTCAGGTAAACATGCTCACACCTGCTTTACTGTTCCTTAACCAGTCAGGTCTGCCCAGCAGGAAAATAAAAAGCAGTGATAGGGCTCGAACTCAGGATACTGTGCACTATAGTCACAGTACTGAACCACTAAGCCATGATAGCATTTTACTGGCACAGGCACAACTTAAGTCACTTCAGTTGTGGGGGGTCACATACCTAACAGTCACAGCCAGCAGGACAATTGTAAACAAACGCAAACACAAACAAATGCTGTATCATGCCCTCTGAAGAGCCATATGAGTAACCTCCCCCATTCCTATGCAGACAGATAACAGCAGGCCAGGCAGTGTGATGTGGGTTGGGTAGGCTATGAAGTCACAAACTAATATGCATGTAATTGGAAGCTAAGGTCTGTAGTACAGTGGTATGCCTCAAGCCAGTATGATAGGCAACAGTACAGACTGAAATGGAGTACCTGACATAGCAGTGCAGGCCTAGCAAATGTGTATAAGTGTCAGGTGTACCGATCATCCTATGTACACCCACAGTAACAATCAGGTGTGCCCCCCGGGTAGAAATGTACAAATAATAGCTGTCCCCCCTTTATGTAGAAATGTTGATAAGTCTATGCAAATTGACTCATGGAAGCCCTGCAGGCACAGCGTGCTTCCTGTCAATGTACAACACAAAGGTGAGCCCTGAAGTAAAAACCAACTTGATTTTTCACACACATATAGTATATATGCCCAGGGGACGGCCATGGTGGTGCAGTGGTTAGCATTGTCGCCTCACAGCAAGAGGTTCTCCAGTTCAATCCTTGGCTGGGATGCCTTCTGTGCGGAGTCTGCATGTCCTCCCTGTGGTCGCGTGGGTTTCATCCCAAAGACATGCAGTAGGTGGATTGGACACTCTAAATTGGCCATAAGTGTGAGTGTGTGTATGCGTGTGCCTTCTGTGGAAGGTTGGGCACTTGTCTGGCAACTCAACACTGTAAAACTCCACTGCCAATCATGAGCAGACAGGTGATCCACTGTGGTGACCCCTAACCAGGAAAAGCTGAAAGAAGAAGAAGATATAGTATATATGCCCATAGTGGGCATGTTCACACACAAACAAATTTAGCAAATTTCAGTCAGCAACATACTGAAAGGTCATACTGGGCATACTCACACACTTAGGCCATGTCTGAGTACAGCAGTGGGCCTCACATATCTGGCAGTTGCAGTTCTTACTCCAGACACTTGTCACTATTCACCAATCCTGCCTTGCACACACAGTGATATGAAAACAAACCCATATAATATATTGGACCCCTGTCATAATCAAACAATGTACTACAAGTACTTAAGTTGTTCAAAGAAAGTGAAAATCCAAAGAAGATCAATAAATCATCGATCAGTATCATCAAGAAACAATGAGCACTCCTAACATTATACAAGCCATGTTCTGGCAAAAATATTGCCAAAGAGTCCATAGAGAACCATGAAGCTTTCTTTCGCTATGTCATAAATATCAATGTAAACTCATATATGTTCTGAGTCAGTGCAAAGTGTAAATGAATACATGTACATGACTGACATTGCCAACATCTTGTCAGACAGGTTCATACATATTTACCCCCTCTCACTGACAAAAGGGCCCATTACCATACCTGGAGATTGTGAAAACCCAGAAATCACATATACAATGGTTAAACAGCTCTATCCAAACCTAAAAACACGGCGTCTATGGGATGACATGGTTTCCCTGGCTGTGTCATATGTGAACTCCAAAACAAACAGACCCTGCACCTGAACAGTCTGTTGAGACGCACTCTCTGCACAGGATATGAAACCGTTGAATGGGTTACAGCAATGTTTGGCACACTCCACAAGTGTTGGTGCACAACAGACCATGGGAACTATTGTCTTATAAGCCTAATAAGCCTGATCTGCAAGGCCATAGAGTCCATCATTATGGAACTCATAAACAGAGCTATTGGGAGCCTACAAACACCCAACCCTACCCATTTTGGTTTGGTTAGGGGCAGATCATGGTTCCTAAACCTGCCAGACAGTTTTCAAGGCAGTCACTCAGGACATACATCAATGAAATGAGCTACACATGGCCTACATAGACCTTTAAAAGCCCTTTTCCAACATCCACACACATGTCATATCCACAAAATCAACAACCTGTGCATAAACACGTTTGTCATCTGATGGATTGCCAACTGGGGCACAGATAGATCCCACAAGGTAAGAATTGTCGTCTCCCTGTTAGACTGTAAGCTGGTAATAACTGCTGTCCCCCATGGCTCGGTCCTGGGACCCCTCCTGCCTGGTGTATATTTTTCAGAAATACAGTCAAACACATGAGGGCTATGGTTAGCAAAGTTTGTGGATGACTGCAAAAAGGTTGTCATAATCGATGTTTGGGACAACAGAGACATCCTTAAAAAGGGTCTCAGTCAGACAGATGTGGTGTCAAAATTATGGCCTTGAGCTACAGTCATACAAATACCACATAGGTGCCAACACCCTAAATATGGAGGTAATAATAAGGGATCTATGGACACATGTGGATAGTCATCTCTACTTCCAGAAACACATTCACAAAGTGGTTAGAAAATAATGCTATGTGTTCCCACAAATTGCCAAGGTCTTTGCATGTAGGTCAAAGGAGGTTCCCTCTACTCATCAGTCATCAGACCCATCAGAGAGTATCACGGCACACTTGCGATGAATCTGACTAGGCACCTTCAGCAGCTGGAAAGACCATTGAAGTACCTCAACAAGAGGATTACTGGCCTCAAACAGTTGCCCCATGCAACAAGACTGAAGTTAACCCAGTCTGTACTCTGTTGCATACTGTCTACTCAGGCGATCTCTGCCCAACAGACAGGTCCATGTCCAATGCAGAACTGATGTACATGCGTTATCTGAAGTAAACCCAAGCTCACTGTGCCACATGCTCTAGGGATATCATCATCACAACAATAAATAGAACATGTTTGAGGGATACATTACTAACTCACAGACTTCCCTTGCTTTGGAACAGGCTCCCAACCTACATTAAGCTGAGTCCCTCACTGACACTCTTCCAGAGGAGCCTTGATGAGTGTATGTGAAACTGAACTGTCACACCATGGATCACTTCATCAGCTCTACTACACAGAGGCCTGGGGAACTAACCCCATGTGTGGTGATAGCTGCACACTCTGGCCATATTAATAGATGCCTTCAAGCAGATAGCCTATTACCTACCTATGTACCTATATATATGTAGGGGGAACACAGTATAATAAGCCAAAGATGGATGGGCAGAGATTTGTATAAGAGGGTGACCATGACAGGGAATCATCCAGGACTGTCCCACCCAGCACACATCCCAATGGCACAAAAGACATGAGGTGCACATCTCACCCACTGTACATAACAGCCACCAGTATCTGTAAGCATTACAGTGTATGTGGTCCATGTGCCTGCTGTACAACATGATTGTACAATGAAGTACACATCTACTATCTGTAGACATGTACCTGTCACATAGGTTCATAGGTATGTAGTTGACTGTCTTCACGAAGGCATATATTAGCCTAAGCAAGTTGTACAGCTTTCACCACCCCATTGGGTAGTCTCCTAAGCCCTAGTTCTAATAGTTAGTACCCTAAGCCCCTTTCTAGTGGGGCTGCTGATGCGATGCTTGTCATGAATTGTCTGTTTCCCATCCACTCATCAAGGTTCCTATTGAAGAGTGTCAGTGAGGGGCTCTGTCTGATGTACATTGGGACTTTATTCCACAGTAAGGCAAGTATCTGGGATGGTACTCTATCCCACCAGCATGTTGTATTCATTGTTGTGATGAGGTTCATATCCCTGGAGTGTGTAATGTGACTCAATTTTGTTATCCGTAGATGGAGCATGTTCAACAGTTATGTGTTGGACATGGCTCTGTATGTTAGGCAGAGTGTGCCTCTGAGAAGGCGGTATGCAATGGAGAACAGATTTAGTTTTACCAGTTGTGCTGCATAACACAACTGTTTGAGGCCAGTGATCCCCTTGGTGAGGTACTTCTGTGGTCTGTACAGCTGCTGGATATGCTTAGTCGAGTACATCCAAAATGGTGCATTGTACTCAATGATGGGTCTGATGACTTAAGAGTAGAGGGCCAGCACTACCTCTTTTGATCCTCATGCAAACCCTTTGTTGACTAGATGGGCCACATAGGATTTCCTAATCACTTTGGCAACATGGTTGTCAAAGGAAAGATGACTATCTACTTGTGTTCCCAGATCCCTTATTACCTTGTCAGTTTTTAGGGGGTAACACCTATGTGGTAGTTTGTGGGTACTTTGTTTTCACCAAAGGGGATTACTATGCATTCTTTCACATTGAGCTTGAGGCCATGATTCTGACACCACACATCTGTCTTACAGAGTCCCTTCTGGAGAATATGTGTGCCATCCGGGGAATCTATTATTGCAAACACTTTACAGTTCCCAGCAAACTTAGTCAACCACAACCCTCCTGTGATGGCATGTACTTTTGAAAAGACTATAACAAACAGGAGGGACCCCAGGACTGAACCCTGGGGGACACCAGTTGTTACCGGTGTAGAGTCTGACATGTAGCCAGCAACTCTTAATTTGTGGGATCTATCTGTGAGCCAGTTTGCAATCCATATTGTGATGTATGGATTCATGCCCAGGTTGGTGAGTTCATCTATGATACCTGACTGGGGAATGGTGTCAAAGGCCTTAGCGAGGTATAGTTAGGCTGTGTGGAGCTCATTTCAATCATCTGTAGCCTGGGTAACTGTCTCAAAGAAATCCACCCAATTCAGGAGGCGTGATCTGCATTTGACGGAGCCAAACTGGGTGTGCTCAACTGTGTGAAGGTTCCCAATGTCTTTATTGTTGACTTCCATTATGACTGGCTCCATTGCCTTGCAGATCAGACTCGTCAGGCTCACAGAGCGTGAATGCCAAGGGTCTTTTGTGGCCCCACCCCTATGGACTGGGAAGAATGTTGCTGTGCAACATTCTACGGGTACATATCCTGTAGAGAGGATGTAGAGAGAGGTGTAGGTATCCTTGATGAATATGGATACATCCCCACCCTATGTGCTATGATCCAGGTTCTGATGCTGGAAGGTATGGAATGAGTAGTATCCTGGTAGTGCTGGTGTGCTCTCTGGAGCCTTGAA
The DNA here is from genome assembly GCF_019279795.1 of Protopterus annectens. Taxonomy (NCBI): domain Eukaryota; kingdom Metazoa; phylum Chordata; order Ceratodontiformes; family Protopteridae; genus Protopterus; species Protopterus annectens. The sequence continues at coordinate 1,798,099,126 of NC_056725.1, read as the reverse complement.
CTAGGTTTCTGTTACTGCACAGATATCAATATTCTCCATACTGAGAATTGCCTCGAGTGTGTGCATTTGGAGGCTGAGACTTCTGGCAATGAGTAGCATTTATTTCACTTTGTGGTTATTTGTGTTGGTTATGGGGTTTGGTTTGTCCTGAGTGACTGGTGTTCCACACCTGAAGTCAGCGCCTTATTGGTCCGATCTGACCATAAGCTAATTACCCTACATATCCACATTCTGCCCCCACCTCCCTTTAAGGAAACCATGTTAAAAAATTATCCAAAGCCAACTTCATGCTTCTTAAGACAGAAGTGGTGAACTTCAGGACACCCATGCAGATGGACAATACAGTTACGACTACTGAATCCTACACAATTGCACTTTATAAGCACTTACATGAGTGCATGGATTGTGCTATCCCAAACAGAATCAAGACACTATCCTCCAAGAAAAAGAAACCAATCTGGTGGTCCCCTGCCATAAACAAACTGTACAACAGAAGGAAGAAACTGTTGCAAAAGAGGGTAATATCTCATGAATGGAGGAGCTCCCTGGTCAGCCTCGGTAAGAAGCTGCAATCCCTGATAAAATCCTCCAAAGCTAGTTACAAAAACAAAATCGCCACTGATTCTAAAGACAACCACAAAGCATTCTATAGCTATGTGAAGAATCTCAATGGCAACACTCAGATCTGCTCTGAGTTACAGCACAATGGCACTAAATATACAGACCCAGCTGATATTGCCAACATCCTGGCAGATAGGATCAGTGCTAACTCTCCCCCCCTCTCACCCATGAAAGAGCCCATCTCTATATCGGAAGAATGCAAAGTTGCTGCCATCACGGCTGCACAGGTAAAAACCACACTCTCCAAAGCCAAGAACACAGCATCCATGGGACCAGACAACATCCCAGGCTGCGTTCTACACGAACTGCAGAACGAACTGGCACCACACCTAAGTACCATGTTCAATCATAGCCTCACCTCAGGCTTTGTGCCTGCTGAATGGTGCACAGTAACGGTTATCCCACTACACAAGGGGGGATCCACCACGGACCCAGGAACTAGCTCCCCATTAGCCTGATGAGCCTGGTCTGCAAGGCCATGGAATGTATCATCATGATACTTATAAACAACGACATTGGTAATCTCCAAACTCTGGACTACAACCAGTTTGGGTTTGTAAAAGGCAGATCATGTCTCCTAAACCTGATAGACTTCTTTGAAGCAGTCACCAAAGCCGTAGACAAGGGTAAGGTGGTTCACACAGCCTATCTAGATCTTGCCAAGGCTTTCAACACCATCCCTCCACTCTGGAATTATAGATAAACTCACTAAACTAGGTATAAATCCCTATGTCACAAGATGGGTTGCCAACTGGCTCACTGACAGAACCCACACTGTGAAAGTAGCAGACTCCAAATCCGACAGACCAGTAACAAGTGGAGTACCACAGGGTTCAATCCTGTGTCCTGTCCTGTTTGGTATCTACTTCCCTGAAGTACAGGCTAACACAGAAGGTCTTTGGCTAATGAAGTTCCCAGATGACTGCAAACTAGGAGCCATAATCTAAACTACTAACGATGTGGACATCCTACAAAAGGGCCTCACTGAGACAGATGCATGGTGTCAAAGCCATGGCCTCAAGCTCAATGCCAAAAAGTGCATTGTCATCCCCTTTGGTAAAAACTCTGTACCCATGAACTACAACATAGGCAGTAGTATACTTAACACAGAAAGTGTGATAAGAGACCTTGGGACACAGGTGGACAATAGTCTCTCCTTTGATAATCACATTGCCACAGTAATCAGGAAATCCTTCTTCGTGGCACACCTCATCACAAAAGGTTTCTCATGCAGAAAAAAAGAGGTCATTGTTCCCCTCTACTCATCACTCATTAGATCCATTATAGAGTACAATGCCCCTTTTGGTATGTACCTCACAAGACATCTACAACAACTGGAAAGGCTGCAGAAATACCTCACAAAGAGGATTACCGGCCTCAAATACATGCCCTACACAGACCATCTGAAAACACTCCAGCTTTACTCTGTCGCATATCGCCTACTCAGAGGTGATCTCTGCCTAACATACAAAGCTATGTCAAACACAGAGCTGTTGGACATGCTCCACTTAAAGAAATCCCAATCCCTCAGAGCTTCAGCCCCAAAACCCGGACCGAAATACAAAAGGAGGGGGTGTATCCATTTTCATAAAGGATACCCACACCTCCAGGTTAGTGGCACAGCACGAGGCCTTGGAGACCATCCAAGTACAACTAACAGTGGGCAAAGCTGCTTATCAGATCATAGCCTGCTACAGATCACCTACGTTGTCTCAGGACCCTCACTCAGCATTACTGAGAACACTGAAAAATATAAAGGTCCTACCAAACACCATGATATTTGGAGAGTTCAACTACCCAAACATTGATTGGGAGAATTACTGAAGTACAAACTCCTTTGCCCAACGCTTCCTAGAGTTTATAAACTCAAATGCCCTGGAACAACTGGTCACCATGCCCACTAGAGGTGACAACATACTGGACCTGATCATCACCAACATGGGGTTCAGTGTTCCACACCAGAGGTAAACCTCTCGCTGGTAAGATCAGATCATAAAGTAATCACACTGGACGTCCACATCCTGACCCCACCCCCAGTCAAGGAAAACACTGTGAAAAACTTTTCAAAAGCAAACGTCACACTTCTCAAGACCGAAGTGGAAAGATTCAAAGCCCCATTGCTAAAGGATAATGCTATCCAATCCACAGAATCCTTTACAAGTGCATTCTATGAGCATCTACAGGGATGCATGGATCGAGCCATCCCAAGTAAAACCAAGACTCACTCCTCCAAAAAGAGGAAACCAGTCTGGTGGTCCCCGGCCATAAATAAGCTATACAACAGAAGGAGGAAACTACTACATGATAGAGCAAAATTCCAAAAAGGAAAGGCATCACTGATCAATATTAGCAAGAAACTACGATCATTCATAAAATCATCCAAGGCCAGTTTTGAACGAAAGATTGCCAAGGAATCTAAAGATAACCACAAAGCCTTCTTTAGCTATATCAAAAATTTAGGTGGCAACTCTCAGATATGCTCTGAGCTACTGCAAAATGGCAAAAAATACACTGAACCAACTGACATTGCCAACATCCTGGCAGACACGTTCAGTGCAAACTTCACCCCCCCTCACCCCCAAAAGGGCCCGTGTCCATCCCAGAAGAATGCAGAGCCCCAGACATCATGGACATGCAGGTAAAAACAGTCCTCTCCAAAGCTAAGAACACAGCATCAATGGGACCGGATGGTGTCCCAGGCTGCATCTTACACGAGCTCCAAAAGGAACTAAACCCTCACCTAAATTCATTGTTCAGACTCAGCCTTACCACAGGCTATGTACCCAAAGAATGGCATACAGCAACAGTCATCCCGCTCCACAAAGGTGGTGCCACAATAGAATCTAGGAACTATCACCCTATAACCCTGACCAGCCTGGTCTGCAAAGCTATGGAGCAAATTATCATGGAACTCATAAACAGAGACATTGGGAACCTCCAGACACTGGACCCTACCCATTTCAGCTTTCTTAAAGGCAGATTCTGCCTCCTAAACCTAGTTGACTTCTTTGAAACAGTTACCAAGGCCATAGATGAAGGGAAGGTAGTCCACACAGACTACCTGGATATCGCTAAGGCCTTGACACCATTCCCCACTCTGGCATCATAGACAAGCTTACCAGCTTGAACATTAACCCCTATGTCACGTGATGGGTGGCCAACTGGCTCACGGATAGAACACACATGGTCAGAGTTGCTGGTGACATGTCCGACTCTAAACCAGTCACAAGTGGCATCCCACAGGGTTCGGTCCTGGGACCCCTCCAGTTCGGTATATACTTCTCTGAGGTACAGGCAAGCATGGGAGGACTATGGCTGACCAAGTTCACAGATGACTGCAAACTGGGGGCCATAATCAACTCTCTGGCTGACACAGACATCCTCCAGAAGGGTCTTACAGAGACAGATACCTGGTGTCAAAACCATGGCCTCAAGCTGAATGCCAAAAAATGCGTAGTCATCCCCTTTCAAAAAAACAAAGTGCCCACGAATTACCACATAGGTGGTAATCCACTGGGTATGGAAAATGTAATTAGGGACCTGGGGACCCAGGTAGATAGAAACCTCTCCTTTGATAATCACATTGCCAAAGTGGTTAGAAATTCCTTCTATGTAGCCCACCTAATCACAAAAGGGTTCACCTCTAGATCAAGAGAGGCCATTGTGCCCCTCTACTCATCACTCATTAGGCCCATAATAGAGTACAATGCCCTATTTGGTATGTACCTTAATCAGCACATGCAACAGCTGGAAAGACCACAGAAGTACCTCACCAAGGGGATCATGGGCCTCAAAGAGATGCCCTATGCAGCTCGACTAAAGAAACTCCAGCTCTACTCGGTTGCTTACTGCCTGCTCAGAGGTGATCTATGCCTGACGTATAAGGCCATGTCCTACCCGGAATTAATGGACATGCTCCACCCCAAGAAAACCAAATCTCTTAGATCCACATGCTCCAGTGAATTAAACTTCAGCACAGCAATAAACAGGACATGCTGAAGGGATAGATTCCTGTCCCAGAGACTTCCCTCGCTCTGGAATAGAATCCCAGTTTATGTTAGGCAGAGCCCTTTGCTGACTCTTTTCAAGAGGAATCTTGACAAATGGATGGGAAATTGTAAATTTACCCCTGGGATCACTTCAGTGGCCCTGCTAGACAGAGGCCCAGGAAACTAATTTAAAAGGGAGGCAAAAGCCAACACATTCTGGCTAGGCTTATAAATGCCCTCGGCCAGATAGCCTAGTACCTACCTATGAACCTACATGCTCTAGGGACCTAAACCTTGTCACCACAATAAACAGAACATGCAAGAGGGATAGATTCCTGTCCCAGAGACTTCCCATACTCCAAAATAAACTACCTATCTATATCAAACAAAGCTCCTCATTAGCACTCTTCAGGAAAAATCTTGATGATTGGATGGGAAATAGGAAATTCACCCCGGGGATCACTTCTGTGTCTCTGCTCGACAGTGGCACAGGAAAATAAATTTCTTGGGTGGCAAAAGCCAGGGTACCTTTTTGGCTGGGCTTGTATAGGCCCCAGAGCCGATAGCCTAGTACCTACCTATGAACCTATGAACCTTTGAGCCTTGCCTAAAAAAGGTAATATTGGGACAGCAAGAGCCTTGGCCAGTATTCAGAAGCATAGGGGCGACAGGTGCAAACCATCTGTAGCAAAGCAACGACGCTTGTCTATCATGTCATCACAGGCAGACAGAGACTGGATCCCCTTTGAATGACACCAGAAGCTCAGCCAATTGTTGAAGTTTATCGTCTTTCTGTTATATTGCAGTATCATGTAGGTGAAGGTAAGATGCTACTCAAGGTCAGGGTCATACCAGCCTGGGGTACATGATCATAGAGCTACTATATATCTCTTGTCATGTTGTCCTGGGAGGTATGTCTCAGATCATTCACACTGACATGTACAAAGAACATGTCATATATATACCTGTTCTGGAGTGATGTAAGTGCTTGTGTTATGTGGCGGATCATAGCACCTGACAGACAACTGACAGTAACCTTCCCCTTGTCCAGCCGAGTGAGTGGAACATCTGTGTGCCTGACTATGAAGTCACCTATTACTAGTGTGTTGGGTATGTTGTTTTGCCTTAGGGCCTGTTGTAAGGCACACTGCTTTGATGTATTATGTGTTTTCTGGCATGTGCTTGGAGGTGCATATTGCTTGCTTGTCTGCTTAGGAGGAAGCTCTCTCTTTTTCAGATTGATATTTGCATTCTCTGAGTATGGTAATGTGTATTTATGTGTGTGTTTTGCTGGTGCTTATATTGTAATTCTATGTGAGACAGTTGGTGTTGTGGTTGTATGACCCTACTCCTCCTGACTGTATTGTCCAGTATTGGGTTGACAGAGCTTAGCCACCGGTTTGACCCTGTGTGTGCCAGCATTTGGTGCATCAACCCATATATGATATGGTCATGGCTTATGCATACAATACACTCACAATACACCTAGTATGTTAAGCCTGCTGAGGTTAGCAAATGTGAAAAAAACCTTTGGGCAAACTGTCAGCAAGTAATGTCTGTATTGCACTCTGTAACTCCATATTGCTTGCTGAAGTGTAAAGACGTACTTAGTTTGGATTAAGAACCCCGCACTTGCCAACTGTGTGTGTGTGTGTGTGTGTGTGTGTGTGTGTGTGTGTGTGTGTGTGTGTGTGTGTGTGTCTGTCTCTCCCTGGGGAGAGAGCAACCTTTTTGGAGACTACTCACACACCTTAAAAGTGGTATACTCATCTTTGTCAAGTTTGTTGATGTCACCATCTTACAAATAAACCTGTGGAAAGAAGAAATCCCAATAATGTGTATAGCGTGTTGTGTAATTGCTTACTGTTATAATTTCATAATGTAATTAGGTAGGAGTTTGAATTCTACACTTGCCAACTGTGTGTGTGTCTCCATGGGGAGGTGCAACATTTTTGGAGAATACTCACACCCCTTAAAAGTGGTATACTTTTCTTTGTCAAGTCTGATGATGTCACCATCCAGCAAATATACCTGTGGAAAAGGAAAACCCCAGAAATGTGTGTAGTGCATTGTGTAAATGTGTACGGCTGTAGTGTCATAATGTAGTTTGCGAGGGGTTTGAATCCTGCAATTGCCAACTGTGTGTGTCTCTGGGGGAAGGAGCAATCTTTTTGGAGAATACTCACACCCCTTAAAAGTGGTATACTCATCTTTGTCAAGTCTGATGATGTCACCATCCTACAAATATACCTGTGGAAAAGAGAAGCCACAATAATGTATGTCGCGTGTTGTGTAAGTGCGTATTGCAGTAGTATCATAATGTAGTTAGGTAGGGGGTTGAATCCTGCACTTGCCAACTGTGTGTGTCTCCTTGGGGAGGAGCAGCCTTTTTGGAGAATACTCACACCCTTAAAAGTGGTATACTCATCTTTGTCAAGTCTGATGATGTCACCATCCTACAAATATACCTGTGGAAAAGAGAGCTCCCAGTAATATATATAGCGTGTTGTGTAAATGTATACTACTGTAGTATCATAATGTAGTTAGGTAGGGGTTTGAATCCTGTACTTGT
>NC_056725.1:1798016433-1798091444 GCF_019279795.1 Protopterus annectens | reverse complement strand
GCCAGGTACAGGCAAGCATGGGAGGACTATGGCTGACCAAGTTCACAGATGACTGCAAACTGGGGGCCATAATCGACTCTCTGGCTGACACAGAAATCCTCCAGAAGGGTCTTACAGAGACAGATACCTGGTGTCAAAACCATGGTCTCAAGCTGAATGCCAAAAAATGCGTAGTCGTCCCCTTTCGAAAAAACAAAGTGTCCACGAATTACCACATAGGTGGTAATCCACTAGGTATGGAAAATATAATTAGGGACCTGGGGACCCAGGTAGATAGTAACCTCTCCTTTGATAATCACATTGCCAAAGTGGTTAGAAATTCCTTCTATGTAGCCCACCTAATCACAAAAGGGTTCACCTCTAGATCAAGAGAGGTCATTGTGCCCTCTACTCATCACTCATTAGGCCCATAATAGAGTACAATGCCCTATTTGGTATGTACCTTAATCAGCACATGCAACAGCTGGAAAGACCACAGAAGTACCTCACCAAGGGGATCATGGGCCTCAAAGAGATGCCCTATGCAGCTCGACTAAAGAAACTCCAGCTCTACTCGGTTGCTTACTGCCTGCTCAGAGGTGATCTATGCCTGACGTATAAGGCCATGTCCAACCCGGAATTAATGGACATGCTCCACCTCAAGAAAACCAAATCTCTTAGATCCACACGCTCCAGTGAATTAAACTTCAGCACAGCAATAACCAGGACATGCTGGAGGGATAGATTCCTGTCCCAGAGACTTCCCTCGCTCTGGAATAGAATCCCAGTTTATGTTAGTCAGAGCCCTTTGCTGACTGTTTTCAAGAGGAATCTTGATGAATGGATGGGAAATTGTAAATTTACCCCTGGGATCACTTCAGTGGCCCTGCTAGACAGAGACCCAGGAAACTAATTTAAAAGGGAGGCAAAAGCCAACACATTCTGGCTAGGCTTATAAATGCCCTTGGGCAGATAGCCTAGTACCTACCTATGAACCTACATGCTCTAGGGACCTAAACCTTGTCACCACAATAAACAGAACATGCAAGAGGGATAGATTCCTGTCCCAGAGACTTCCCATACTCCAAAATAAACTACCTATCTATATCAAACAAAGCTCCTCATTAGCACTCTTCAGGAAAAATCTTGATGATTGGATGGGAAATAGGAAATTCACCCCGGGGATCACTTCTGTGTCTCTACTCGACAGTGGCACAGGAAAATAAATTTCTTGGGTGGCAAAAGCCAGGGTACCTTTTTGGCTGGGCTTGTATAGGTCCCAGAGCCAATAGCCTAGTACCTACCTATGAACCTATGAACCTTTGAGCCTTGCCTAAAAAAGGTAATATTGGGACAGCAAGAGCCTTGGCCGGTATTCAGAAGCATAGGGGCGACAGGTGCAAACCATCTGTAGCAAAGCAACGAGGCTTGTCTATCATGTCATCACAGGCAGACAGAGACTGGATCCCCTTTGAATGACACCAGAAGCTCAGCCAATTGTTGAAGTTTATTGTCTTTCTGTTATATTGCAGTATCATGTAGGTGAAGGTAAGATGCTACTCAAGGTCAGGGTCATACCAGCCTGGGGTACATGATCATAGAGCTACTATATATCTCTTGTCATGTTGTCCTGGGAGGTATGTCTCAGATCATTCATACTGACATGTACAAAGAACATGTCATATATATACCTGTTCTGGAGTGATGTAAGTGCTTGTGTTATGTGGCGGATCTTAGCACCTGACAGACAACTGACAGTAACCTTCCCCTTGTCCAGCCGAGTGAGTGGAACATCTGTGTGCCTGACTATGAAGTCACCTATTACTAGTGTGTTGGGTATGTTGTTTTGCCTTAGGGCCTGTTGTAAGGCACACTGCTTTGGTGTATTATGTGTTTTCTGGCATGTGCTTGGAGGTGCATATTGCTTGCTTGTCTGCTTAGGAGGAAGCTCTCTCTTTTTCAGATTGATATTTGCATTCTCTGAGTATGGTAATGTGTATTTATGTGTGTGTTTTGCTGGTGCTTATATTGTAATTCTATGTGAGACAGTTGGTGTTGTGGTTGTATGACCCTACTCCTCCTGACTGTATTGTCCAGTATTGGGTTGACAGAGCTTAGCCACCGGTTTGACCCCGTGTGTGCCAGCATGTGGTGCATCAACCCATATATGATATGGTCATGGCTTATGCATACAATACACTCACAATACACCTAGTATGTTAAGCCTGCTGAGGTTAGCAAATGTGAAAAAAACCTTTGGGCAAACTGTCAGCAAGTAATGTCTGTATTGCACTCTGTAACTCCATATTGCTTGCTGAAGTGTAAAGACGTACTTAGTTTGGATTAAGAACCCCGCACTTGCCAACTGTGTGTGTGTGTGTGTGTGTGTGTGTGTGTGTGTGTGTGTGTGTGTGTGTGTGTGTGTCTGTCTCTCCCTGGGGAGAGAGCAACCTTTTTGGAGACTACTCACACACCGTAAAAGTGGTATACTCATCTTTGTCAAGTTTGATGATGTCACCATCTTACAAATATACCTGTGGAAAGAAGAAATCCCAATAATGTGTATAGCGTGTTGTGTAATTGCTTACTGTTATAATTTCATAATGTAATTAGGTAGGAGTTTGAATTCTACACTTGCCAACTGTGTGTGTGTCTCCATGGGGAGGTGCAACCTTTTTGGAGAATACTCACACCCCTTAAAAGTGGTATACTTTTCTTTGTCAAGTCTGATGATGTCACCATCCTGCAAATATACCTGTGGAAAAGGAAAACCCCAGAAACGTGTGTAGTGCATTGTGTAAATGTGTACGGCTGTAGTGTCATAATGTAGTTTGCGAGGGGTTTGAATCTGGCAATTGCCAACTGTGTGTGTCTCTGGGAGGAGGAGCAATCTTTTTGGAGAATACTCACACCCCTTAAAAGTGGTATACTCATCTTTGTCAAGTCTGATGATGTCACCATCCTACAAATATACCTGTGGAAAAGAGAAGCCACAATAATGTATGTCGCGTGTTGTGTAAATGCGTACTGCAGTAGTATCATAATGTAGTTAGGTAGGGGGTTGAATCCTGCACTTGCCAACTGTGTGTGTCTCCTTGGGGAGGAGCAGCCTTTTTGGAGAATACTCACACCCCTTAAAAGTGGTATACTCATCTTTGTCAAGTCTGATGATGTCACCATCCTACAAATATACCTGTGGAAAAGAGAGCTCCCAGTAATATATATAGCGTGTTGTGTAAATGAATACTACTGTGGTATCATAATGTAGTTAGGTAGGGGTTTGAATCCTGTACTTGTCAACTAAGGGTGTGTGTATCTCCCTGGAGAGGAGCAACCTTTTTGGAGAATACTCACACCCCTTAAAAGTGGTATACTCATCTTTGTCAAGTCTGATGATGTCATCATCCTACAAATATACCTGTGGAAAGGAGAAGTCCCTGTAATGTGTATAGCGCTGCTGTTGTGTCATAACATAGAAAGATAAGGGTTTGAATCCTGCACTTGCCAACTGTGTGTGTGTGTGTGTGTCTCCCTGGGGAGGAGTAAGCTTTTGGGAGAATACTCACATCCCTTAAAAGTGCTATACTCACCTTTGTCAAGTCTGATGATGTCACCATCCTACAAATATACCTGTGGAAAAGAACAATCCCATTAATGTATATAGTGTGTCATATAAATGTGTACTGCTGTAGTATGATAATGTAATTAGATAGGGGTTTGAATCCTGCACTTGTCAACTGTGAGTGTGTGTGACTCCCTGGGGAGTAGTGACCATTTTGGAGAATACTCACACCCCTTAAAAGTGGTATACTCATCTTTGTCAAGTCTGATGATGTCACCATCCTACAAATATACCTGTGGAAATGTGAAATCCCAGTAATGTGTATAGCGTGTCATGTAAATACGCACGGCTGTAGTATCATAATGTACTTATGAAGGAATATGAATCTCGCACTTGCTGACTGTGTGTGTGGGTTCCAGGTGTGTGACACTGTTGGTCAATGTAGAGTGGGTTTTGATTTTTTTTAGTGTATGACATATCACAATGACAACTGTATGCGCATTACACATGTAAGGTAGCTGTGGGGCAAAGCCATATACATACATGTGACCTCAATTATTTCATAAGTGGGTGCTCTGCTTTCTTCATGAATGCATCTGTTATCTTTGCCAGTGCATGCTGGCACTTTCCAGACCTTAGGTCACTTCTGTATGCTAGTGACAAGCTTAGCCACTGAAGTGATCCCTGGGCTACGTCTTCTGTTTCACATCCACTCATCACGGTTTCTATTGAAGAGTGTCAGTGAGGGTTTATGCTTGAGGTATATTTAAATACTGTTCCAAAGCAAGCAAAGTCTGGCTAAGATGACTAATCATTATAGGTGTGCAACAACCTCTGTGGATCTGCATGCAAACCCTTTATTGCTTATGTGCTCCACAGAGGGATTTCCAAAACCCTTTGGTAATGTGATTATCAAAGGAGAGATGACTAAACACATGTCTCTATGTATACATTAGTACCTGTTCCACATTTTGGGGGCTACTACCTATGTTGTACTCTGGGGATACTTTGTTTTCTAAAAGTGGATAACTATGCTTTCTTTGGCTTATAACTTCACAGCATGAGTTTGACACCAGGTATATGTCTCTATGATACCCTTTTGGAGGATGTGTGTGTCATCTGGAGAATAAAGTATAGCCCACAGTATGCATTTTCATCAAACGTGGGCAGACATATCCCTACTGTGTTTGCTTGTACCTAAGAAAGCTATATGCCAAACAGAAGTGGTCCCAGGACTGAGTGCAGGTGAATACCACTTGTTACTGGCATAGAATTTTACATGGAGGCTGCAAAAGTTACTGTGTGTCCTACATCTGTGCATCAGTTGTCAATCCATCATCTAACAATTGTTTATGGTCAGTCTGTTGAGGTTATGTATAATACCAGAATGTGGGATAGGTATGAATTGCTGGTGAGCTATAGCTTGGCTGTGTGGACCTCCCCTCCCTCACCTATACCTTGTTAACTGGCTTGAAGTCTACTAGTTGTATGAGCCATGATCTGGGCTTTAGAAAACCTAAGTGGGTATGGTGCAGTGTTTGCAGGTTCATAATGTCTCTGTTAATGAGTTCCATAATGCTGTGCTCCATAGCCTTCCCGATAACATTTGTCTGGCTTATAGGGTGAGAGTATCCAGGATCTGTCCAGTACCATTGCCACTGTGGTTTGGACTTTGGTAAAGAGATGTTTTAACTAGAGTGTCTGAATCATCAGGTTTTACATTCTTCAGGTCTGGAAATGTGGCCCTTGTGTAACGACAGGGTGGTGAAATCCGCATTCAAACTGTCTGACAAGAAATTGGTAATGTCAGTCAGATAAGTGTACTTTATGACCATTTACATTAACTGTGACCCGATCTGAAATTCCCCCTGAAGATTATACACAACACTAAAGAAAGCTTTAGTGCTATCTTTGGAATCCTTGCCATTTTGTATTTTGAAGCTTGCCTTGTATGTTTATTGAGGGATTGTATTTTCCCAATGATACTGACCAGAGAGGTTATCCCTTCTTGGTATGTAACTCTTTTGGTACAACTTCACACCTTCTATTATATATTTAGTTTATGGCAGGGGTCCATGAGACTAATGCACTTTTACTGCATAAGTGAGAATTTCTTGTGTTTGTGATAGCACGGTCCATGCAACCCTGTAGGTGAACAGTGTGCATTACTAAAGGATTATGCAGCTGGGACAGTGTTAACCTTAGTAATGCAAACCAATGACAGATAGCAACAACAGCATCACCCACAGCACAGTGTCAACCCGTGTCATACGCACACATGAGTACTCAAGTTCCAAAATGTGTGTAGTACAATGCATACAGGCCACCAATAGAAACTATGGAGTGTTAACACTGACCAATACAGGGCATGTCACCCTGCCCATGTGTCCAGTATGCATGTACATGCAGACAGTGCACCTCCACCATGTTCACAAATGGACACCTGCAAACCTGTGTTGCACACACCCCACACTTACTGTCCACTGTATAATGCATGCTGACACAACTACACACATCAGCCAAGTGGCACATGGGCAAACTTAACACAATTGGAATAAACACTGGTGAAAACAATACAACATTGCTAATTACAGCTTTAATGCATCATGCCTGTTCAGCTACACCTTCAAGGATATCATTACACTTTACTGCTGACAACATGCTACACATCCAACCATTGCTATACTTTATTAAAGTCACCCTGTGCATCAGCACCATGTTAGCCTGTTCCTGCATCAATGTTACAGATGACAGGAGGTGGCACAGGTTTCATCATATGCACAGGGTGTGTTGTTGGTTTGCCAGAGGCCTACACTGAGACGCAATCGACATGTGTGTGTGAGTGTGTGTGCGAGGGCCATGAGTACTGTTATGGGCCAAGGTTGATGTAATGTGTGCGGGTATGTATTTGCCCTAGGTTTCTAGTTTATGTGTGTGTGTCTGCATGCACACAGTTCCACCATGTGGCTGCCATATACGGGGATTTGTGAGACAGCTGCAGACTGTACCTGACAGGCTTTACAGATCATCGTCTCTGGCCATGGATACAGAACCTGTGCCTGGCAGAGGTGCTACAGACAGTATCAGGTACTAATCCAGATTGGGTACTATCTGAAGAGGTTGACAAATGTCCACTGGATCCAGATCCCTGCTGGGACTGACCAGAGCTACGTGCACATGGTCTGCTAGGACGGTCTATGGACAGAACCCCCCAACATTGCTGGGGCTGGTACTGGCACTATGGGAGCGACTGTAACTTGCTGGATGTCCACGGTGACCTCCAGCTGCTGATGTTGCTGGCATACATCCACGTCGACGTCTCAACTGTCCTGTACTGTCCTGACACATGGACATGACATTGTGGAGGACATCCAATGTCTCACCCCAATGTCTATCAGTGACCTCAGTGTAGTTACGTATGGCACCTGCTAGGTCATGGATACTGTCATTTATAGAGGTGTAATGAGCCCTCTGTGCCCTTAGCCCCTGTCTGGTGTTCTGCTCCATTCATGTCTGTGCCTCCATGACAGCCTGGAACATGCATGGGGTAGAAACAGGTGTGGCACGTCTGCCAGGGGCATGATGACCAGCAGTGCTCTGACGGGAACCCCTGGGCATCTGCCTATGTGGTACTGCTCCAGACATCTGGCTATGGCTGCTGTATCCTGATACATGTGCCATAGATACCACACTGTCCTGGTCAGTGCCAACCGTACACTGTCCCTCAGCTAAGGGCAATGGTGATGATGGATGTACAGGCAGTATGACTGTGTGCATGGATGGGGTGGAGACTTGTGTATTGTCAATTGGTGGCCCAACAACAGACCCTGACAAACCTGCCTGTGCCTCAACACACCTATCCTCATCATCACTATCTGTCTCAGTGACATCATGTTCCCTGCTGTACTGAACAAGCCCCACCTCGGCACCTGTGAAAGGAAAACAGGAAACACACTTTAAGACCTGAACATGACTTCAGACCACATGCGCACAGGTGCACATGCGCACATGCACACATGCGCACATGCATACATGCACACATGAACACACGCGCACATGCACACATGCGCACATGCGCACATGAACACATGCACACACACAAAAATACACTCCTCCCTAAAACAGACACACACACCAGCAATCACAGAACATACACAATAGCAGGTGATGGTGGGGTACAGTATCACATCAAAACACTCATATCACACATGTCAGCATGCAGGACATGTGTTGCTCAACAGCATGTAGTGCAAGTGTAGTCAGTCTTTGTTAGTAACTGTATACATGTCTTTGATGCATGTGTTTTGTTATTAGGTGATGGCCCTCCCCTTGGAACACAATGCATACATGGACACAACATTGCTGTGCAGGTATTCATAACCCTGTAATGTACTGTGCACCATAACTCACAGGTGTACATACCATTGCTGGATGTGTATCTGTGTGTCAGATAGGTATCTAATGCTGATTACAGCCTCTGTGTCTTTAGCAAATAATTATGGACACATTTTTAGCACATGCATGATGAGTATTCACACGTCATTAGTGGTGCATGTATAATTGATGGAATACCATTCGGCCACATACCCAATCTACGGTACTTATGGTGAGTGTAGATCATATTGTGGACATGCCAGTCTCATCCATGACAAGGCATGCTAAAACACAACTGCATATTTAAACACTACACATACCCAATGTATGTCATATAACCTAGCCACTCAATAGCATCACAAGACATATATGTGTCAGTTGTGCAAATGGTGATTGGTATGCATACTGTTTAGAGGTGCATATGTGTGCCCCCACGCAACATTAAGGTGTATAGCAATGAAAGCTATGTGTAGTACTGTGGTTACAATAACTGGATGGGGTATAGTACCATAGGCCATCATCATGAAGCATTAGGTGGTCACTTAAGGCTACAAATGTTTCCCAAACCAGCACTAATTATGCTGTGCCGGAACTGTACTACCTTGACTAAATTCACCATTTCACAACCAGTTGTTACATGAGTTTGTAAGGAGGCCAATAAGGAGCATTCCTTGACATAAATGTGTAGTGTGTTGCAGAGTGTTTAAATGCCCCATGATAGGCCTATACCCCTCAGGTATATTATGTGTAATGTGTGGATGAGATTTTGGATAATGGAGTGTGTCTTTACAGAGGGTTTGGGAATCCTTTATGTGAAGCATGTTAAAATGCTCTGTGTATGACATAGATGTGTATGTTAAGTGCATGTTGAGTATCAACTGTGCCTATCCAATGGTCACTACAGTCTAGCCACATTTGTTTGAGATAGTCTGGATATTGCATGTGTTTGAGGCAGCTAATCACATTAGTGAAATGTGCATGCTCTTACACCAAACATGCACAGCATGCATTATGGGTAGGTGTGTTACATGTGTATGTGGCCTACACTTTAACTATGACATGCACTTTTTATTTACAATAATAAATGTAGATCACACTCACCAGCATCTGTCCGCTGCCTTGATGTCACCCCAGAGGGACCTACATAGAGATGATACAGTTTGTCAGTGGCCACAACTGTGGCATTGCTACTGTGTGTTTGCAATCTTACAGTACAACAACAGTTTACATTTACAGGGCTACAGATTATGTTCCAAATGATCAGTATTGCACAACAACAGGCTCCACATCTTTGAACGACACACTCCACATCTCACATATGCATGATCTACCAATACAGATAACAGTAGTCTACAGATATGCCATGTTACCTGCATGCTCCATGTGTGCTTGCTGGGTGGCTCCAACCTCCATCATGGTGTATGTCTGCTGCTGTTGTTGTTGGGCAGGTGCCACCAGACTCAGGAGCAGCTCCTCCACTCTGGTGAGGGGGGTGGATATTAACACCACTTCCTGTTGCAAGCTGTTGTCTATGCACATCAGCAGCATGCTGACAGACATGTCTGAGAAGATCACTGCAGTGGTGGTGTACCTGCTCATATGTCCAGTTATGCAGGCCTACCTCATTGACCCTGCGGACATCTTGCCACATTGCAGTACCTCCTGCTGGTCCTGGCTGGTTCGTGAGAACATGAGACGGTAGTGCTGAATCATACTGCTAGTAATGATATCATCTTCAGCACTACTGTAACTGGGGTTCCTGCAATGGGCCATGATCCCTGAAAGACATAAATACAAAAATATGTCTGAGCAAGTTATATGGCACATTTAACATTATACAGTACAGATATCACTGAACTGCCATATATAGCAACCTATAAGCTAACCGAGAGTGAAACACTGTAACTTCCACTTATCACTGCTCACCCCACAACTGCTTGAAAGTGCCTTGCTCACCCTCTATCTAATGAACCATGTTCTGCACAGCAACAAAATAAAATCACTATATAAGACTATACAAGAGTACCTGGCACACTGTATGCAACACGATGCACCACCTAGCCACAGCAGATATACATCAAGCTGATGTGTAAAGAAATATATCATCCATCACAATCAGTGTAAAGTCCAGTAAATGTATTACTATTATACCACACAACTTGTTAATGGCAAACCCGTGGCCAAAATATGTGCACAATTGGGAATATAGGTCGCATACTGCTGTAGTACACTATGAATGTTGCTAGATACTCAGTTATATGTTTTACCACATATATGTCAAAGGACATGTTACAGACAAACCCATACACACATCAGACATAAATACAGGACACAAAGGTATGACAACCCAGATAAGTTTTCAGTGTGTACTATAAACGTACTGTGTGTCAGTACTTACACAACCTTAATCTTGAGAAATGTAATCTGTGATGAATACAGGGACCACACAAAACAGTGGATGCAAGCAATGTGGACATACACCATACTTTGCTGTACAGGCCCAGAGCTTCAAGTAGTACTACAGTACACACAGGATTTCCATTCAACATCAGTACCACTCAATAATCATAGATATAGTGCTTTAGCCTCCAATGACACACCATAGTTAAAACCAAGGGACTTAGTCACACTGTATGCAATAACACTTTTTCTGCCTAGCAACAGAATACACAGCTTTTGCTAGGATCAAAGCAAGGACCCATAATACCATGACATAAACAGTTTCCCACTAAGCTATCCCACAGATGCATATCTTTGACGTATTCACAAACATATTGACCATCACAGTCAGTCAACAGTACAGAGAATCTATTGCAACAAGTAGATGTAGGTGTGTATGAGTATATATAACTATATATATATATATATATATATATATATATATATATATATATATATATACTATATATGTAGGCACATATACATTTCACCTTTCATAGTGAGAATATCAATTATACAAAGGATGTAAGGTGTACAGTAATGTAATAAAATCGCACAGTCTTGGGATAAATGCATTGAAGGTGTTCACAGCCCAGGTAGCTTTAGCAGGCCTTACTGGCTTCAACATTGCAAACTGAACAAATCGCCCACAGTGTTTAACCAGCACATATCATATACCAGCACTGTATACTGTCTTGTTTGTCACACACTAAAACCTACATACAAATATGCGCATACTAACATTCAACAACATATATATCTCCCCCTTCACAAACAGTTGCAATATGTCCCTTGCTCCATGCACATATACAGATGTGAATATATATGACACATATATATTTCTCCGTATGTGTGTGGCATACACACACAAGGTCCACACTATTGTAAGTCCCTGGACCTCACAGCTGAACTGTTGGGCCTTGCTGCAACACAAACAGGTGTCACATATGAACACACACTAACATTGGGGGGTATATATGGCAACAGATGCTAGATAAGCATACTAGACTGCTACAGCAGTTGCCAATGCTAAGCTACACTTTAATATGACTATCATGCATGTGTTGTTCTGTCACACCCATGTTTATATAATGTCAGCGCTAATCCCCCCAACAGCCATTGGCCACACTACTGTACAGAACACAGATAACATGGATCAGATCTTTGACATTTAATGCTGAGCTACACATTTCACAGGTATGTTCCACTGCCCACAGGTACACACTGTATTGTCCATTGCAGTAGTTAAGAAGAACATCTGTGCATAAAGAAGTACTGATGCCACATATGAATGGTTCACATTATGTAGACTATTTTTCAATAACATCTACTACATGCCAGTAAATACATATGTGTCACATACCTTTCCTTTGTATGATTTGGTAATATTTCCGTTTCCTTTTCTCTGTCTCTCTCTCTCTCTCTCTCTTTGTCTCTCTCTCTCTGTCAGTCTCTGCAATAGACTGATTGAGTTTGTTGGCAGAGATTGCAGCCTGCTTTAGTAGGAAATTGCACATGAGCATATGATTGCCTCTGCACCAATTAATGGCCACCATCTGCTAATTGCATGCAGCCTGCTGTGTAGTAATTGCAGTAATCACTGTCATAGCAACCCAGTACTATAAATTGCTGACTCATGTAGGTATGGCCCTTTCAGCTTTCCAAGATGGAGATCATCTTTGCTTGCTGTGGACATCATTTTTTAAGACAGAAGGTTGGTATAGTTCTTATATCAAAAGCCAGGGGTGTAGCCAGAGATGTACATTTTGTACTCAGACCTAATGTTGCTGCTTCCAGTACCCACTTGTCAATGTAGAAATGTACACACCCCTCAAAATGCTACCCCAAGATACATGGAAAGATGTACTTTCTTTTCAATTGTTACAATTAACTGCCATACAAAGCTAGTTATTAAGATGTATTCCTTTGGCACAAGAATTGTTTGTGAACTGCTATACTGTGAATATTCATTTACTCAGTTCTAAACAGTTTGTGCTTTTTTAGTGTTGACATTAGCACACACTGCTTAGAAAAACTGGGCACATTTCAGTACTATGAGTATGCTTACCTACATCCTTGGTAGACCCTGCACACACAGGTATATTCTACATTTGGGTAGGGGTGCAGACGTACAGAGAAAGTACGTATTATTGTGTGGATTTTATCTTGCTGGACTTACAGGGTTGCTGTGTACATGTTAGTTTATCAAGGCAAGTAGTCTGTCTGTGTAACTCCCAACTGTGGACCTATCCACATGATAGCCAGAGAATAGCCTGTTATTTTTTGTCTGTGCACCACGCAGGTCTTTTCAGCAATAGAGCAATGGCATTGTTACAGTTAGCTGCTACCAGTGCATGGCTACATCCATGTGTATTTCAGTGTTGTATTCCCACATAAGGGTATGCTTCCGAAACTCCTTCCAAAGCTATTTGCACAGTGTGTAACAGCAGAAAGGCTGATATGCCTCTGTGTTTTTGCCTCTGCCAGATCTCTCAACCACTCAGGTACATATTTGAACAGACATAGGGAAAAGTCAAGAAAAAATCAGGGACAATCAGGGACACCTTTAAAATATTAGTGCCATTAAGTTGAGACATTGAGAGAATCAGAGCATATGAATTAATACACCTTTTCTGAAGTAAAAGAAGTGTCTAACTCTTAATTATTGTCATTATTCATTAAGTGTAATTCACCACCTTTCTGGCCAAAGTCAGTAGTTTTTGGAGGGATTCAGAGGGACAGAGCTAAAATTTGTTTCAAAATCAGGGACATCTCTGAAAATTAGGGACACTTGGGAGGTATGGCCTCTGCCCTAAACAGATATGCCAGTGTTTGTCCTGCTGTGATACTGTGTGGGGTTGTAAAGTGATGGTGTAACATTATTTCCTGCTAGAATGGCTGTTTCTCTTATCACAATCATGTAATGTAATCCCACAACAACTGTTGGTCAACATCCACAGAACAAGTTGTGTGGTATGGTATTCCCATTTTTCCTTTACATTCACTCATTCTGATTCATGATATATTTATTTAAGCACTGACTTGATGTATATCTACTGTGGGTTAGTGGTACTTCCTGTTGTGTAGTGTGTGCAAGACCCAGGGTTCAAAACTTATAGAGGTGTTTTATTTTGCTCCTGAGCAGAGCAAGGTCCCTCACATACAGAGTGACTAAGGCACTTTTAAGCAGTTGTAAGCGGGTTTGTGTGGGTTTGCGCATTGATGCGCATTGCTTAGCCAAGTGCAAACAAGCACAAACTCGAGCAAATCCACTAACTACTGCTTAATAGTGCTTACTCCTGCTCACCCCCCGTGATCATTTCTTTGAAAGAAAAGAAAAATGGTGAGATAGGAAAGTGGAGAAAAAGGGGCACAAAGAGGGAAATCCAGTATGGAAAATAGCTCAGGATGTGCAGGACGGGTGTAGGGGAAGGTCCATAGCTGCCCATTTCTTTAACAGCAACAGCTGTGCATATGCAATAAATTTGGAGGTATATATGAAACCTTCAACCCCTGAGAGAGGGGTGAGGACAACAAAGTATGTTGTAATGCCAATTAAATAACATTTCATGTGTCCAGTGGACATGTGTGCAAAATGGGCAGCTATGTATGGGGCGTAATTTGTTTTTTTGGGAGCAGATTGCCTTTTTTTTTCAGGTGAGAGTGGAATGTGGGGTAGGTGAAGTAGGTATATTTGGGGACGTAGGTTAGGGAGGTAAACAGACAAGACAAACAAGACACATACAGGGGTGGTATATGACACATGTGGTGGGTGAACACCTTTGACGGGGAGGGATGTTTGGAAATCGCAAGCCCATGAGCCCCCAGATGGAAACAGTGGGACTGAGGTCCCCAGCCATGGGCAGTCACCACTGCACCTTCACGAGCTGTATCTTACATACAAACTGTCCAAGATGCAGATGTTACTGCAACATATTTTGAGAGTTGCTCACACACACACTACTGCTAAGATGGTACACTGACAGCTCTACTTTTATATAATTATCTAGATATGTTCAGGTGAAAGTATCAGTTATATGTTAACAGCTCCCTACATTTCTGGCAGCACACTGACATTTCTGGGGAACACAATACCAAGCTACTCATGTGCCAGATTAACCTGTACATGCTGGGCATGAACCAACAATTGAGGGCTGTAAATATGCATAAAAGCTACTGGCACTCCCTTCATCCATGTTATATGGGCGTACCCAAGTGTGGGTTGACACTGCTTAATACAACACTACTATTTGTAGAATGCAACAGTACAACAACATATCTAAGAAAATGACACAGATGCACTCCAGGAATTATACATTTATTAAAGGATTATTACACCTTTATTTATTGGGTTAAAACACTTTTTGAAGGCTGTCTCATTTATTTTATATAACAGTACATGCAGAATAATTACTAACCTGCCTGATGATGCAGCCTTTGCAGCCTATCTTCATGGGCTTGCTGGTTCATAGCCCGGACACCTGCAGCTGTGAAGTAAATGCAGTGATATTGAGACATACCTATCCATAGTATGGACAAGCATAGCAATTCTTAACTACTTAATACAATGGCTACTTACTCAGTACTGGAGCATTAGGCATCGCATGGGATTCCTGGATCCACTGGTCCAGTTGATCCTCCCTATGTTGCTTCAGGTCAGAATAATGGTGCCTGACCTGCTCACCAGTCCAAGGAACACCAGTGGCACTGGTGAGATCATGGGCAAGACTGTTCCAGGCCTCCATTTTATATTGGGTATCCTGGTACTGGCCTTGCAGGAGTCTTTCCTCATGATTGTGGACAAGGAGCCAAACCATTACTTTGGACTCCTCAATGCTCCAGTGTTGCGCTCTAAATCGAGTGCCTTCTCCAACACCGGCCATGCTGACTGCAGAAGGAAGCTACAACCAGTTATAGCAAGTATTCCCTCCTGTGGAGATTAAATATGCCTCATTTCCCGCACTTATTTGTAATTGGCCACTTTGGAAAAACTCAGCTGTAGGTACGCCTGCTTAGCTGATGATGGCAATGTTTAAAATTCCTTTGATAGATATGTGTCTGTTGAAAGTGCATGTTTATAAAATGCTGTCATGGCTTAGTGGTTAAGTACTGTGACTATAGTGCACAGTATCCTGAGCTCGAGCCCTGTCACTGCTTTTTATATTCCTACTGGGCAGACCTGACTGGTTAAGGTACAGTAAAGGAGGTGTGGTCATGTTTAACCGACTTTGCTCAACTTTGCCCGACTTTGCCCAACATTGCTCAACGTTGCTCGACGTTGCTCAACGTTTCTCAACATTGCTCAATGTTGCTCGACATTGCTCGACGTTGCACTGGTTAGCACGGTGCGCAGCTACGTGGAAATACATTGTGATTGCGCTGGTTAGCACGGTGCACAGCTACGTGCAAATGCATTGTGATTGCACTGGTTAGCGTGGTGCGCAGCTGCACGCTAAGACATTGTCCTGGTTAACGCGGTGCGCAGCTATGCGCAATTTGATTTAAATATGCTCAACACTGATAAAATGTGCTTAGCAGTACTTTATATTGCTTAAAATAGGGTACTCATGTCTCAGAATGCATAACCATTTCACCTTTATATATATATATATATATATATATATATATATATATATATATATATGTATATAAAATTTGTTCACTACTACATTTTGCATTTCAATGCTTTTTACAAAACTTATACATAAAAAATGTCAGGAAATATTTTTGTATACAGGTTTCCAACAGAAAATGGAACATGCAGTAGTGGGACTTGAACTGGGAATGCCTCCTTTTTGTACAAAGGCTCTAACCACTATGCTATTGCTATTTTGCTTAATTTGCATATATTTTTCTTATTATCCTCTTCTGGTGTCTAAGATGCTAACTGTAGCTAAGCAATGGGCAAACCCACACAAACACGCGCAAATACGGACAGCTATATCGGGTGAAATAAAAAAAAATAAAAAAACTCTATTTTTAATTTTGTCAGTTGTTTAACATATGGGGGAGTGTAGTGTTACATTGTGCACATGTGAGCGGATTCGCTCATGTAACTTGAAATTGTGGAGTTTCTTCATTGCTGTGGTGTGGATTTTGGGACTGCTCAGCAGTCCGACACACCCCCTACACTCGTCCACGCTCTGTGTAAGCTTTAGAGTTGAGGCAGCGTGCCCTCGTTAATATGCATGGTGTGCTGCCATCATACTCAGATTGGTGCTTCCGTGTAAGACTAATCTAGTCTTACACGGAAGATTAGTAAATCCTGGGGATAATGTAAAGATAGATTTATGGAACAGAGTATAACTTTATCTGTTCACATTGTATATAGAGATATTTTATTTATTTCTAATAAAAGGAAAATGTCACATAGCTGGTATGTGATGCAGTATACCTTCAAGCATTAAAGTAATACCAGGATACCAGCACTGGACAAGGAAAGATTAAACAGTGCTCAGGAAAGTTTTAATGAAGAAGCAATTATGTGTATAGGTCTTATGTTTCCTTAGGTGTGTGTGCCAGGATCTGATGTACTAACTAACAAAGCCATTTTATTTCCAGCTCTGACAGGCTTGACCCTTCTAGGTCTGACAGAAAGTTTCAGTATGCATTTCAAAAGATAGTTTCTCTGGATATTGCTGAGCATACATGTTTTTGTATTTCTTTTTAAAAGTTCATGCAGTTCTTTAAATGGGAAATTGTGATATTTTTAAAATATCTTTGTATCACTTTTAAGTTAAGGCAAACTTTAAATATTATGGATATTTAATTGAATATTTAACAATGTTATGTGGCTGGATGAAAATGTTAAACTGAGCTACAAAACAGATCAAAATTTTGATAAAAATGTAAAGGTCAAAAAGCTGGAAGTCACAGTACCATCTTAGAAATAAATAAAGAAGTGGTGTTGAATGCAATTTTGTCAGTTTCTCTTTTTGCTGTGTTAAATAAAGGTGGTGAAAGTAATGAAAAATATAAGGCGTAGAATTTAAAATCTATCATTGATCATTGACTGGGTAACTTCAGCATGTAGACATGATCATCTTAGATTTCAGCAAAGCATTTTACATAGTAACATTTTGTAAACACATTTGATAGTCTTGACGAAAGCCATACAGTTTGAGTCTATACAGTGCTGGCCAGACAAAATGATATACAGGTAAGTAGGTGTAGTCTGGTCAGATAAAGTATGTCTACCAATGGGCTACCACAAAGTTTATTACTGACACTGGTCATTTTATGTGCTATTAGAAAATGCCTGGGAGAAAAGGAATGACCTTCTGCTAGTGACGCAACGATAACACATATAGGCTGATACACATAAATGTATAGAAAAAATAAAATAATGGAACTAACAAGACTGAAGGAATGGTATTGCAGAAAGTCATGAAAGCAATGCAGTCTAAGACTTAAACTTACACAGATATATGACTGCATAGTGAAATATAAAACTGATGGCATTAGAAAAAAACTCAAGCTAATCATCTGGCTACTTCTGACACTAATTCTATCTACCAAATTGCTAGAGTCTCTATATCACTACTTAGAAAAAATGAGCATCAACAAGCAAAGCAAAATGGAAATGAACTTATTGATGTAGAACAGCAGACAGTCCCTGGGCAGCCACAGCAATGTCTGCAGCTCCAGAACGTCCAGAAGTGAGAGAGAGAGAGAGATGGGCGGGGGAGACAGAGAGAGACAGCCAGAAGGGCTCCATGTATGTGTGTGTGTGTGTGTGTGTGTGTGTGTGTGTGTGTGTGTGTGTGTGTGTGTGTGTGTGGGAGGGAGGGGGTCGCCTGGAATTAGGTAGCATTTAGTCAGCACTGTTCTATTAGGCTTGCCCCCCCTTGCTAGTACTTTTGTTCCTTGTCAATAAAGCATTTAAATCCATGCAAAATACCTTCTGGAAAGCATGTGCGTGTATGTGTGTGTATTTTAAAGGGGAAAAAATGAAAGAAAGGAAGCACGTTCTAGTTTCTTTTACATTTTTCACTTAAGAGTTTGCTGCTTCTTTACAGTAAAACAGCTGCATGTCCTGTATAGTCTTTTGATATGTTTTTTATATATTTTTTTTCTGTTTTTCTGCATCTCTTAAAAAAGTACAGATTTTTATTCAGTTTAAACATTTTTCACTTTGCTGGATTTTTAGATTTTTTATTTCAGCCCTTAGCACTTCCCATGTCTGCATAACAATTCTCTAGGTATTCCTGGAGTTGCCTTCCACCTGTCAAAATGTATTATTTGATACAAATGTATACATATAAATGGGTTACATTCATTTCATCTAATGTCAAAATATCTAAAAGATGCTGCTGCACACAATATCTAAAAGTTGGGATACTGAAAACTTAGAACATGCCATTTCTTCACTGTTCTGTGATCCCAAAGTTTGTATATATAAGTTGCAGGGGTTGTGGAGGTGCAGTGGGGATTGCCCTTCTCACTAAACAGGCTTTAGTTTGCAATATTATGAATTTTGATATTTTGATTTTAGATATTTTGAATCTCTGATATTTTGACAGACATCCCCCAATCCACTGAAATTAATACCATACACTCAATAACTGGAAACTGCACATATGCGCAGGTGAAATATGCATAATCACAGATCACACACTAGTGGGAAGCACAGTAAAAAACCTTTGTAACTATTGCAGAACCTCACAGAAAAGAGAATGTATTGTACCACCATCTTTAAAGAAAAAAAAAAAAAAGGTTTTGCTGGGGAGAACCTCCTGCAGCACTCTGTGAGGGAGGCTGCACCACAACACCCCAGTAACATTGTATATACTAACTCTGGGATTTAGCAACAGTTGGGGGAGAACCTCCTGCAGCACATTGTGAGGGAAGTTGTGCCACAACACCCCATTAACATTGTGTATACTAACTCTGGGATTAAAGGACAGTGGGGGGGAGAACCTCCTGCAGCACTCTGTGAGGAAGGCTGCATCACAACACGCCAGTAATGTTATATACTGACTCTGAGATTAAACAACAGTGGGAGGAGAACCTCCTGCAGCACTCTGTAAGGGAGGTGGCACCACAACATCCCAGTAAGGTTATATATACTAACTTGGGGATTAAACAACGGTGGGGGGAGAACCTCCTGCAGCACTCTGTGAGGGAGGCTGTGCCACAACACCCCAGTAACATTGTATATACTAACTCTGGGATTAAACAACAGTGGGGGGGGGGACCTCCTACAGCACTCTGTCAGGGAGGCTGCACCACAGCACCCTAGTAATGTATATACTAACTCTGGGATTAAACAACATGGGGGGGACCTCCTGCAGCACACTATGAGGGAGGTGGCACCACAACACCCCAGTAATATTGGATATACTAACTCTGGGATTAAACAACATGGGGGGGAGAACCTCCTGCAGCACTCTGTGAGGGAGACTGCACCACAGCACCCCAGTAATATTGGATATACTAACTCTGGGATTAAACAACATGGGGGGGAGAACCTCCTGCAGCACTCTGTGAGGGAGACTGCACCACAGCACCCCAGTAATATTGGATATACTAACTCTGGGATTAAACAACATGGGGGGAGAACCTCCTGCAGCACTCTGTGAGGGAGACTGCACCACAGCACCCCAGTAATATTGGATATACTAACTCTGGGATTAAACAACAGTGGGGAAAAGAGCAAAATTGAAATCCTCACTGTATTGTGAACTCCTTCACTTATAATTCAAGTTTCAGTGAAATAGTGATCGGATGAAACAAGATATCAGATCACTGATTTGTTGAAGCAACCAGCTGACATAAATGAATGGCATCATATAGACACACACACACACACACACACACACACACACACACACACACACACACACAC
This sequence comes from Protopterus annectens, assembly GCF_019279795.1. Taxonomy (NCBI): domain Eukaryota; kingdom Metazoa; phylum Chordata; order Ceratodontiformes; family Protopteridae; genus Protopterus; species Protopterus annectens. Next base: position 1,798,071,243 of record NC_056725.1, on the reverse strand, counting down.
ACACACACACACACACACACACACACACCAGCAACTGAAGTGATTGTTTTGTGAAACATGACCACATGGGCTTTTTTATCAAATGTACATCTTGTCAAATTCAAGATTTGTTGTAGGGTATGGCTGTACAGATATGTAATTTGAGTTTGGAAGTAAGTGTGTGTGTTTTTATTTTGAATGCCAAAACTCTCAGTTGTATAAAATGTTTTGGCATTGGTAAGAATGTGTGTGTGTGTGTGTGTGTGTGTGTGTGTGTGTGTGTGTGTGTGTGTGTGTGTGTGTGGTCATGTGTGTGCTTGTGTATGAATGTTTCTATGTTAGGGTTATAGTAAGAGCTAGGTAAGGCGATAGATGATAGGAGTGTATGTGTGAGTGTTTGATAGGGCAAGATTAAGGCTGGATATAGTGATGTGTGTATGCTTGTTATTATATATGTTATGTCTGAAATATCTTGTGTAGTGATAGTGATTGGGAAGGGTTTTCCTAAGGTAAAACTGTAGGCTTGAGATTAGGGGCAGGGATAGGAAAGGGAAGCACCTTAACAGTGTAAATATGTTAGCTGCTGTTATTTCCAGGGGAGATCACATGACTTATATGCATTAGTCACTCCCTCCCATTGCCTCATTACACTTTATCACAGCTGCCAGGGTCACCCTCCATGGTGATGCTTCTGCTCATTGAAAATCACACTGTATGGTAGCTTCTGATTTATTGAAAATGGTTACTCTGAGGGGTTGGCCACTTTTGGTATGGCTAACTACTCACAGTAACCCTTTATAAATCCCAGAGTTAATCTAAAAAATACATAACACTAATGTTTAACAGTGCATTGAAACTAAAAATAAATGCATTTTTATGGGCGTCTTTAACTACCCATCCCCCCAAACATACATGCCATAGCCTCACATATGGAAGACAGTAAACCTTAACAAATGCAGAATATATAAATGAATAAATATTTCAGAATTCAGTCTCTTAGGTACTTCAGAAATCCATCTGACAAAATGGATTACAATTAACTGCATACCTCTACACACACACACACACACACACACACACACACATATATATATATTTATATATATATATATATATATATATATATATATATGTATACACACACACACACACATATACAAACATAGCCTGAGTCAACCTAGTCAGTACAAAACTTCTGAACATATGAGAGACACAAAAGCAATACAATCCATACAATGTAGAGAAAAAATATTCAAAATGACCACTTCTGACAAGCAATAAATTAAAAGCTATACGGAGAGTGGGAAATATTTTGGAATATGATATAATCACTTACTACAGTTAGAATCAAAGACTTGAAGCAGTACAGTACAGAGCTAAAGAATCCATCTTGGCAATGCATTCATAGTTGGTTAATGTTATGCAATGCATATATAAAGAAAAATATAAACATATGGTATAATGTGATAATTGAAAACAATACTTTGAAGACATTATATACTTAATTTACAAGAAGGCAATTTAGAAGAAATGAAAAAGAAAATGGATTAATGAAAGGGATGAAATTTGGGGAGGGAAGCTGTGAGATGTATAGAATATTATTTAATGTATTAAGAAAGGGTTTGTGGGAGAAGTGGTCAGGTTATATGTGGAGTACTGAATTAGATACACATTGACCAATTTCCATAAAGTTCATGTAATCTGGTGCATTACACCAATATCAGTATAAAACTTGTAGAGAACACTGTAATATGTTAATGTACAACAAGAAACTCAGAATAGCTCAATGCACAATGGAATATCATAGTTACAATGGCACATTATAGAAATGCGCAACTAATCCGTAATTAATATGAAATGGTTGTCTAATCACATAGTTCAGTACCAAACGTATTACAATTCAAGAATCTTGATAGTTGTATAGAAATATAAAAAATCAGTACAGTAAGGTCAAGGACAACTACAGAATATAACAGACTTTGTTATGATAACAAAAAAAAATTAAAAATGCCAACTATCCCAATGTAAGCTGCATGGCATTCATAACATAAACTTGTAGGAATCCACACAGAAATGTCTCAGACAGCTTTCTGTATGTCAATTTCTTCTTTCGGCTTTTCCCAGTTAGGGGTCGCCACAGTGGATCATCTGTTTCCATTTCTTCCTGTCCCCTGCATATTGCTCTGTCACAACAACCACCTGCATGCCCTCTCTCACCACATCCATAAACCTTATCTTAGGCTTTCCTCTTTTCCTGTTACCTGGCAGCTTCATCCTTAGCATTCTTTTCCCAATATACCCAGCATCCCTCCTAAGCACATCTCCAAACCAACGCAATCTCGCCTCTCTGGCTTTGTCTCCAAACTGTCCAACCTGGGCTGTCAACTACTAACTTATAATATGTGCTTCAAAGCTGCAAGGCTATTTGGAAAAAAAAAAAATATATATATATATATATATATATATATATATATATATATATATATGTGTGTGTGTGTGTGTGTGTGTGTGTGTGTGTGTGTGTGTGTGTGTGGTCATGTGTGTGCTTGTGTATGAATGTTTTTATGTTAGGGTTACAGTAAGAGCTAGGTAAGGCGATAGATGATAGGAGTGTATGTGTGAGTGTTTGATAGGGCAAGATTAAGGCTGGATATAGTGATGTGTGTATGCTTGTTATTATATATGTTATGTCTGAAATATCTTGTGTAGTGATAGTGTTTGGGAAGGGTTTTCCTAAGGTAAAACTGTAGGCTTGAGATTAGGGGTAGGGGCAGGGATAGGGAAGGGAAGCACCTTAACAGTGTAAATATGTTAGCTGCTGTTATTTCCAGGGGAGATCACATGACTTATATGCATTAGTCACTCCCTCCCATTGCCTCATTACACTTTATCACAGCTGCCAGGGTCACCCTCCATGGTGATGCTTCTGCTCATTGAAAATCACACTGTATGGTAGCTTCTGATTTATTGAAAATGGTTACTCTGAGGGGTTGGCCACTTTTGGTATGGCTAACTACTCACAGTAACCCTTTATAAATCCCAGAGTTAATCTAAAAAATACATAACACTAATGTTTAACAGTGCATTGAAACTAAAAATAAATGCATTTTATCGGCGTCTTTAACTACCCATCCCCCCAAACATACATGCCATAGCCTCACATATGGAAGACAGTAAACCTTAACAAATGCAGAATATATAAATGAATAAATATTTCAGAATTCAGTCTCTTAGGTACTTCAGAAATCCATCTGACAAAATGGATTACAATTAACTGCATACCTCTACACACACACACACACACACACACACACACACACATATATATATATATATATATATATATATATATATATATATATATATATATATATATATATATATATATATATGTATACACACACACACATATACAAACATAGCCTGAGTCAACCTAGTCAGTACAAAACTTCTGAACATATGAGAGACACAAAAGCAATACAATCCATACAATGTAGAGAAAAAATATTCAAAATGACCACTTCTGACAAGCAATAAATTAAAAGCTATACGGAGAGTGGGAAATATTTTGGAATATGATATAATCACTTACTACAGTTAGAATCAAAGACTTGAAGCAGTACAGTACAGAGCTAAAGAATCCATCTTGGCAATGCATTCATAGTTGGTTAATGTTATGCAATGCATATATAAAGAAAAATATAAACATATGGTATAATGTGATAATTGAAAACAATACTTTGAAGACATTATATACTTAATTTACAAGAAGGCAATTTAGAAGAAATGAAAAAGAAAATGGATTAATGAAAGGGATGAAATTTGGGGAGGGAAGCTGTGAGATGTATAAAAGGGTTTGTGGGAGAAGTGGTCAGGTTATATGTGGAGTACTGAATTAGATACACATTGACCAATTTCCATAAAGTTCATGTAATCTGGTGCATTACACCAATATCAGTATAAAACTTGTAGAGAACACTGTAATATGTTAATGTACAACAAGAAACTCAGAATAGCTCAATGCACAATGGAATATCATAGTTACAATGGCACATTATAGAAATGCGCAACTAATCCGTAATTAATATGAAATGGTTGTCTAATCACATAGTTCAGTACCAAACGTATTACAATTCAAGAATCTTGATAGTTGTATAGAAATATAAAAAATCAGTACAGTAAGGTCAAGGACAACTACAGAATATAACAGACTTTGTTATGATAACAAAAAAAAATTAAAAATGCCAACTATCCCAATGTAAGCTGCATGGCATTCATAACATAAACTTGTAGGAATCCACACAGAAATGTCTCAGACAGCTTTCTGTATGTCAATTTCTTCTTTCGGCTTTTCCCAGTTAGGGGTCGCCACAGTGGATCATCTGTTTCCATTTCTTCCTGTCCCCTGCATATTGCTCTGTCACAACAACCACCTGCATGCCCTCTCTCACCACATCCATAAACCTTATCTTAGGCTTTCCTCTTTTCCTGTTACCTGGCAGCTTCATCCTTAGCATTCTTTTCCCAATATACCCAGCATCCCTCCTAAGCACATCTCCAAACCAACGCAATCTCGCCTCTCTGGCTTTGTCTCCAAACTGTCCAACCTGGGCTGTCAACTACTAACTTATAATATGTGCTTCAAAGCTGCAAGGCTATTTGGAAAAAAAAAAAAAAAATATATATATATATATATATATATATATATGTGTGTGTGTGTGTGTGTGTGTGTGTGTGTGTGTGTGTGTGTGTGTGTGTGTGTGTGTGTGTGTATGTATTATATATTTGCATAATTCTTTACAGTAAACCTAGAGACAACTATGGATATCTACATAATACATGTGCCATTAATAGATATCAGCGTGATCAGCTTGGACTTACAGATTCTGAATGAACCCATACATTTTTTAATAAAAAAAAAAAATTAAAGGTAAAGGGCAACCATGGCCTCATCGCCATAGCTAACAGTTGCTAAGAATGTGTTTGGGGCTTGTGTGGGGAACGCAAGTAATGCCCACACTCAAGGAAAGTGGGAGATAGGAAAGAAGATGTGAGGTATTACTGAAGAACAGGGACACACAAGAGGGATGCTGGAATTGGAAAATCTGAGGGAAAGTCAGAGGGCATGCACAATGTTTTTGTTTTAGTGAGAATAGGCCCCATTTTCTAAGAATAGAAGGAAAAGTAAACACAAAGAAAGAGGAGGTGAAGGTAGTTACAGCAGGTATGCCCACAGAACAAACAGCACAATTCAAGACAGACAAAGGTTGGAAAAAAACAGTAAGGGCGGATAAGTGACATAGGCAGCACACTGCACAGCATGGGCAATGGAAACTTGATAAACAAGGTGGGGATGCATACCAGCCATGGTGACATGCAGGAAAACATATCTACCTACGTATGCACTATCATATTACAACAGGTTGCAAACTGTGTGGCAGTCATACCTGGATGTGTATTAACAATGGTAGATGTGTGTTCCAGAGTAGTAAACTAGGATCACAGATACACATATCCCATTAGTCCATCAGCAGTGCACGTGCAAGCCAAGCAACCAAACCTACAGCCATGCAAGTGAAAGGCAAACAACCAAGGACAGTGCCAAACAGACATACTACAGAACAGCAACAAACACTGCTACATACACAAGTAGGTGTACACAACCAAAACAAATGCAATGGAATGTGTGCATGTTACACGTTTATACCACGTCAAAGGCAACTCACAGGTGTAGATGTGTATGCACGTCCGTGAGTGGCATAAATGGAATGTACATGAAATCAAGTTCAATACATATATATATATACATACACCAGTGACATGTGACAGTACAACATAATGAATATAGCAGGTTGTGCACATGGATGTGAAAAAGCTATTCTGGGTAACATACAAGTATAATGAAACAAGGATGTATTGCAAGCATTCGCCAGCAACTTGTGTGCATATGTCCTGCATTGTACAATGGGAATACATGTGACACATGCTCACTGTGTTGAATTAATAAATGGCAATGGTCAGTAGTTTTAACAAAGGCAAATATACCTGCAAAAAATAATAGGGAAATATGAAGGTGGGAAGGGAAGTGGACAACCTGGGCCCAGATCAGGATAAAGCAGGACACAATAAGTTGACAAAATGCAAATGCATGTGTAAAGCACACAGGGTGCTGTAGAAGCCACACAGACATACATTTAACTAAAAGGAAAATGTATGTCAAATAGCCAGATGGATTACTGATGTCCACAGCACCAGACATGTATAAAACACACAATCACAGTAATATACAATTATGTCACATTAACATGCAAAGGTAAGCAAGTTAACAATTAGAAGGATACACACAGATACTGTCATGCAAATGCCAAATAAAGAAATGCAGGTATATTTTAGCTACCCCGCTCATTATGGAGCAGAGGACACTCCTGTGAGCATCATTACAGCACACCAGCAGTAAATCACTGAATGCTCACATGTCATAGGTACATTTGTGTGTCAGTATGTATTGAACTATGTACACACACATGTGCAGTCATTTAATGTGTACAACTATTTATTAAAGGTGTACCCCAATGTCACTGTATCATGGGTGGGAAATGCTACATAAAACAAACATGGTGTAATATAGTGTAAAGGAATGCATTATCTGTTACCTTATGTACAAATCAATGTTACATCGCTGTTTGATGCATTCAGACAAGGAGGACTGCACATAGACTGGACATATCTGTATATTATCCCTTATGGCATCAGTATTGCCAAACCATGACACAACACCATATCATGACAGTAGGGCATCATGACAACTGTCATCCAAAAACATGTAGAATAACATTTCTGTATGTTGCACATGCCTTATATGGCAAAACAAAAATCAAAGGCATATCACACTGCTAGTAATGGAGTATGGACAACTTATTTTGTCTGCCAGTCACCCCAATAACACACGATTACTGGCTACCTCTTGCAGTACTATCTGCAGGTTAACTGCCACAATGCATGGACAGTTGAATGTGTGTGAAAAGTGTAATGTGTTAATGGGTGTTAATGGGTGCAGTGCACGCATTGAAACTGAAGCAAATGACACACGATAACACATAAGCACGACAGATAATGGTATGCATGGACAGGAGTGCATATACAGTCTAAACAATGAAATGGCAATCGCCATGTTGGCAGCATAACACAAGTGGAGCACACAGGCAATACTTACTGATCGGGGGGACCAGGTTGATGGGGATCAGATTCCCGAATGATGTTATGAGCTATCACCCTGAATGAATCCCACATAGCCCATGCCATATCCTCAAAGAAGGTCACTGTTATGTTCCTCATCTGTATTTGGAACACATCGGTCATCACTTCCTGGATCTCCTCCCGAGAATCATCTACGTCTCCTCTGGGGTGGAGGTAGGATGTCTTGGGCAGGGGTGGGTCCAGGTGCCTCAGCATCTTCATTGTCATCATCGCTGTCATCCTTAGAAGAATCTGGCAGTGGCCTCTCATGTGCACTTCATCATCTTCAGATTGGAGAATGTCCAGGGGTACCATACTCTGTAAAGTTTAATTGGAAAACACAACAGAAAAGAAAAGCAAATGTCTATTACACAGAGCAGTCCCATGGAACATCATAGGACAACACAATATAAATATGATGACAATTTACACAGGGACCGAGAAGCAGCCATTATAGAAAGAGTTACCTATGGCCCTATATGTCATACTCCTAAAAAGGACAACAATATTCCTTTCTGAATAATTCGATGTGCTTACACACACACACACACACACACACACACACACACACACACACACACACACACACACACACACACACACAAACACACAGTTCATTAGCTTTGTAAAAATGTGTAAATGCTCAAATCAGCAGATTGCACTGAATAATTTATATGAGCAGTGTCATTGTTAAAATGAGAAGAAAGTGATCTGACAATATTGTGGACAATAGGCAAGCCATATGACAAACATCTGAGTCAGGCAGCATGATATTTGGCTGAACACACTTCAATATAATGAGTACAACCCTAAAAACAATGTAATATGTTCAAATCAACACAATTGCTGATATATGAGAATCTAACATATCTGTTACTAACAGTATTGTACAACTGTAGGCATTATCTACAAAGACAATTAACAATCAGTAGATGAAAAAACAAAACTTTGTGAATATGCTTGCTGATAATAAACTGCTGGAATCAAATGGGTACCTGCTCAATTGTCTAACAACCTAGGCTATAACAGTGTGCTTAAAGAAACACCCAAGGGGTTGGAGACAGATACAATACCAATGCTGACCTACAGGGCATGCAAAATATGAACTGCTGCAATGAAATGAGTACCTGCTCAAGCGGCAGTCAACCTAGACTATAACAGTGTGTTTAAAAAACACCCAAAGGGTTGGAGACTGATGCAATACCACTGTTTTCCTGCAGGGTGTGCTAAATATGAACTGCTGCAATCGAATGGATATTCACTCAAATGTTAGTCAATGTAAGCTATAACTGTGTTTCTACAAAGCACATACGATGCACCAAGGCTGATGCAGTATCAGTATTGAACTGAAGAGTATGCTCCACAGTCTGGAAACATTGAAACAGCTGATACCCATTCATTCTGTTAATAAGCAGGCTATACACAACAGATAAATCCTCAGAAAATGCAGCAGATGTACAAGCGCATCAACCCATACGTTACAAACACTACTCAAAGTACTTGCATATAAATGAAAAATGTGGGACAGATATACAAAAGCAACTGTCATTTAGCTTGTGGAGTAAATAAAAAAAAATGCGTGAAGAAAAAATGACTCAAAAATACAGAAAATATCAACATTGTTAGATATTATCCGCAGTTTTAAACACAGCTACTGTGTGATGATTTCACTTAGCTTACTGACGCATGATGGGTATTCCTGCATTCTAATCAATACAGGCCTGAAAACGGGGAAGATGCATTCAGTTAATAAAATACGTAAAAAAATCAACATACCGCTCTCCCTCTGCTGATCCTCAAACCTGTGCATCCACTTGATGGGCATGACTCTGTTCCAACTGCAATCCTCATCTCCTGAAATCAAAAATAGAATGTATGAAAAATGTATTCAGCAAATAACACTAATATACATTTCTCAACACAGGTTTTATTCCTTTCTTTCTAAAGAACATTAGATAACCACAATACACAGTTGACATTTTTACATTCAGGTGTCAACATCCTTAAACACAAATTGTGGGAACAATACAATCTACAGCCAAACTCAAGGTCTACCTGCCTACCTAACACATCTTAACTGAAAAAGCATGTTTTAAAGGCAGTGAAACGAGTTTATGTTATGACATCATCTCAGTGGCAGATAATCTACTAATAATGATCTTGGTTTAGGATTGCAAAGTATGAACCTGTGGTTCTGATGTAGTTAAACAGTTGGAAAAATACATCCATGTTATCACTGTGTTCAGATACATTAACAGTAATGGAGAGCATACAACAGGCAGTGTAACAGTGTCATGTAACACACAGCTTCTGTGAACAGAACCATACATGTTGCTGTAAATTATAGACTCAGAAGGGTATGTGTCAGGACCGTTATTCCTTGTTAAATTGCACATAACTAAGAAAATACATTATTTTCCCTGTTCCTCATTTCAACTGTTAGTCTGCCCACACCAGTCCTTCATAATTTGAGGATGAAGTTTCTGGGTCTAGCTCTCATGCTCTGCTATAATCTGGCATACACGATCAACATCTGGGTTGTCGCCTCATCGATCCTGTTAGGGGCATGCACACGTCTCAGCCTCATTGAAGTAGCTATCTCAATCCTCAAAGTAGAAGAAATCTGTACAATACAAAAACACAGAAATGTTCACTGAGGTACCACTCGGTTCGCAGTTAGCAATGGTCTGATCAATAAATGTATCAAAATCAATATTTGAAGGTGGTGCTGATGTCATGTTATCAGATCATTGGAAGATAAAGGGTAAGTGCCACACATGCTACCATTTATTGATACCTATTGGAGTTGACACAGTACACCCAGATGTTTTGATATATAATGACAATTTATGCAGATGTGTGCGAATGGGATTCCAAAATCTTGAATTTTAATTAACTTCATTAAATATGTATGGCATAAATGGTAATTAAAGTCGGCTGTACACAAGGTGCACTTGGATTCTGTGATCTGGAGAGAGAGAAGTACATTGGCAATTGGTAGACTTTATATTGTGGTGATTAGTAAAGCTGTTGAAGTTACTAATTTCAAAAGGTACATGTTTACATTCATATTTACTCAAAACAGTAAATTTAGCAGAAGTTGTCATAAGTTTCTGGAGTGATGTTGTCATGAATTTATGCATACGGGTATTGTTTTTCTAAATAATTTATTTCAGTCCTATATGCAGCTGTATAGACAAATATCTATTGCAAATGTTAGCAGTATATGAAGGATGATTTATGGATCATCCGCAATTCTAGTAATTCCTTGCACTCTGTGGTGTACCTATGGAAACGTACAGATTCTGACACTAACCACACTTAGTATGTGATGTTGATATTATGGATAGTTCTTATTTCATGTCTCCTGATAAAACTGTTATAAACACAGGCTGTTGCTCTTCTGGATATGTCTTCAGTAATGGTTTTTTACAAAGGTATTCTCAGTACTGTGTCAGTATATTATGTATCTGTACTGTCTGTGGCCTGGCTTTGGTTCCTGAGTTTACCCATGCATTCTGTAAGTCCTTCAGATTGTTATTTATTGTAATATTTGAATGTGACATACACACAGAGTGATGTGGCATAATGCTGTTGTCTTTGGACCTCCATGGGATATACATGTAATGTCAGGGGTTTTAATCCCACTCACAAGGTATAAACATGTTATGTTGATTTTACCAAAGTTATGTATGAAGGCATTGTTATTACTTGTAATATGTCACATTAGTATTCATTACACACAGTGTTATACAGACATTTTCAACTACTGGAATGCATAATGTTTATGTTGACATATGCTGATTACAGAATGAAATGCATAAATGGGCTCAGACATGAGTATTATCCTAGGGGTGACAACTTCTACCCCCCCCCCCCCGGAAAATGACATCATAATTAATGCTCTCTGCCAACGTGGAAGGAGACTCCTAGGCCTTTCAGGTAATACTGTTTGGAGAAATTAAATCTGATCAGACCACACCAACCTGATCAATGGAATTGGAGGCCACAGCTGATCCTGTGAGGCATGTAAATAATGCTGCTCGGACATGATTCTTTGTGCAGTCAACAGAGTGACACATTATGAGCGATCGAGAGATGCCACTGGAGTTTGACCACCACTGACCCTCCTAATGAGATCACATTATTTCTGGTATCATTGCATACAGCAAAAGCAGAGCAACACATCCCAGGTGGTGGGATTGAATCTGGAGTTCCAGGATGGACATGTATGTATTTATTTCCATTACATGGATGTACAGTGTGACAATCACTACATATTGCTATAGCATGCATATTCATTTATTGCTATTTTTGATTTACAGCAGCAGAGTTGAGCCATGAACACACTTCACACAGGGTGAGGAAGATGAACGTAAGTATAATTAAATGCATCGGTACATCTGAGTTACAGACAGAGCAGTCCAAACAACATTGCCGGTTGCAGTAATATTCACAGGTTCATCTACTTCAGGCCTACAACAGGGATCACCAGGTGAGTGTCTCTATACTGTTGCTGTGAACACTACCTTGTTAGTGCCTCCACCTCATTTCATGGCACTGCTGTTTACTGTTATATTGTTGTGTTTGTCTACCATTTCACACTATAGGTACATCCAGTGGAAGGGCAAGCCATGAATTTTAGTAGTGCAGACAGACCAACTGTGTTACAGCAACATTGTCACAGCTTTTAACAATGTGTAGCACATGTGATACCTGGCATTGTTGTCAATATTTGTCAATACAGACCTATCTGATGTACAGTTGCAATGCCCATCATGTGAGTATTTCCAGCTAATATTACTGTGTTGTTCAGTTCAGTTCAATTTCTTTTATTTGTACCCATGGGTAAATTTGATTTGCAGTTACAAAATTAGCGTTGGTCTCACTACATACATTTAAAATATATATATATTTAAACCAAACAAGCATAAATTACAATTCATATTCAAACAATCCTACTAAAAACATTTGCTACATTTAAATACATTCTATATCATCTATGTATTTTTAATAATTTGAGTAATAGCTGCTGCAATAAAACTAGTTTTATACCTTTTCGTTCTACACATTGGAAACATATACCTACGTCCAGATGACAGAAGCTGAAATTTATTATGTAATGGATATGAATCATCTTTTAAAACTTGAACCCATTATCCTTTCTAGCTGTCTAATATATAAAGATGGCAGGTTCAGTTGTCATTCTCCAGTCAGCTTATTAGACCATTTTATAATTTGATTCACTGAATTTCTATTTTTCACAGACAAAAATCCATACCATGCTACCAATGAAAAAGGTAAAATCAATTCAATAAAAGCACGTTAAAATAAAACCATCATAGTTTTGTCGACATGTAATTATGGTAGTTTCCTCAAACAAAACAATTGTTGATGTCCCTTCCTACACAAAGTTTCACAATTTTCATCAAAGTCTAACTTTAAATCTATGATTGTCCCAAGCTATTTATAAGATTGTACACAATCAACCTTCTTTCCCTTAATAAATGTTGCCCCATGTGGATGATCATGTTTTCTAAAATCAGTTATCGTATCTTTAGTTTTTGATCTATTTAACTGAAGATAGGACTCATCATACCATTTAACAAAATCTCTAATAACCAGACCATGACCGGTCTCATTGTCTTTAAGTTGACTAACTACAACAGCATAATCTACATATTTCAAAATGGTCTATTTTCATGTTTACTTCTACATGTTTGTATAAAGGATAAACAGAAGGGCCGACAACATGCATCCTTGAGGGGCACCAGTTGAGGAATAAACCTAATCAGACAAAATTTTATTTACTTTCACCATTTGTGTTCTGTTAGTCAAAAAATCTAAAATCCAACCCATAAGATTATTACTCAAATCAAACTGTTCTAGCAACCTACTAATTAATACATGTGGTTGAATTGTGTTAAAAACGCAGAAGAAAAATAATCAAATAAAAGCCTAACATGAGACCCATTAAATTCCAAATTTTTAACACGTAAATTAAGCAGAGTAATTATTGCATCCTCTACACCTTTACATGACCTATAAGCAAACTGCATAGGATCAAGTACATGCTCAGTTTTTTTTTACATTTCAGACTTTATCAATTTTTCAAATGTTTTCATTACAATTGATGTAAGAACAATTGGTCTAAAATCATTAAGATTTTTAGGGCCTCTGGGTTTTGGGTTTGGGACTACAACAACATCCTTCCATATCTTGGGTGCATGCTGCTTTTGTAATGACTTGTTAAAAATATAGTAAAACATAGAACTTAATTCTCTTGCACAAATTTTGAGTAGCCCACCACAAAGTTTATCAGGCTCACCACTCTTCTTTATATATATATATATATATATATATATATATATATATATATATATATATATATATATATATATATATCGAAAGAAACGTATTTTCCATTTCTTTTTTATCTATTTTAAAATGATGATTATTTTCACGTTTTTGTTTCAGATCACTTATATCATTACTAAAATCAAAAGTTTCAAAGAGATGTAAAAAAGATTTAAGAGCATTATCTAAATTAGTGTCTGTATTCCAATTTTCCAAAGTAATCTGACTACTTTTTTTTGTCCAATTATAGTTTTCATACTAGACCATACTGATCCAATGTTATTTGCAGCCATTTTATTTTCTAATTCCAATTTATACTTTTGTTTTGCTTTTAAAATTTCTATTTTCAACTTTTTAGTTGCAGTATGCAAATCAGACACTTCTCTCTCCTTGAAAGCCTTTTTCTTTTTCTGTATACTAGCTATAACAGATTTATTAACCCATGATTTACTATTTGGGTAAATTTTTACTCACTTACATGGTATAATCATATCTCTGTAAAAAGCTACATATGAACATATTGGATCAACAAATTTATCCAGCTCATCACCACAAGACCATTTAAACATGCCCCAATCTGTACAGTCATAACATTCTTGCAAAGAAGATATTGACTCTTCATTCCAAATCCTAATGTCCATTATCTGTACTTTCTCTCTCTCTTCAAAACTTGTATAAATAGGTAATAGTTGCACACAGTTATGATCAGCCGATCCTAATGGGGGTAATGAAAATGTTTTATACGCATCTTTTGTTGATCCATAACAGACATATAAAGTCCAATTCTGCCTAGTTGGACAAGAAGCATATTGATAAAAATTTACACATGGCTTTTTAAGAGAGACATAGTTAAAATCACATAGTATGAAGTTTGGTGCTTCTGGTGAAATTGTTTGCAATTTTTTTCACAACCTCAAAGATAGTGTTAGCAGTAGAAGTAACATTTGCCTTCAGATGAATATATACTACTATTATAAAAAGTTGCAGAAACTCACGAGGTAAATAAAAAGGACATAATGATACTGATAGAAACTCAACATCTGATGTACAAATACCGTCTCTAACAGTCACAGAATTACAGTATCTTTTGTTCACATATAAACATGCCCCACCACCTTGAGTTTTTCTCATTATATTTCAGCCTTTCAGTGTAGTCGAAATGGTACTCTGAAACCATCAATAAACAAGTCATTGTCCTGATCATACTCTGTAAGCCATGTCTCCATAAACACCATAATGCAGCAGTCTTTAAAATACTTTTTAAAGCAGACATTTCCATGAAGTTCATCAGGTTTGTTTCTCAGAGACTGGACATTCCCCATAATCATTAAGGGCAACGGAATCCAATTAAATCACTGTTTCTTTAAGCGTAGTCTGATGCTTCCTCTTTTACCTCGCTTCTTTTTACTGTTCCTCTCAGCACTACTAGTCTGACTAGGTTTCTTCAAAACATCATTCAGTAACCATAATACATGAACTTTCATACAGGCTGTGATGATATGAGGTAGTGCCAGCTGTGCCAGGGAGAGTAGGGCAGTGCATGTGTAACATATGCCAGCATAGCTAGCTGAAGTTTTGTAAGGAATTTTATGTCATTTGACTATCACACTGCTTTGTACAGATGCTTGAATTAAAAATGTATTTGTAAAGTTGCGTGTGTTAAAAATGCATCAACAGTGGGTCCTGCTGGACAGAAAAGACATATACATGTATGTCACACAGTGTTATTATAATTGATTAAATATATATTTTTAACAGAGATGGTTTAGGCCATAAAGCTTTTATCTTACAGGTCTGAGTGCAGCCAGAGATAAAGATGTCTGGGAAAACTAAGACTATCAATCTTACTGTATTGTTCTTAGGGGTGAACTAATTGCTACCCTGGAAGGATGTAAGTTTTTGAAATTGTTTTATAGCTTTCAGATGCTGCAACAGACCTTAGCAAAGCTCTGGGTGTGTATTGTATCAGAGTCAGATGACCAGATTTGATGTCATTCTATAACCAGCACTGAAATTATTTTTTTTTTAGATATTAGTGAGAGATATTCTGGAACTCTCGCAGCAGCACTTTGGAACCTGACATGAAAAAATCTCTCACAGATATCTCACACAACCATACACATCATCTTGTGTTTCTGTAGTAAGCAACTCAACACTCATCATCTTGTCTTGCTTTATTAAGTAACCAGGGAACAGTAATTATTTTGTCAGCGAGGAAATATAGTGAGATTAGTTAAGTATTGTTATTTTGCATCTGTGTGAATCTATCCAAACTGTATTTTTTGTAGCTGCTGTGATTGAAACTCTAGCATTTATTGTAACTAGATATTCAGTATTTTCATGTTTTCTATTTTATTATTTATTATTAACTATTTCTATATGTTTCATTGTGACTGGTCCTTATAGAGTAATTTTAACATCTTGAGAGTACTTATACTTATTTTAGTGACACTGTGGCCACTCCTGAAAGCCTTGCTGCATTGGTCAAAGTCTACCATTTGTATTAGCATTAATTTTACTCAGTATAATTGGGTACCCTTGTAAGACCCTTAGAGTAGCTGACTGGTAGAAAATTAATTACCTCATAGTGTGTGTGTGTGTGTGTGTGTGTGTGTGTGTGTGTGTGTGTGTGTGTGTGTGTGTGTGTGTGTGTGTGTGTGTGTGTGTGTGTGTGTGTGTGTGTGTGTGTGAGTGTGTGTGTGTGTGTGTGTGTGTGTGTGCGTGTGTGCGTGTGTGAAAATCAAATATCCAAGTGTGTGTGCCAGCTATTGGGAACAGGGACACAGAGCTCCAAAGTGGTATGTGTGGAGTCTTCTTTGGGGCCTAGAGAGAGAAAGAGAATCCAGCCCCAGGTCTGGCGTGTTCTCCCTGTATGTTCTTAAGGGAAATCGTGCTTGGTGCAGAGAGCTGCATCTGAAAATACTGTGTGTGTTCTTCTTTGCTCCTAGTGGCCATCCCTCACTGGTGTCAGTGGTGAGGACTGAGGCTCCTTAATTACTGGCCCTGAGTAGGGATCATCACACAGGCTACACCCACACCATTCAAACTCAGCAGCATTTCTCTGGTGTATTGTGTCCTGCTTTCTTGATATACACCCCCATTAGACCCACAGGCACATAACAAAAACAAACAAAGAAAAACAAAGAGTACTCAAAATGACAAAATAATAAAAATCCATTTAGAGACACCAGGAACAGCAAACAATCTGTAAACAACACCTCCAAACAGCAAACAACATCACTAAGCACCAAGATGAATATGATAAATGCTAAACACCAAATTCTGCTGTCTCTCACTGCTGGTCATTGTGTGAGCATATGATGCTGCCAGCATTCATTTTATTAAATACATGACTGTGTTGTCTTTCTCTTTACTCTCCCACTGCAGGATCCACAGTACATCCTACAACCTCTACACAGCAGGAGTCTGTCAGTGGTATACAGGTATGTATGTTTTATACCTGTCCTTGCAGTTAATCCTTTAGTTGACCACCATTAATACTATGTCCTTCTTACCATTTCTAGGTCAGTCTGCATCAACGTCCTTGAGTACACATATGAGTGGCATGTGTATGTCACACATTCTGTATGTTTAACTGTGTTCACCTGGTTAATGGTGTAAACGATGTGATCAGTAATGCTGTTTTTCCCTACATTAGTAGAGTTTCATCCCAATGCAATACCACCATCTTCCCATGAATGTTTGCCAGGCATGTTTTTTTATGCATCACATATGTCATGTATGTTGGCCATGTTAGCAGATTATATACTTATTTTATATACATTCTGTGAAGAATACATACAGTAAACTGCAAGTGAAGTCATTAGTATTTGTAATATTTGAGTCCTGCTTTCTTGATACACACCGTCATTTGTCTGCTAAAGTTTTTATACTTTACTTTCTTGTATATAACTTTTTATATTTTACTTGACTGTAAATAACTATTTCATACATTTTTGGAGCTTTTCTCCTCAGGCCTCTGCTGAAAATGGACATGAATCCAATCAGACTATCCCGGTCAACAAATGTAAAAAAAAAATAAAATAAAATATATACCATAGGTCTTTGATGATATCCATCATGTGATGTTGGCACATATTACTGATCTGTGTCTTTGTATCTTGTAGCACATCAACTATCTGTATCATCCAGCAGCCCATCCAGCAATCATTATGCAGTTTGTGATGTGTCTCAGCATGGTAGTGTGGTCCCGGGCACACAGGACCTTGAGTTGTTTGGAGAGTCCATCCATGAGGTTGACATTGATGTTGCAGCAGATGTAGTCCCAGATGTGGAGGTCAAATTGTCTAGCCATTCAGAGGATGGTGCCACATTAGATGGTGAACATGGTGAAGCTGTTGACCAACACACTGCAGCTGAGAGCACTGCTGCTGGCAGTTCCACACAATAACCAGAAACCCAGAAACAGGGCATTGCAGAAGATGTAGGCAACAAATGTTGTACATGGCCAGGTATCAGTGGGTGTCTACCTCCAGTTGTAGACAAATGAATGGCCATAGCAATAGCATTGTTCAAATATCCATACATTTGTCTGTGCCACAGATCATGTGGTACACCAGCTACATGTCATGTATGAAGGACAGGAGTGCACACATTATGAGATAAAGGCTGCACAGGCCTGCTAGCTGTGGCACAGTTGATGGAAACCCTGGCCTCTACGGTACTGCAGTAGTGTTGTACTACTAACAGCATTCACTGTTTTTTGACTGTGCTCAACAGATTGCAATCAGGGAGAGGGACCACACCTGTTTGCAGAACCAACATTGGTCATCAGTAATCACTATCTGTGGTCCACCTTGCACAAAGTTCAACTGTTGGCTCATCTGCTGTGTTACCACCAATCACAAAGCCTTCAACTTGCAGTCATGCTCCTTCATCTTAACATAGTGTTTTAACTCCATCCATCACCTTTGAGGAGCAAACAGGTCAAGAATGTGTCTGTGCATGGTCATGGCAGGGTGGACCATGGTGTAAGACATCAGCAAGATTGCATTACTGTGTGTCCAACAGTGTAATACATGTAGCTGGCTCATATTATTGAAATACCACTGTACTCTGATTTGTGTTTCTGAAATAAAAAATTCTGCATTATGTCCTGTGTGATTTTTCTTTTTTCTTGTTACTATATTGTACATATATGTATGTGTAGCACTGATGTATGTTCCTTATTGTTTGCCATACAGTGATACAACAGTCTGAGTGTGTATGCATACCTGTGTCAGTTGTACCCTGAGTTGATGATCCCTGTTTTGACACATTTGCATATATTCATGTTGGAATATGCTATGATTATGTTATATCTGATGCTCAACATGAACATCTAGTGGATAATTTCCATTAGAGGTACCTGTATTGCTGTGATGGCACAACACCCGAACATCAATATTCAATCTGTGTACTTATGTACGTGTGACTTGTCATGATGCTGCCATGTTGCTTGGGCCTGCACTTGTGGTTGCACCCTACATTGGCTACACCTGTGACTTCTGTCTGCTATGTTCTCCTGCTCATCTTCTGATACCTCTGCAATGTCCTGTTCAGACATTTGGGGTTCTTGGGGTAGTTCACCCAGACCTGCAGGTGGAAGACCACTATGTGCTCTGATTAGCATGTTGTGCAGCATGGCGCACACTGTTATCAGGATTATATTGCGGTGCACGCCTGGATGTGTCTAGATATCTGAACCTAGTTTTCATTACACCAAACACATGGTCTATTGTGTTTCTGGTTGTTACATGTGCTCTGTTGTAAGCCACCTGTTGGTGGTTTGATGTTTCACAGTACGGGGTCATTAAACACATCTCAAGTGGATAATGACAGCTGTGTTCCTGTCCTTACACAGTAGCATTCCCTCAGGTATTTCACCCTGCCAGAATGCAGCCCTGAGTCCACTTTCCCTCCAAATGGATGTATCGTGGACACTTCCAGGGTGTGTTGCCATGATGTTTGGGGTCTATATTAGATAATCAAAGCTTTAGGTAATCGAATACCTAAAGTTCGACACCTAAACAGTGAAAGCTGTAAACTGTGAACGGCCACTTCCGCAAATTTTTTCATAGGGAAAAAATTTGCTTTGCCGGACAAAAAAAAAAAAACACGTTCAAGCCCTAATCAAGTGAGGGGCTTTGCCCCCCCCAACTAAATATACCAACTATGAGATTGCTGTACAGTGGAGAAAAAGGCAGATTCCCGATAACGGCCAAGTAAAGTTTTTCCTTATGAAAAAATTTGCGGAAGTTGCCATTTACGGTTTACAGCTTTCGCTGTTTAGGTGTCAAGCTTTAGGTATTTGATTACCTAAAGCTTCGACTATATGATATAGAACCGATGTTTGTTCTGCTGCTATCTGCTGCACACACAACTTGGCAGTTGATGTAAGGCCATTCTGTTTATGTATCGGTCTGTTTCAGGATGCACTGGTCTTTGATAGGTATGTGTGTGCAATCTATTACACTGAGTACATGGGGAAGTTTGCAATGTTATAGAACTGGTGCATTATAATTCTCCACTACATGGGTTGGATGGAAAGTGTATGTAGTCATCCATTTTCTGCACTTTGCTTCCAAAGGTTTTGCTAGGATATGACTGTCAGCTGTCTATAATACTCACACAACATCCCCCATGTGTCTCTGGAATGTCCCAGATGCAAGTACACCCAGGCTGGGACACATCAAGGAGGATGGAATTTCCTTGCATGGTCTCCACAGACATGTGTGGGCCACACATGTTGCAGACAGCCTGCACCAGTTGTCTGTCTAGATAGTATTTGTTGATTATTGATTGGTCTGACAACTGCTTTAGTTGCAGCCTTGTTCTAATTCTAGCTAGCTGCATTCTAGGACACACAACCATAGCCTCATTTATGACTTGCATCGTTGCAGCCTGTTGCAGTATATATTAACAGCAGGCTGCATTTTTATATGATTTTTTTCTTTTTAGTTTTGCTATTGAGTTCACAGTAATCCATAGTATTCGCTTGAATTCCTTGGCATCAGGTAAGTATGCCCTGAGGATTTTAGAAACTGAGTCGGAGTGGCTGTGTGCTGCATTTGAGTTGCGCTGTGTGCACAGTATGGGTTTTGGAATTAGATCAGTGGGCATAGAATCCCTAATTATCCTATAGTGAATACTTAAGTACTTGGTCTACCTTCAGCATGACTTCTGGAATCGCATCCACAAAGGTGCGCTGAAGTCTTTTAATTTTCACGCTTGGACTGAGAAGCAGTTTACGTTTAAACAAGGTACTGATTTCTACACTCAGGGGCATTCTAATTGCATGGAACTTGACTTTGAAAAACTAAATGACAAGTTATATGCCTATAAAAACACGCAATTAGAGATAGATTACTTGAGGGAATGCATACAAGTAAAGCGCATCCCTAAGGGTCTGCGTTGTTATAAGTTCCCCAACAATGCAGTTTATGGATCTACTCTATACACAAAACTAGTGGAATTTTTTGATAAAACGGGTCTGGAAATGTTAAATCTTATGACCCAAGACTATGAAATTAAAGCTAACACCCTGTTAAACGAACTGACTATCCTGAATGATAACATTGTTCAAAATAAGAATTTTCTGAGTATTAAAAGAAGTTATGACAATGTTTTCAATGAAATAGATCAGCATTGTGTAAAAATTATTGACCTCAAAATTAGGAAACTAGAGCGAGACTTGTTTGAATACAGGGATGGAAAGGCATCTCCCTTACCAGGGAAATTTAAACATCATATAACTAATGATGAGGTAGGGAATGGTTTTGCTGGTAATTCAGACAATCCCAATACTCCACTAGTCGAGCCACCTAGGAGGAGTGAGCGGTTGGCGCAGAAAAGTAGCAACAACCAACATCAGGTTTTTCAGTATCCCCAGGGCAGACCAGGGGGGAGGAACACAACTTTTTACCAAAAGAGTTGGAACAGGGCACGCAAGTAATGGAGAACAATGGAATTTGTCTGATAGATAGCAATAGTGAAGATGAGTCTACAGACAAATACCAGGTTTTTAAGAAAGATGGTCTTGCAATATATAATTTTACAGATATTTTAATCTCACCAGAATTTTTTGAATTGTTTACCAGAGGCTTTCAGTTTGTGCCCCTACGATCCATGGATCTACCTAGAACACTGGTGGATTTGAAACTTTTTATTAGAAAATTAAACTTAGCTTTGTTTTTTAAAGGGCAAACTGCTGTTAATCATGTTAACATTAGGAGCAGTACCTTTAATCCACCTACCCATCCCAGTCTAAAAATTTTTGAAGAACTGGTGGAAACGGACCTGAAAAAGAAGCATCTTCTAGGTTCAAACTCACCACCTAACAATTTTGATTTTTACTTACAGCAACTAACTAACTCATTTAAAGAGGAAGGTATACGTGTGATGAAACCCGACAAGGGTGGGGGGGTGGTCTTAATGTATCACTGGGCTTATGAAACACACATTTACAATATGCTGCAGGATGAAGTGACTTACAAATTAGTTTCTAGAAATGAGCTCAACATAGCGTACTCTAAGATTAACTATATGTTGAGTGACCATTTAATGCAGGGTTTTATTAACGAGAAACTATATAATTATTTGTATGTTGCTAAACCTAGGATCCCGGTTATTTTCTGGATCCCCAAGGTACATAAAGGATTGAACCCACTGAAATTTAGACTGATAGTAGCAGGTGCAGGGGGAATTACAGAACCTTTGGGTAAGTTTATAGACCAGACCCTGAAGAATTTTGTTTCAACTTTGAGGTTAATTTGTAAGGACTCTTGGGAATTCCTCAGTGACATTCATCAAAACCTATACTACTCCAATTTGTTGATGGCAACCATTGACATCATAGAGTTGTTTCCGAGTACTCCCCATGTGACGGGATTGGAATGGTTTAATGAGGTCCTAGCAACAAAATCTGAATTTATTAATGGTATGGTTAATCTATTGGTGTAATTTATGGAGGTGGTGCTTCACAACAATTTTATATATTTTAACGGAGAGATTTTCAGGCAAAAGAAAGGGGTAGTGATGGGCACAGCCTGTGCCTCTACATACGTTAATATAGTACTACACCTATGGGAGAACAAGTTTATGTTTTCATCTAGCTGGGTAGGGCGAATTGTATATTACAAGCGATACCTAGATGACATCTGTATACTTTGGAATGGTGACATGGATAGTTTTCTGGACTTTGTCACTTACATTAATTCCACTACCAATTTTTTAGCTTTCACACATGAAGTCAATGACAAATCACTACATTACTTGGATGTTCTTTTAAGTAAGGACCAGGTTAACAATCTTTTTCAGTCCCAAATTTACAGGAAGAGAACCTTTTCTAACACCTTTTTACACTTTGATAGCAGTCATCCGTTATATCAGAAAAAAGGTATTGTAAAAGGACAACTCATTCGAGCATCCAGAATGACAAGTACCTTAGCACTTTTTTTAAATGAGGTTGATTTTCTGAAGAAACTCTTTTTAGAGAGGGGCTACCCAATTCATCTGGTGGAAAATTTGATCAAATAAGTTTTACAAGAGAGGGAATCAAAATACCCACCACTACTTGGTAAAGGTAGGGGTTTGATACCAACTATTGCCACTGACCAATGTTTACAAAGCAGTATTTTTATTTATACCTACACTAGAGACTCCCAACATATAGAAGCATCCATTCTTACATATTGGCTACTTTTGACATTGCAGGATAACATTAACAAAATAATTCCTGACAAGCCTGGTTTTACAAGAAGGAGAGATACCAACTTAAGGGGTTTGTTGGAAGGTGGCTACAGGTACAAAAAGGATTTGTATCTTTGCAACAAAGTAGGTACTTTTAAATGTGGTGCATGTAAGCAATGCGCCTACATTCACGACCAAAGTAATCTCTTTATTCCATCCAGAAATTTTAGAGTTAGTACCCAGGGCTACTTTAATTGTGCATCTAAAGGGGTGGTTTATCTCGGTACCTGCACTGAATGCAGTAGTTTTTATATAGACAAGACCGAGAGACCACTAAGAAAAAAGATATATGAGCATCTATATGAGATTTCAAAGGAAAAGGATACCAACGCCTTTTACAAGCATTCTTTGGTCTGTAGTAAAATGAATTTAAAATTTCTGGTTTTGGATCAAGTCACTCAGGACCCCAGAGGGGGTGACTGGGAGACCCGGTTGGAAAACAAGGAATTGATGTGGCAACTTAAGCTAAATGCCACGAAAATTCCAGGTTTGAATGAAGGTATTAGTATAGCCAGCGTTCTAAAATTAAATAGAGAAAAATTATGAGTTGGTCACACATTACTTTTTAGGTTTTATTTTCATTTTTATTTTTCTAGACTGGGAAGTCCCTACTGTATTTTATTGTTTTGGTAATTAATGGTACATTTAATTTTTATAATTAAATTGGGCCTTATAGTCTAGCAAAAAACGATATAGATTGGTGCTGCAGAAGATGTATATGAAATTCATGAATTATTATTTGCTACATGTTTTTAATATGACAAGCGACTGTATCTATTTATCTATTTATTTATTTATCTGCATGTTTAATACCTATAAGAGCTGGTATAGATGCAATATTGCAAATTTTTAAAGCATTTTTATCAACATTTATTTGTGCAATGAATTTCACTAGCTTGCTGCTAGATTTGATATTACGGATGTCACTGGTGCTTTAATTCTGTAATTAGAACAACTGTAATTGAAGTTGAACTAATTAGTTGTTAACTTCAAGTAGTATTTAACAATCCAGTTTGGTAATGATTCTACATCTTGAAAAAGCCTGGTAGGAACCAGACGAAAGCTCTTGACTGATTTTTTACCTTTTTATATTTTTTAAAGAATAAAAGTTGTTGAATATCTCTTAGCTATTTTGCTCGTGATTTTCTTCAGTTGGACAAATTTTTGATCCTTCGAACCAAGTCCTGTCACCCGTGGTGGATTTTAAGCTTTGGATTTTGTATTGCAGTGGTTTTTTGGTCTTGTTGTGTGTTACCATGGCGGAAGGCTTGGATCAAATTAATTTTCTGGACACTCGGTACTACTACGTAACGAATTAGATGACACACCGGTGTCACGCAGTGAATTCAACCAGGTACTAGTGCTTTTAACGCAAATGAACAAGCTTCTAAGTACACGCAGTAGCAGTTGTAATGTTTCATTACCTGGTAATCAGCAGCAAGGTTTGGATAAAAGAAATGCCAACCCTCACTCTAGAGAGCCGAACGGCGTAGCAAGAGGGAATTCTTCCGATGATATTTTACTGGTGGGGGCTGATACCCAGGAGGAGCAGGAAGCTAGACAATCAAGTCGGAACAATGTGCATGGATCCCAGCGTAAGGATTTTAATTTTCACGCTTGGACTGAGAAGCAGTTTACGTTTAAACAAGGTACTGATTTCTACACTCAGGGGCATTCTAATTGCATGGAACTTGACTTTGAAAAACTAAATGACAAGTTATATGCCTATAAAAACACGCAATTAGAGATAGATTACTTGAGGGAATGCATACGAGTAAAGCGCATCCCTAAGGGTCTGCGTTGTTATAAGTTCCCCAACAATGCAGTTTATGGATCTACTCTATACACAAAACTAGTGTTATTATTTGATAAAACGGGTCTGGAAATGTTAAATCTTATGACACAAGACTATGAAATTAAAGCTAACACCCTGTTAAACAAACTGACTATCCTGAATGATAACATTGTTCAAAATAAGAATTTTCTGAGTATTAAAAGAAGTTATGACAATGTTTTCAATTAAATAGATCAGCATTGTGTAAAAATTATTGACCGCAAAATTAGGAAACTAGAGCGAGACTTGTTTGAATACAGGGATGGAAAGGCATCTCCTTTACCAGGGAAATTTAAACATCATATTACTAATGATGAGGTAGGGACTGGTTTTGTTGGTAATTCAGACAATCCAAATACCCCACTAGTCGAGCCACCTAGGAGGAGTGAGCGGTTGGCGCAGAAAAGTAGCAACAACCAACATCAGGTTTTTCAGTATCCCCAGGGCAGACCAGGGGGGGAGGAACACAACTTTTTACCAAAAGAGTTGGAACAGGGCACGCAAGTAATGGAGAAAAATGGAATTTGTCTGATAGATAGCAATAGTGAAGATGAGTCTACAGACAAATACCAGGTTTTTAAGAAAGATGGTCTTGCAATATATAATTTTACAGATATTTTAATCTCACCAGAATTTTTTGAATTGTTTACCAGAGGCTTTCAGTTTGTGCCCCTACGATCCATGGATCTACCTAGAACACTGGTGGATTTGAAACTTTTTATTAGAAAATTAAACTTAGCTTTGTTTTTTAAAGGGCAAACTGCTGTTAATCATGTTAACATTAGGAGCAGTACCTTTAATCCACCTACCCATCCCAGTCTAAAAATTTTTTGAAGAACTGGTGGAAACGGACCTGAAAAAGAAGCATCTTCTAGGTTCAAACTCACCACCTAACAATTTTGATTTTTACTTACAGCAACTAACTAACTCATTTAAAGAGGAAGGTATACATGTGATGAAACCCGACAAGGGTGGCGGGGGGTGGTCTTAATGTATCACTGGGCTTATGAAACACACATTTACAATATGCTGCAGGATGAAGTGACTTACGAATTAGTTTCTAGAAATGAGCTCAACATAGCGTACTCTAAGATTAACTATATGTTGAGTGACCATTTAATGCAGGGTTTTATTAACGAGAAACTATATAATTATTTGTATGTTGCTAAACCTAGGATCCCGGTTATTTTCTGGATCCCCAAGGTACATAAAGGATTGAACCCACTGAAATTTAGACCGATAGTAGCAGGTGCAGGGGGAATTACAGAACCTTTGGGTAAGTTTATAGACCAGACCCTGAAGAATTTTGTTTCAACTTTGAGGTTAATTTGTAAGGACTCTTGGGAATTTCTCAGTGACATTCATCAAAACCTATACCACTCCAATTTGTTGATGGCAACCATTGACATCATAGAGCTGTTTCCGAGTATTCCCCATGTGACGGGATTGGAATGGTTTAATGAGGTCCTAGCAACAGAATCTGAATTTAGTAATGGTATGGTTAATCTATTGGTGGAATTTATGGAGGTGGTGCTTCACAACAATTTTATATATTTTAACGGAGAGATTTTCAGGCAAAAGAAAGGGGTAGTGATGGGCACAGCCTGTGCCTCTACATACGCTAATATAGTACTACACCTATGGGAGAACAAGTTTATATTTTCATCTAGCTGGGTAGGGCGAATTGTATATTACAAGCGATACCTAGATGACATCTGTATACTTTGGAATGGTGACATGGATAGTTTTCTGGACTTTGTCACTTACATTAATTCCACTACCGATTTTTTAGCTTTCACACATGAAGTCAATGACAAATCACTACATTACTTGGATGTTCTTTTAAGTAAGGACCAGGTTAACAATCTTTTTCAGTCCCAAATTTACAGGAAGAGAACCTTTTCTAACACCTTTTTACACTTTGATAGCGGTCATCCGTTTTATCAGAAAAAAGGTATTGTAAAAGGACAACTCATTCGAGCATCCAGAATGACAAGTACCTTAGCACTTTTTTTAAATGAGGTTGATTTTCTGAAGAAACTCTTTTTAGAGAGGGGCTACCCAATTCATCTGGTGGAAAATTTGATCAAATAAGTTTTACAAGAGAGGGAATCAAAATACCCACCACTACTTGGTAAAGGTAGGGGTTTGATACCAACTATTGCCACTGACCAATGTTTACAAAGCAGTATTTTTATTTATACCTACACTAGAGACTCCCAACATATAGAAGCATCCATTCTTACATATTGGCTACTTTTGACATTGCAGGATAACATTAACAAAATAATTCCTGACAAGCCTGGTTTTACAAGAAGGAGAGATACCAACTTAAAGGGTTTGTTGGAAGGTGGCTACAGGTACAAAAAGGATTTGTATCTTTGCAACAAAGTAGGTACTTTTAAATGTGGTGCATGTAAGCAATGCGCCTACATTCACGACCAAAGTAATCTCTTTATTCCATCCAGAAATTTTCGAGTTAGTACCCAGGGCTACTTTAATTGTGCATCCAAAGGGGTGGTTTATCTCGGTACCTGCACTGAATGCGGTAGTTTTTATATAGGCAAGACCGAGAGACCACTAAGAAAAAGGATATATGAGCATCTATATGAGATTTCAAAGGAAAAGGATACCAATGCCTTTTACAAGCATTCTTTGGTCTGTAGTAAAATGAATTTAAAATTTCTGGTTTTGGATCAAGTCACTCAGGACCCCAGAGGGGGTGACTGGGAGACCCGGTTGGAAAACAAGGAATTGATGTGGCAACTTAAGCTAAATGCCACGAAAATTCCAGGTTTGAACAAAGGTATTAGTATAGCCAGCGTTCTAAAATTAAATAGAGAAAAATTATGAGTTGGTCACATTACTTTTTAGGTTTTATTTTCATTTTTATTTTTCTAGACTGGGAAGTCCCTACTGTATTTTATTGTTTTAGTAATTAATGGTACATTTAATTTTTATAATTAAATTGGGCCTTATAGTCTAGCAAACAACAATATAGATTGGTGCTGCAGAAGATGTATATGAATGAAATTCATGAATTATTATTTGCTACATGTTTTTAATATGACAAGCGACTGTATCTAGTTATCTATTTATTTATTTATCTGCATGTTTAATACCTATAAGAGCTGGTATAGATGCAATATTGCAAATTTTTAAAGCATTTTATCAACATTTATTTGTGCAATGAATTTCACTAGCTTGCTGCTAGATTTGATATTACGGATGTCACTGGTGCTTTAAATCTGTAATTAGAACAACTGTAATTGAAGTTGAACTAATTAGTTGTTAACTTCAAGTAGTATATAACAATCCAGTTTGGTAATGATTCTACATCTTGAAAAAGCCTGGTAGGAACCAGGCGAAAGCGCTTGACTGATTTTTTACCTTTTTATATTTCTTAAAGAATAAAAGTTGTTGAATATCTCTCAGCTATTTTGCTCGTGATTTTCTTCAGTTGGACAAATTTTCGATCCTTCAAACCAAGTCCTGTCACCTGTGGTGGATTTTAAGCTTTGGATTTTGTATTGCAGTGGTTTTTTGGTCTTGTTGTGTGTTACCATGGCGGAAGGCTTGGATCAAATTAATTTTCTGGACACTCCGGTACTACTACGTAACGAATTAGATGACACACCGGTGTCACGCAGTGAATTCAACCAGGTACTAGTGCTTTTAACGCAAATGAACAAGCTTCTAAGTACATGCAGTAGCAGTTGTAATGTTTCATTACCTGGTAATCAGCAGCAAGGTTTGGATAAAAGAAATGCCAACCCTCACTCTAGAGAGCCGAACGGCGTAGCAAGAGGGAATTCTTCCGATGATATTTTACTGGTGGGGGCTGATACCCAGGAGGAGCAGGAAGCTAGACAATCAAGTTGGAACAATGTGCATGGATCCCAGCGTAAGGATTTTAATTTTCACGCTTGGACTGAGAAGCAGTTTACGTTTAAACAAGGTACTGATTTCTACACTCAGGGGCATTCTAATTGCATGGAACTTGACTTTGAAAAACTAAATGACAAGTTATATGCCTATAAAAACACGCAATTAGAGATAGATTACTTGAGGGAATGCATACGAGTAAAGCGCATCCCTAAGGGTCTGCGTTGTTATAAGTTCCCCAACAATGCAGTTTATGGATCTACTCTATACACAAAACTAGTGGAATTATTTGATAAAACGGGTCTGGAAATGTTAAATCGTATGACCCAAGACTATGAAATTAAAGCTAACACCCTGTTAAACGAACTGACTATCCTGAATGATAACATTGTTCAAAATAAGAATTTTCTGAGTATTAAAAAAAGTTATGACAATGTTTTCAATGAAATAGATCAGCATTGTGTGAAAATTATTGACCGCAAAATTAGGAAACTAGAGCGAGACTTGTTTGAATACAGGGATGGAAAGGCATCTCCCTTACCAGGGAAATTTAAACATCATAGTACTAATGATGAGGTAGGGAATGGTTTTGCTGGTAATTGAGACAATCCCAATACCCCACTAGTCGAGCCACCTAGGAGGAGTGAGCGGTTGGCGCAGAAAAGTAGCAACAACCAACATCAGGTTTTTCAGTATCCCCAGGGCAGACCAGGGGGGAGGAACACAACTTTTTACCAAAAGAGTTGGAACAGGGCACGCAAGTAATGGAGAACAATGGAATTTGTCTGATAGATAGCAATAGTGAAGATGAGTCTACAGACAAATACCAGGTTTTTAAGAAAGATGGTCTTGCAATATATAATTTTACAGATATTTTAATCTCACCAGAATTTTTTGAATTGTTTACCAGAGGCTTTCAGTTTGTGCCCCTACGATCCATGGATCTACCTAGAACACTGGTGGATTTGAAACTTTTTATTAGAAAATTAAACTTAGCTTTGTTTTTTAAAGGGCAAACTGCTGTTAATCATGTTAACATTAGGAGCAGTACCTTTAATCCACCTACCCATCCCAGTCTAAAAATTTTTGAAGAACTGGTGGAAACGGACCTAAGAAAGAAGCATCTTCTAGGTTCAAACTCACCACCTAACAATTTTGATTTTTGCTTACAGCAACTAACTAACTCATTTAAAGAGGAAGGTATACATGTGATGAAACCCGACAAGGGTGGGGGGGTGGTCTTAATGTATCACTGGGCTTATGAAACACACATTTACAATATGCTGCAGGATGAAGTGACTTATGAATTAGTTTCGAGAAATGAGCTCAACATAGCGTACTCTAAGATTAACTATATGTTGAGTGACCATTTAAGGCAGGGTTTTATTAACGAGAAACTATATAATTATTTGTACATTGCTAAACCTAGGATCCCGGTTATTTTCTGGATCCCCAAGGTACATAAAGGATTGAACCCACTGAAATTTAGACCGATAGTAGCAGGTGCAGGGGGAATTACAGAACCTTTGGGTAAGTTTATAGACCAGACCCTGAAGAATTTTGTTTCAACTTTGAGGTTAATTTGTAAGGACTCTTGGGAATTTCTCAGTGACATTCATCAAAACCTATACCACTCCAATTTGTTGATGGCAACCATTGACATCATAGAGCTGTTTCCGAGTATTCCCCATGTGACGGGATTGGAATGGTTTAATGAGGTCCTAGCAACAGAATCTGAATTTAGTAATGGTATGGTTAATCTATTGGTGGAATTTATGGAGGTGGTGCTTCACAACAATTTTATATATTTTAACGGAGAGATTTTCAGGCAAAAGAAAGGGGTAGTGATGGGCACAGCCTGTGCCTCTACATACGCTAATATAGTACTACACCTATGGGAGAACATGTTTATGTTTTCATCTAGCTGGGTAGGGCGAATTGTATATTACAAGCGATACCTAGATGACATCTGTATACTTTGGAATGGTGACATGGATAGTTTTCTGGACTTTGTCACTTACATTAATTCCACTACCCATTTTTTAGCTTTCACACATGAAGTCATTGACAAATCACTACATTACTTGGATGTTCTTTTCAGTAAGGACCAGGTTAACAATCTTTTTCAGTCCCACATTTACAGGAAGAGAACCTTTTCTAACACCTTTTTACACTTTGATAGCGGTCATCCGTTTTATCAGAAAAAAGGTATTGTAAAAGGACAACTCATTCGAGCATCCAGAATGACAAGTACCTTAGCACTTTTTTTAAATGAGGTTGATTTTCTGAAGAAACTCTTTTTAGAGAGGGGCTACCCAATTCATCTGGTGGAAAATTTGATCAAAGAAGTTTTACAAGCGAGGGAATCAAAATACCCACCGCTACTTGGTAAAGGTAGGGGTTTGATACCAGCTATTGCCACTGACCAATGTTTACAAAGCAGTAATTTTATTTATACCTACACTAGAGACTCCCAACATATAGAAGCATCCATTCTTACATATTGGCCACTTTTGACATTGCAGGATAACATTAACAAAATCATCCCTGACAAGCCTGGTTTTACAAGAAGGAGAGATACCAACTTAAAGGGTTTGTTGGAAGGTGGCTACAGGTACAAAAAGGATTTGTATCTTTGCAACAAAGTAGGTACTTTTAAATGTGGTGCATGTAAGCAATGCGCCTACATTCACGACCAAAGTAATCTCTTTATTCCATCCAGAAATTTTCGAGTTAGTACCCAGGGCTACTTTAATTGTGCATCCAAAGGGGTGGTTTATCTCGGTACCTGCACTGAATGCGGTAGTTTTTATATAGGCAAGACCGAGAGACCACTAAGAAAAAGGATATATGTGCATCTATATGAGATTTCAAAGGAAAAGGATACCAATGCCTTTTACAAGCATTCTTTGGTCTGTAGTAAAATGAATTTAAAATTTCTGGTTTTGGATCAAGTCACTCAGGACCCCAGAGGGGGTGACTGGGAGACCCGGTTGGAAAACAAGGAATTGATGTGTCAACTTAAGCTAAATGCCACGAAAATTCCAGGTTTGAATGAAGGTATTAGTATAGCCAGTGTTCTAAAATTAAATAGAGAAAAATTATGAGTTGGTCACACATTACTTTTTAGGTTTTATTTTCATTTTTATTTTTCTAGACTGGGAAGTTCCTACTGTATTTTATTGTTTTGGTAATTAATGGTACACTTAATTTTTATAATTAAATTGGGCCTTATAGTCTAGCAAACAACAATATAGATTGGTGCTGCAGAAGATGTATATGAATGAAATTCATGAATTATTATTTGCTACATGTTTTTAATATGACAAGCGACTGTATCTATTTATCTATTTACTTATTTATTTATCTGCATGTTTAATACCTATAAGAGCTGGTATAGATGCAATATTGCAAATTTTTAAAGCATTTTTATCAACATTCATTTGTGCAATGAATTTCACTAGCTTGCTGCTAGATTTGATATTACGGATGTCACTGGTGCTTTAAATTTGTAATTAGAACAACTGTAATTGAAGTTGAACTAATTAGTTGTTAACTTCAAGTAGTATATAACAATCCAGTTTGGTAATGATTCTACATCTTGAAAAAGCCTGGTAGGAACCAGGCGAAAGCGCTTGACTGATTTTTTACCTTTTTATATTTCTTAAAGAATAAAAGTTGTTGAATATCTCTCAGCTATTTTGCTCATTATATTTCAGCCTTTCAGTGTAGTCGAAATGCTACTCTGAAACCATCAATAAACAAGTCATTGTCCTGATCATACTCTGTAAGCCATGTCTCCATAAACACCATAATGCAGCAGTCTTTAAAATACTTTTTAAAGCAGACATTTCCCTGAAGTTCATCAGTTTTGTTTCTCAGAGAATGGACATTCCCCATAGTCATTAAGGGCAATGGAATCCAATTAAATCACTGTTTCTTTAAGCGTTGTCTGATGCTTCCTCTTTTACCTCACTTCCTTTTACTGTTCCTCTCAGCACTACTAGTCTGACTAGGTTTCTTCAAAACATCATTCAGTAACCATAATACATGAACTTTCATACAGGCTGTGATGATATGAGGTAGTACCAGCTGTGCCAGGGAGAGTAGAGCAGTGCATGTGTAACATATGCCAGCATAGCTAGCTGAAGTTTTGTAAGGAATTTTATGTCATTTGACTATCACACTGCTTTGTACAGATGCTTGAATTAAAAATGTATTTGTAAAGTTGCATGTGTTAAAAATGCATCAACAGTGGGTCCTGCTGGACAGAAAAGACATATACATGTATATCACACAGTGTTATTATAATTGATTAAATATATATGTTTTAACAGAGAATTCTGGAAGGGAAGAGGTTAATCTCAGTCCAGCCAATTTTGAATAAGTAGGTTGAAAATTAAATGGGATGGTTTAGGCCATAAAGCATTTATCTTACAGGTCTGAGTGCAGCCAGAGATAAAGATGTCTGGGAAAACTAAGACTAGCAATCTTACTGTATTGTTCTTAGGGGTGAACTAATTGCTACCCTGGAAGGATGTAAGTTTTTGAAATTGTTTTATAGCTTTCAGATGCTGCAACAGACCTTAGCAAAGCTCTGGGTGTGTATTGTATCAGAGTCAGATGACCAGATTTGATGTCATTCTATAACCAGCACTGAAATGATTTTTTTTTAGATATTAGTGAGAGATATTCTGGAACTCTCGCAGCAGCACTTTGGAACCTGACATGAAAAAATCTCTCACAGATATCTCACACAACCATACACATCATCCTGCGTTACTGTAGTAAGCAACTCAACACTCATCATCTTTTCTTGCTCTATTAAGTAACCAGGGAACAGTAATTATTTAGTCAGCGAGGAAATATAGTGAGATTAGTTAAGTATTGTTATTCTGCATCTGTGTGAATCTATCCAAACTGTATTTTTTGTAGCTGCTGTGATTGAAACTCTAGCATTTATTGTAACTAGATATTCAGTATTTTCATGTTTTCTATTTTATTATTTATTATTAACTATTTCTATATGTTTCATTGTGACTGGCCCTTATAGAGTACTTTTAACATCTTGAGAGTACTTATACTTATTTTAGTGACACTGTGGCCACTCCTGAAAGCCTTGCTGCATTGGTCAAAGTCTATCATTTGTATTAGCATTAATTTTACTCAGTGTAATTGGGTACCCTTGTAAGACCCTTAGAGTAACTGACTGGTAGAAAATTAATTACCTCATAGTCTGGGCAGAAGGAGCACAGCTTTAAATCTGTGCCAGCCATTCATAGGTGTGTGTGTGTGTGTGTGTGTGTGTGTGTGTGTGTGTGTGTGTGTGTGTGTGTGTGTGTGTGTGTGTGTGTGTGTGTGTGTGTGTGTGTGTGAAAATCAAATATCCAAGTGTGTGTGCCGGCTATTGGGAAAAGGGACACAGAGCTCCAAAGTGGTATGTGCGGAGTCTTCTTTGGGGCCTAGAGAGTGAAAGAGAATCCAGCCCCAGGTCTGGAGTGTTCTCCCTGTATGTTCTTAAGGGAAATCGTGCTTTGTGCAGAGAGCTGCATCTGAAAATACTGTGTGTGTCCTTCTTTGCTCCTAGTGGCCATCCCTCACTGGTGTCAGTGGTGAGGACTGAGGCTCCTTAATTATTGGCCCTGAGTAGGGATCATCACACAGGCTACACCCACACCATTCAAACTCAGCAGCATTTCTCTGGTGTATTGTGTCCTGTTTTCTTGATACACACCCTCATTAGACCCACAGGCACATAACAAAAACAAACAAAGAAAAAAAAAGAGTACTCAAAATGACAAAATAATAAAAATCCATTTAGAGACACCAGGAACAGCAAACAATCTGTAAACAACACCTCCAAACAGCAAACAACATCAATAAGCACCAAGATGAATATGATAAATGCTAAACACCAAATTCTACTGTCTCTCACTGCTGGTCATTGTGTGAGCATATGATGCTGCCAGCATTCATTTTATTAAATACATGACTGTGTTGTCTTTCTCTTTACTTTCCCACTGCAGGATCCACAGTACATCCTACAACCTCTACACAGCAGGAGTCTGTCAGTGGTATACAGGTATGTATGTTTTATACCTGTTCTTGCAGTTAATCCTTTAGTTGACCACTGTTAATACTATGTCCTTCTTACCATTTCTAGGTCAGTCTGCATCAACGTCCTTGAGTACACATATGAGTGGCATGTGTATGTCACACATTCTGTATGTTTAACTGTGTTCACCTGGTTAATGGTGTAAATGCTGTGATCAATAATGCTGTTTTTCCCTACACTAGTTGAGTTTCATCCCAATGCAACACCACCATCTTCCCATGAATGTTTGCCAGGTATGTTTTTTTTATGCATCACATATGTCATGTATGTTGGTCATGTTAGCAGATTATATACTTATTTTATGTACATTCTGTGAAGAATACATACAGTAAACTGCAAGTGAAGTCATTAGTATTTGTAATATTTGAGTCCTGCTTTCTTGATACACACCCTCATTTGTCTGCTAAAGTTTTTTATACTTTACTTTCTTGTATATAACTTTTTATATTTTACTTGATTGTAAATAACTATTTCATAAATTTTTGGAGCTTTTCTCCTCAGGCCTCCGCTGAAAATGGACATGAATCCAATCAGACTATTCCGGTCAACAAATGTAAAATAAAATAAAA
This sequence comes from Protopterus annectens, assembly GCF_019279795.1. Classification (NCBI taxonomy): domain Eukaryota; kingdom Metazoa; phylum Chordata; order Ceratodontiformes; family Protopteridae; genus Protopterus; species Protopterus annectens. The sequence goes on along the minus strand of NC_056725.1, from coordinate 1,798,035,518 downwards.
TAAAATATATACCATAGGTCTTTGATGATATCCATCATATGATGTTGGCACATATTACTGATCTGTGTCTTTGTATCTTGTAGCACATCAACTATCTGTATCATCCAGCAGCCCATCCAGCAATCATTATGCAGTTTGTGATGTGTCTCAGCATGGTAGTGTGGTCCCGGGCACACAGGACCTTGAGGTGTTTGGAGAGTCCATCCATGAGGTTGACATTGATGTTGGAGCAGATGTAGTCCCAGATGTGGAGGTCAAATTGTCTAGCCATTCAGAGGATGGTGCCACATTAGATGGTGAACATGGTGAAGCTGTTGACCAACACACTGCAGCTGAGAGCACTGCTGCTGGCAGTTCCACACAATAACCAGAAACCCAGAAACAGGGCATTGCAGTAGATGTAGGCAACAAATGTTGTGCATGGCCAGGTATCAGAGGGTGTCTACCTCCAGTTGTAGACAAATGAATGGCCATAGCAATAGCATTGTTCAAATATCCATACATTTGTCTGTGCCACAGATCATGTGGTACACCAGCTACATGTCATGTATGAAGGACAGGAGTGCACACATTATGAGATAAAGGCTGCACAAGCTTGCTAGCTGTGGCACAGTTGATGGAAACCCTGGCCTCTACGGTACTGCAGTAGTGTTGTACTACCAACAGCATTCTCTGTTTTTTGACTGTGCTCAACAGATTGCAATCAGGGAGAGGGACCCCACCTGTTTGCAGAACCAGCATTGGTCATCAGTAATCACTATCTGTGGTCCACCTTGCACAAAGTTCAACTGTTGGCTCATCTGCTGTGTTACCACCAATCACAAAGCCTTCAACTTGCAGTCATGCTCCTTCATCTTAACATAGTGTTTTAACTCCATTCATCACCTTTGAGGAGCAAACAGGTCAAGAATGTGTCTGTGCATGGTCATGGCAGGGTGGACCATGGTGTAAGACATCAGCAAGATTGCATTACTGTGTGACCAACAGTGTAATACACGTAGCTGGCTCATATTATTGAAATACCACTGTACTCTGATTTGTGTTTCTGAAATAAAAAATTCTGCATTATGTCCTGTGTGATTTCTCTTTTTTCTTGTTACTATATTGTACAGATATGTATGTGTAGCACTGGTGTATGTTCCTTATTGTTTACCATACAGCGATACAACAGTCTGAGTGTGTATGCATACCTGTGTCAGTTGTGCCCTGAGTTGGTGATCCCTGTTTTGACACATTTGCATATATTCATGTTGGAATATGCTATGATTATGTTATATCTGATGCTCAACATGAACATCTAGTGGATAATTTCCATTAGAGGCAACCTGTATTGCTGTGGTGGCACAACACCTGAACATCAATATTCAATCTGTGTACTTATGTACGTGTGACCTGTCATGATGCTGCCATGTTGCCTGAGCCTGCACTTGTGGTTGCACCCTACGTTGGCTACGCCTGTGACTTCTGTCTGCTATGTTCTCCTGTTCATCTTCTGATACCTCTGCAATGTCCTGTTCAGACATTTGGGGTTCTTGGGGTAGTTCACCCAGACCTGCAGGTGGAAGACCACTATGTGCTCTGATTGGCATGTTGTGCAGCATGGCGCACACTGTTATCAGGTTTATATTGCGGTGCACGCCTGGATGTGTCTAGATATCTAAACCTAGTTTTCATTACACCAAACACATGGTCTATTGTGTTTCTGGTTGTTACATGTGCTCTGTTGTAAGCCACCTGTTGGTGGTTTGATGTTTCACACGGGTCATTAAACACATCTCAAGTGGATAATGACAGCTGTGTTCCTGTCCTTACACAGTAGCATTCCCTCAGGTATTTCACCCTGCCAGAATGCAGCCCTGAGTCCACTTTCCCTCCAAATGGATGTATCGTGGACACTTCCAGGGTGTGTTGCCATGATGTTTGGGGTCTATATTAGATAATCAAAGCTTTAGGTAATCGAATACCTAAAGTTTGACACCTAAACAGTGAAAGCTGTAAACTGTGCATGGCCACTTCCGCAAATTTTTTCATAGGGAAAAAATTTGCTTTGCCAGACAAAAAAAAAAAAAACACGTTCAAGCCCTAATCAAGTGAGGGGCTTTGCCCCCCCTAACTAAATATACCAACTATGAGATTGCTCTACAGTGGAGAAAAAGGCAGATTCCCGATAACGGCCAAGCAAAGTTTTTCCCTATGAAAAAAATGTGGAAGTTGCCATTCACGGTTTACAGCTTTTGCTGTTTAGGTGTCAAGCTTTAGGTATTCGATTACCTAAAGCTTCAACTATATGATATAGACCCGATGTTTGTTCTGCTGCCATCTGCTGCACACACAACTTGGCAGTTGATGTAAGGCCATTCTGTTTATGTATCGGTCTGTTTCAGGATGCACTGGTGTTTGATAGGTATGTGTGTGCAATCTATTACACTGAGTACATGGGGAAATTTGCAATGTTATAGAACTGGTGCATTATAATTCTCCACTACATGGGTTGGATGGAAAGTGTATGTAGTCATCCATTTTCTGCACATTGCTTCCAAAGGTTTTGCTAGGATATGACTGGCAGCTGTCTATAATACTCACACAGCATCCCCCATGTGTCTCTGGAATGTCTCAGATGCAAGTACACCCAGGCTAGGACACATCAAGGAGGATGGAATTTCCTTGCAGGGTCTCCACAGACATGTGTACACATGTTGCAGACAGCCTGCACCAGTTGTCTGTCTAGATAGTATTTGTTGATTATTGATTGGTCTGACAACTGGTTTAGTTGCAGCCTTGTTTTAATTCTAGCTAACTGCATTTTAGGGCACACAACCATAGCCTCATTTATGACGTGCATCGTTGCAGCCTGTTGCAGTATATATTAACAGCAGGTTGCATTTTTATATGATTTTTTTTCTTTTTAGTTTGGCTATTGAGTTCACAGTAATCCATAGTATTCGCTTGAATTCCTTGGCATCAGGTAATTTTGCCCTGAGGATTTTAGAAACTGAGTCGGAGTGGCTGTTTGCTGCATTTGAGTTGCACTGTGTGCACAGTATGGGTTTTGGAATCAGACCAGTGGGCATAGAATCCCTAATTATCCTATGGTGAATACTTAAGTACTTGGTATACCTTCAGCATGACTTCTGGAATCGCATCCACAAAGGTGCGCTGAAGTCTTCCTTCGGCGTGCTTTGCTATCTGCAAATAGTTTCAGTGAACTTAAAGGAAACCAGCCCATTGCATCTTTTCACGTGACTTCTTAAAATTATAATTTAAACTGAGTGTGCAATTAAATACTTTTCAGGTTGGAAGAAAGGGAGTGTCGAAGTTTTGGACCAATGAAAGAGAAGCTGTTTCTGTAATATGTAATTTTGACTATGGTGTTTGGAGTAGGTGTCTTAATAATGAGAGCATCTTAGTTTTCATTAACCAGCTAGAAAGAGAAGGACTCCAGATTTAATTGCTTAAAAAAAAAAAAACAAAGGAGCCTAGTCGTAGATGAGATCTCTGTTTTACAAGTAGCCATTTTGTTTTGGCTAGCCTAAGACAGTGGTGTTCTCTTTCGATGATAGAGTAAACAAATCTGCAAATATAGTTGCTAAAGTTGAGAGGTTCTGCTTTGTTGTTGTGGTGATGAAAGGTGATGATAGGGAGGGTGCATTCTTGCTTGCTTGAAGGATATTTTTAGAAGTTGTACATTTGCTTTTTAATAAGTAAAAGTGGGACATTTTTTATTTACTGGCAAAGTATTCTGTTAATTTTGGCCATTGTTATATTAATTTGAAATAGAATGTGCCAGTGCTGTTCAAGGCATACACCCAGACAGTGGAAGTGGCTTGTAGTCTATAGTGTTTCATGGTTATGGATGTGCCAGTTGGTAGGTACTGAGATGAGTCTTTGACAAGTTGCAAATATCACAGCTTTTGTGTTTTTTTTTTTTTGTTTTGCTGTAGTAGCTGTATTTTCTGTAGTCTTTGTGAAAGAAGAGACAGGTCTTTTTCTGGCTCTTTTTTGCTGTAGTGGAGGGGCTGGATATATGTAGATAACCATATCATCTTTATCTAGGATGAGTGGTAATTGGGGGACTTTAGTGTGAAGTCTATTGATGAAGACAAAGAGAAGTGGAGAATGAGGGATGAGCAGATTATTTTTATGTACATTTGCAAACAAAAGTGGAACTGGCAGGATATTTGGTTGTTGAAAGGAATGATTAAAGAAGTTCAAGTCTAGAAGAGATTACACAGAAATATGGAGGTGCTGTTATGTAATGCATTGGGCTGGAGAGTAGGGGACAGAGGCAGGCATTAGTTTGGTGTTGACTATGCAGGTCTGATGCTGGACACAGCAGTACTAAATACAGTCAGAAAATGTAGAGGAAGACCATATGAAATTCTATATATGGGAACACATTATCTGTCAGTAGAGACAGCTAAACTGGCCAGGACTGGTCCTGGATATATAATGACATGAGCCACACTGGGATCCAATTCACAATCAAAGCAAGTGGTCCCTATATATCCCAAAGCAACGTCTGCCACTCCCCAGTGTTGATTGCAGACATCCTTTGACAGCCATCTGCAGATTTATGCTACTGATATTGATAAAAACAGTATTCCCATGTCTTCAATGGAAGACAAAGCTCCTGGTGGGTATAGGATTCTGAAGTGATCAGGAAGGGTGGGACGTATGAGGGAAGGGACACAAAAGTACAGTCCAGGAATCATTTCTGTGGACTGTCCAAGCAATGTGTCCTGTACATAGACTTTCCTTTCTTTACTGGAACTTTAAGTCTATAATGTATAGTAGAGGAGGAGATCTTTTTAGAAAGTAATGATCTCAGAGGCCTTCTCACAGGTGCTGTCAGTGTCCCGTACAATAAAGACAAGAAATGAGAGAATTAATGAACTTAACAAGTGCTTGTTTGATTAGGTGTAATAAACACCAATACAAATTAGAAAGTCATGGTAACTACATGAGAAGATTACAAACTTTATACTAAGAACTGCTTAAACCTCAAGTTTGGATAAAGTAAAGGAAAAACATCATAAATGTGGAAGAAGAAAGAGACTGCCAGGGTTGAAGAATGAAAGCATACAAGCAGTAAATTGTGTAGAGGAGGAAGCAATGTATAGTGTGAGACACATTATGAGCTTATATAAGAAAGTACAGACATTTCAGGCATGTAAAATGCCTGGGCTACAATGTATAGGAACATAAATTTATATTGGTGTACAGCAGGAGGAAGGACAGCAGTGGGTGACAATGTATATTTGAGAGTGGTTAAAGTGTACCGTGGAGAACTTAATGAAGGGGGGACAAACTGCAATGGGGTTGAGGACTGAGGGGCATAGCAGAGGATTTCTGGTATGTTACTGTAGTATGCAGACCATACAATGCAGAAAATGAAAATTGTATCAGGTTAAGGTACAACAGTAGTAAGTGTGAAAAGGAGATGAGACCCACTGCAGGTCATAGAACTTTGTCTTCTAGGAGCGGGCTGGGAGACAGATATATCCAAGGTGATGAAGAAGAGAGGAACTACAGAATCTTAGGGGGCTCCTGAACTAGATAAGTAAGAGATGTTCCTAATAATGAAAAATGAAGATCCTTGGCCTAGGTTTCATTGGTGTGAATAGCTGACAGTGATTTAGGAGAAAGAGTCATTGGACAACAGTGGGCATGTCACTTTGTGGATCAAAGTCACTGAAATACTTCTGGAAGACAGTGGGAAGGAGATAAGCCTGAGATTGCAGGAAGGTGGATTTCAGTCTGTTAGAAAGTTTGGAAAGAAACAATATAAAAGGGTATCAGAAACTGTTGATGCTGGAAGAACTACTGACTTATCTCATTCACTCCAGTGGAGCTCAGGAAGTTTGCACTGTAACTTCCAATTGGTGGAGCATAAGCCTTTTGACAGAATCAAATGATGTCCTCACATTTCAAAGAAATGTTCATATCTCCAGAACCATAAGAATTATTGAAGAAGTATAAATGGCAAACTCTTCAGCCCACACAGTTTTTACAGTGGTAGTATACTTTAGGTTCTAGGTCTTAAACTGAATTTTATGTCACAGTAAACACACTATTATAGTTGTAATATTTTGTAAACAACTTATAATATCTCAGCAACCACTCAAGCTATACACATAACATCAGCAACATTTTATTCATCTAGCTGAGAGCTTTCATATGAGGCTAAGGAACTCTGTCTGTGTTACTTGGTTTTTGAGATATTTAGATAAATGTGAAAATTATATCTATATAAATTAATATCATAAAACAGCAGTTAATATCTATTTACCTGCACTAGACATAGGTTAAATATTGATCCAGCTGAGTTTGCCATTGTGTAAGCTTTAAGATGATTGTACATAGCATGGTTTTGGAATTATTAATGCAAATATGAACAAGCAATATTTGAAGCCTAGAGGCGTCAGTAGGAGTTAACTGCATATGTACCTGGAAGTATCACTGGGATGTAATGAGTAATACAAAGTAATAAATAGAAAAGGAATGGATTCCTGCATCAAAGAAAGAAAGACATTTCATAATATTTGGGTTATGAACTCTTGATATTTATCCAGTAGTCTTGGGTTTGACTCCTTCAGTCAACATTTTGCCTAATAGGTCATCCTGAGGAAGTCACTTAGATAGTGCTCCCTTCAGGTGTAATAAATGATAAGAGGAAAATCTGTAACCAGATAAAGATCATGTGCTGTGGTAGCAAAAGGCAGATGAGCAGCATACCTCTCAAACTGTTAGCAAAAGAAATCTTACCTCTCAAACTGTTAGCAAAAGAAATCTGAGGTGACAGTTATAGGAAAGTATTTTAAATATTGCTGTTATAAACTTAGAACATTGCTAGAATAACAGATTTTAAATTAGCATACATTTGTACTACCTCTCAAACTATTAGCAAAAGAAATCTGGGGTGACAGTTATAGGAAAATATTTTAAATATTGCTGTTATAAACTTAGAACATTGCTAGAATAACAGGTGTTAAATTAGCATACAATGTCTGAAAGATATGAAAAGTCTGAAATTCAAATGTCTGTCATTATTTAGTGACTTTAATCGTCAATGTTTTGCCAGAAAACCACTCATTTTATGAGAAAGAGGCCAAAAATATGAATAAAAAATTTAAACATTCTGTGAAAATCTAGACAGTTGAGAAGTATGATGATCAGATGAATTATTTATTCATGTCTGAGATGAAAATTTTAAATTTACAGGATATTAGGTTTATAAAGAGAAAAAAGCTGTATAAATGTCATGTGTAATATAAATGTTAAAAAAGTAGTATAGAGTAATCCAAATAACTGAACAAAATCTTCACTTTGATATTTGGTGGACAGATGGGGGTAAAGTGCAATCAGGAGAAGATAAAGTGGTTATAGATTAACAGAAATGCAGATAGGAAAGTAACCTGGGTGAGGATGGAATGCTTAGGACTTCAATGAAATAACATGTCAGGGCTACAGATTTGCCTCTCTTGAGTGCTAAAATATTAGGAAGAAGTGCTAGATGACTTACTGAACATAAAGTATTTTTGGATTACTGTTTCTGAAGCCCATTAACTCATAATCTGAATTTTGAGCAATAAAGAGATTCCAAATCATATGAGGAATGGCAGCACTGTCATTGTTACTGCCTTGTAGAGGGTATACAAGTAACAACACAGAAATTATTGAGGCACTGCTTTACTCTCCTGTACTGCAGGGAAAATTGGTTCGGCATTCTTCTATACTGTCTGTTTTACATCAGTGAAGGCAATTTACTAGAAATCACTGTGATGATGTAACCATCTTGTGGAAAAACAGACATCATTTTCATTGGCAGACAAATCCAAGGAAAGAGCCAGGAGCACTTTTGTAGAGAGGCCAGAAGCATATCTTCCTCAAGTAAATTGATACTTTTTTTTATACAAAGAATACAACAATATGAATGCAAATCTGCTAAAGGAATGCTTATTTTATGTAAGGAGAAATTCAGATAATTAAATAAGGGCTATTACATAAGTAGTCAAAAGTGAAACCTCAGCATTCTTGACAGAGCAAGAACAGTGTTGCATAGAAAACATTTTATTACTTGGTAGAGGTCACATAGTATGGCCATTAACACTATGACAATAAGCAGTGAGTGACTACACCAAGATAGAGAAAACATGAGGCTTTCTCACTGCCAGATTACATATTCACTGCTAATAAACATTAGTAACTAAAGGCGAAGCGTGAGAGAAAAGAAGGAGGGCGCTTTGAAGAGACAGAAGTGTGGTGAGACAAAGGCAATTGCGCATGGAGTTAGAAGAGCAAGTTCAAAATATTTTAAGAGAAATATATTACTGCTTCATAATTATGAGGTGTTAAAGATAATATAGCTAAAGTTAATATAAAAAGCGTAATGAGCTTAGGTGATTTCTGAATTGCATTTACACGCCCCTATAATCACGCAGGCCCACATTTTAATAAAGTTTTTAACTGACTTCTATTTTCATTCAGGTTCAAAATTAACTAATACCAGTTTTAAACAAACTGTCACAGAAATGGTGAGAGTTTTAAATTCCAAGACCCAAAGAGGAAGTCCTGAAATAACAAGGTAGAATGTGCAAAAATGGGGACTTAAAACATACTAAGAGATTGCCGTGTATTTGTATTATTCCTTTTTCTCTGCGGTATCGTAATCATAGAGTTAGTATATGTAAGTAAAGAAGAAAGGTGATTGCTTACAGTTATTATTCTCCTGTAGTTCTTTTTTTCCTGTCATTTTTAGCCGCTATTGCTTGCTGACCATCGTTTTGGTTGTTCTTTACTGGGTGACAGCTGACTGAAAGGGGTCATCATCCAGGCTGACATACAGGGTGATTCATGGCTTTTCTGTTTTTCTCCTCATTTCTAACTGAGCATTTAATCTGTCAGGTGTAGTGAGGGAACATGCAATGAGCTGTCTGCAAAGGGCATCCCTCACTCGTATAAGTGGAGTTGCCTCCGATCAGCCTAAATCTCCCTCCTGCCACACAAGTAGACATCTCTCTTGTCTTCACCAGGGAGATTGCACTGTCCTGTGTTTTTCTGAGTGCATGTAGCCCAATTCCCCCCCCCCCCAGAGAGGCAAGTGGTCCACACACCCCTTACTTCTCCTCCTCCCTGCCTGAATCATCTAGTACTGGGGCCACTAACTGAAGTCTGGTTGCCTGGGTCACAGTCAGGGCTTTATCACTCTGTGTGATGGAGTCAGACTAGTGTTCTCCAATCGTTTCATTGTTTCTTTTCCTTTTTTTTTCAGTTCCATGCATGTAATTAAGGGCCTTGGAGTTACAATAGGGAACCCACTGAATATATTATTGTTGAGTAATGGTGATAACAGATGGTTTAATAAACAGCCTTCATTAACCACACAAAGCCTTTGACTCCATGAATTGTGAGTCTTCATAGAAGGGACTGGTAAAATCTGGTTATCCTGTCAAGTTCAACATGGTACTAAAGCTTCCTCCTGATCACATGACTGACAGCATTTTCTGCTGTAATTGAGACAAACCTATTTAGAGTCTTAACTAGCATCAAGCAAGAGATTATAATATACCTAATCTTATTCTGTACCTTCCTAGAAGTCAATTTAATCCTCTCCAAAGAATGACTTCCCATTTTCATGGATAAAGGGCTCTTCATTTCCTCCCTTAGAGCCTCTAAATATACCCTCAAAAAGAAAGTGCACCTTAACATTATTCATACCACCCAAAGCTGGTTACAGTAGGCAAAGCAATCTGCAAGATATTTTGAAAGAAGTCAGGCTGCGCCCCCCCCCCCAACACACACACACACAGGAGAACATCTGTAGATTTATACAGCTTGAGACTTCTAGCTCTTCTGTCCTCATTTAAAACAATGACAATTTTGCTGACAATGAATTGGATTCTGTGACAAAATGGCTTTCTGACTGCATCTAACATGGCTGTTGTCTAGAGCATGGATGGATGCTACTATATCTCGGTTCTGAAGCATCTAAAGTCATCAATGAAGGAGAGATTTGTCTGTGTAATATTCTTGGACATGTCCAGTGCACTAGACACTGCCATTCACTCCACCTTCATTATATAATTTTATTTGCTTATCCTTTGGTGACCACTGTCCAGAGGTTAGATATTTTCAGCTATGCCCTGGGATGCAAGATGAATCATACAGAAATTAAGTATATTATATACTCATGGTTAGCATATGTGTTTACAGTTATCAGTTCCTCGTTATCTAAGGATACAAAATTGTTTGATCAATAATAAAAAAAAGGGATGAGTGAGTGGTAGTTACAGACTGCACAGCCTGGGTAGTGAAGTATGTATACCTACTGCAAGATTTTAGTTTAAGGTGTTATTTCTGAAAATAAAAAGTTGTTTAGACTGCAGATTATCCTGTTATGAAGAACTGGACTTAGTGTTGACGATTTTAGTGTGGAGCTTGTAAGCTGGTAAAACAAGCAATTGAAAGGAAATGGTTGCTTGCATAAGAATTCTCTTCTGTGATTAAAAGAAGTGAAAGTTAACAAGAAATAGTCAATGGCCTAGGATCAGGAGCTTGTAAAAATAACAGAAGTAAAGTAGAATAGCCACTGAAGGCAGTCATTGTTGTTCATAAATCTTGCTGCAGTAATGAATGATGTGAAGTACTGTGAGTGTACTTTATTTAGGAATGGCCGAAACCCAGTGATGGTTGTGGAACATGATGTACAAAGAATGGGGAAGATACAGGCAGGAAGATAGCCTTGGCTATGGGAAGATTGGCACCATGTACAAGAATGTTGTGTGTACCATAGCAATGAAACTGCTGTGAAATGAATTTACTCTGCATTATACCAGTACAAGTAAAACAATTAGAAAGGGTCTAGTCAGTGATGAAGGTATCCTCTGAGAGGTACAGGTTCTATCTGATTCTTAGAAGGGGGTCATATGTACCCACATATAGTAGTGAGGCACAGTTTAGAGGGGGAGCTATGGAGTAGGGTAAAGCTGTCTCCTTAGAAACCCTTGGTGTGCACAGAATAGTTCTATACATAGAATATTATTGACAACAACTTTTTATGTTCAAATTCATTAATTTTTATACTTATTTTTAAATTCAATGTACCACTCAAACCAGTTTTTATAGAAGCCCTTCATGGTTATATGATCCTTTGCGTCTATATTACGCTGTTGAAAACTCAAACTGTCCACAGTGTAATAATCGACACGAAAATGTCGAAACCCCAGAACATTGAACATACACAAAAAAAACCCCACCCAAACACAGCACAAATTGCTCTATGCAGGGGGGCAAGCCCCCCTGCACCCCCACACCCCCTGCTACTTAAATATACCAACTCTGAGATTGCACTACATTGCAGTAAATGGAAATCTCCCCTTATGGAGATTTCCGTTTACACGAGTGATGACTTTCGCTTTCGACATTTTGGTGCTGACAATATCAGCTTTGATATTGTTGGCCTTCGACAGGGTGAAGCAGACCCGATCCTTTCATAACTACAATACTTCCCACTTTCCAATTTCATCCCATAATTTCTAATTTTGTTAATTTTTATTCCCTTTCCTATTCTTGGAGTATCCTGCTTGATTATTTTTAGTAGAACATAATCTGTAAGTCCTCCTGATTCCAGTTCTGTTATCTGCACCACTTCAACAGATTTGTTTAATTCCTTCTCCATGCACACAGCTGAACACTGCTCATTTGTAACATCTACCACATGGGAATCTTTGTTTACATTCTGAAGTACCATATCAAATACATTTAATCCAAATTCTCGCTTTCCACCTCCAAACTCTCCATAGCTTTTCTCTCCTCCTCCATGCTGATGCTTCCCTTGGGCCTCTTCTTTGCTGCAGTAGGAACCCTCCAGCACCATCTAGCAGCTCCAAAGGCTAGGGGAAGTTCCCCAATGCCCTGACCAAATTTCCCCCTGTAGTATAAATACCACCTGGAGTTTCCACTGAAAAGAGGCTACAAGCCTCGTGGGACTAACATGGTCAACAAAGAATAAATAAATAAATAAAACAAGCCTCTAGATTAGAACCTAACACAGAGGCATGCTTCCATACTAATAAACAAGATTTAACTTGTTGGAGACTCAACTCAGTGATTGGAACTGATTGTGATCCAACACTCTGAAGAAACTAAAATCTAAGTATTTGTTGAGAGGGAAGGCCCCCTACAGTAACTGTGTGGGAGATAGGCCCCCTTGATATATATATATATATATATATATATATATATATATATATATATATATATATATGGGTCTAGGACAGTTTACCGAAAGACTGTTTCACTGAAAGTGAAACAGGCTGTCACAGTTTCGCGAAAGCACTTTTTAATGAAAAAGTGCTTTTACGAAACTTTTGTAAAAGTACAGGGAATCAGGGGGAAGTGGTAGTGGGCGAGACCTGACTACAGTGGGGATAAAGGAATATTCCCTTTTCCCCACTGTAGTGCGATCTCGGAGTGAGACTATAAAAGTAGGGTGTGGGGGTGCAGGCAAAGCCCCTGCGTAAACATGGTGTGTGTTTTTTTTTTGTTTTTGTGTATGTGTGCGTGTTTTACCTTTTCAGTGAAAGCAGTTTCGGTAAACAGTGTTCAGTAGGGTTGGATTCGGACAGTTGGTCTTTCGATCAACTGTCCTAGATCCATATATATATATATATATATATATATATATATATATATATATATATATATATATATATATATATATCTATATATATATATATATATATATATATATATATATATATTTTTTTTTTTTTTTTCCCTTGACAAACATGGAGATGGGAAAATATCCTCAAATTAAGCAATCCCTGTCAGTGCAAAATTAGAAGCTACACAGTCCATGACTTCCTGTTGAAACCAGTAATTGTCAAGTTCAGTAGTGGGGAATTGGGGCACTGGGAATGGATTCTCAGGGAGTTGGAGCTCAGGAAAGAATAGGTAAACTTTTGTGAGATACACTCAAGTGAAGTATGTTAAATTAAGGTGAAGAGGGCTTATGGGAGTCAGTTCAAACTGACAAATAGAAGTGTTTGCTAAAGGCCTTGGCCAGGATCTAAGTTAGAACCACATATAAAGAAATTAAATTAATGCTGCTGTTTTGCATTTCTAGTTTGAGGAAACTGATTTCCTACTAGAACTTCTTATACCCGTTAAAGGTTAAGTCAGCTCACATATGAAGATTTAGCCATTTTGCTATATTTTACAAATGTTGCAAACCACAAGACTTGAGAAGATGGCTGAATCTTCTTGGCTGAGAAGCTTTTTTATGAGTGCCAGGTGTGGTCTGCCTTTCTCATCATTTTTCTACGTTTAGGGATTCAAGCAAAAAGCATTCATGTTGATGAGGGATAATATAACAAATTTATTGAGTGCTTTCTTCTCCTGTAGCAGGAATTTACCAGAATGAAATCCTATTAATCCTTCCCATAAATCTTGAACTGAAAATACTTTCAATAAAAAAGTGAAGAAGAAATTAACTCTTTTTGTTTTTAGAATGCTGGAGTTTGCCTTATGTTTTTGTTCAGTCAAATGATGCATTTGTATTAGACTTAAATTCAGCTGTTTTGTAATAGTATTTCATTGTGGTGAAGCCTTTATCTGTGGAAGAAGATAAAAGTGCTCAGTATATTCTACTGTGTGGTGTACACTCAGTGTTACTTTTTTGTTTTAATTTTTATGTATTTCTCACATTTTTGGTTGAATAAGGAGAGTTTATTTAGTTTAAGTTTAGGTGTTGCCAGTAAAAGAATATTTCATTTAGTAAGAATTCAAAGACAGTAGTTAAACTACTTTTTATGGCTAGTGACTTGTCCATCATAAAATTCAAGAGGATGTAGTGATGTTTTTTTATGTTCCTGCAGCAGCAAAGGAGAGGCCCAAGGGAAGCAGCAGCATGGAGGGGGAGAGAAAATGTCCTCTATGTGATCAGCTCACCTAAAACTCTTGCAGTTTTAATAAATAATGTGGTAATTACTAAGCATTCAAAAATGGGCTTACTGTACATCAGTACCAGGGTTGCCAGATTTGGTATCCGCAAGGTAGGGACGAAAAAAAAAAAGTGAAGAAAAAAAAAAAAAAAAAAAGGGTCTTTAATGCGGAACACAGTTCCACATTAAAGATCTGCACTAAACAGATCTGCACTAAACATGGAGCTTCTCGTGTTTAATGCGGAACATTGCAGTTCCGCATTCAACAGAAGTAGCTCCGTGTTTAGCGATTTTTGATTAGCCCGTATCTGTACCTGGCATACAGGCCAATCAAAAATCGCTAAACACAGAGCTACTTCTGTTTAATGCGGAACACAAGAAGCTCCATGTTTAGCAATTTCTGATTGGCCCGTATGCCAGGTATACAGACCAATCAAAAAAAAAAAAAAAAAAAAAAACAAAGCGGAGGATGCCCGGGATTTAAACCGGCAGGGCGGAACTCGGGATCAGGCTGCTGATCTCGGGACAGTCCCGCCCAAATAGGGACGTCTGGCAACCCTGATCAGTACCTAGATGGCTGCCATTATTTTACACTCACTAAGAAGTGCTTTTGTGAGTGTAGAATGTCAAAAATAGAAGAGATAGTGAAAAAAAATAGAAGAGAGAGAGAAAAAAAAGTATCCCCTGGATTCACTATCCTTCCGTGCAAGACTAGCTTAGTCTTGCACGGAAGCAGCCATTTAGAAGCAGGACGGCAGCGTGCCATGCATATTAATGAAGGCGCACTGCCTGAGCTCCTAATCTTACAGGGAGCATGTAAGAATTCAGAGGGTGTGTCTGAGAGCCAAGCTCTCAGAATATACACGCCCCTGCAATGAAGAACAGCAGAGTAGTAATAAAAGAATGAGCGAGACCGCTCATAGGTGTTCGCATACCCCCAGCAACTTCCCCACACGTGTACAAGAGCAATAGTTAAAACAACAAATATAAAGATTTTTTTTTTATTAAACAGATTAAATTTAACTGTAGGTACGTAGGTTTGCCCATCACTTAGTTAATGCAGCTTAAATGGCACAAGAGGATAAAAAGCAAGATATATGCCAATGTAGCAATACAGCAATAGTGTAGTGGGCAGAGCATTCAACTTATGAGCAGCCCTTCCTGGTTCGAGTCCCACTCCAGTACATTCCATTTTCCATGCCAAATCACTTTATGACCAATATTTGTAGTTGCATAACCTACTAAATAACATATATTTGTGAACTGGAGTACTGCATTAAATGCAGATGTGAGGTGTCATTGTCATAATGTTGCAAAGTCCACAGATAATCACAAGTGCCCCATATAGTATATGTACACAGGAATCAGGGATACAAATGGAAGGTAAAATGTGCAATGAATGATAACACCATACAGTGTCCAAATCCTCCACCTTCCCAAGAACCATTAGACATTACTGTCTAAATTAGTGCGGTGGTAAGCGGGTACAAGCACTAGTAAGTAAGAGGAAGCATATTTAAGCAGTAGTAAGTGGGAGTAAGCATATTTAAGCAGTAGTAAGTGGGTTTAAGGCCATTTGCATGGGGGTAAGCAATGCACACACAGGTTAAGAAATATTGAAGCTAACACTCTGTAAGCATATTTAACCGGAGGTTAGCATTGCTTACCTTCGTGCAAACCTGTGCAGACCCGCTTACAATTGCTTAAAAGTGCCTTAATCACTCTGTATGCAGCAGCCGCTGTTCTGGGCAAAAACAAAATAAACAGCCTTTGAAATCAGGACCCTATACACTATAGTCACAGTAGTTAACCACTAAGCCATCACAACAGTCCATAACACTGCGGTATCACCAAATAAATCCTCATTATAGGAAAATCAAACTGAACATGTTAAATCCCCTAATAAACACAAGGACCCAATACAGGGTACGTACACATGAATCATGGATACCAAACACATATAAAACATGTAATGAATAATAAATCACTGCCAAAAAGCAAATATAACGCAAATTAAATATTAAGCAACGCTAAGCATTGCACAGCCCAGATAACAAAGTCTGCCCATTGGTATACCCCTTTAAACAATGCCAACCTTAGGTAAGCAGGTTTGCCCATAGCTTAGCTTTTTCAAAACCATCCAATCATGGCAAGATGCAGGAAATTGGCCTTATTTAAACCCAACAGGCAGGAATACATTTCATAATTGGTTGTAGCTTCCCCTTGTAGGCACTATGTCTGGAATAGGAGAGGGTGTGCACTTTCGGGCACACTGCTGGGGCATTCAGGAGTCCAGAGTCATGGCAGGACTCCTTGTAAAAGACCATGACCAGAGGCTGCTGTAAGGCCAGTACCAGGGTTCCCAATACAAGATGGAAGCCTGGGACCATCTAGCCTGTGACTTCACCAGTGCCACTGGCATACCCCAAGCTGGTGAGCAGGTCAGGCATCACTATGGCGACCTGAATTGGCAAAAGGGGGATCTCTTGGATCAATGGATCCAAGAGGCTAGGAGGACAGGGGAGGTCCCAGCCGTGTGTAAGTATCACTCCACTACCTGTTTAATAATTGCCAGCTCATGTATATTATGGATAGGTATGGCTAAATATTCATCTTATGTCCTTCACAGTGGCAAATGAGTGGGCTGCTAACCAGGAGGCCCATGGATGTCGCTTGGAGCAGTTGCGACGCGAGGCAGGTTAGTAATACTCTTGCATGTATTGTCATAGGAAATAAATCTAAAAGTAGTAGTAAGTTAATTGGCAGTATAAAACTTGTATTGTTTAAGGCATGTACTGCATACACCAGAGAATATGGCAGGAAGAGTCTCATATAGGTTGTATGAAAATAAAAGCATAATAGCCTGACAATAAAGGTCTAACTGCTGGACTGCATGTGTTTACTCTGTTATCATATAGTAATGTAGATTTGCAATCACTTAATAGTACTGTTGTATTAAGCACTGTTACCCACACTGTGCAACAGAAATAAAATGTGTAGGAATGTCTGTATATGACTGGGGTAATCCCAAGAGGTCATATAGTACAACTGAGAGAGACATCGACAGAAAAGAGTGCAAAGACAGATAACAAAATCCAAATAGCACATGCAACTGAGATGTGAACATTTGTATTTTAGCACACACAGCCATGGTTCGAATCCTGGGAGTGGTAGTAAGCTGCATACAGAATCAAACCCCACAACTATACAGATATGTCCAGAATGTCCAGTAAATCAGCCCATATCTGCTGCCTGTCACCCAGTTCCCCTGGGAAATCAGTGGGATTATTCCAGACGTTTAGGCAGCAAACAAGAAATACAACTGATTGTCACACATCTATAAGAACAAACCTGTCACTCTAGCAACTCCCCAAACTGTTATGAGAGTAATAAGCCAAGTATGTCCCATCTACACCCCATGTTGTCAAGCTGTGACCACAGTGTGTACAGTAGCAGAGTGAGATGCATGTGCATAATACTAATGTGGAATCTGGAAGTTTGTGTGGCATCATTCAGGTAGTGCTAACAAATATTGTTCCCACAGGTCCATCAGATATGTACACTGTGCCTAGAAATAAAATATTGATACCCTGTACTGGTACTGTTTACTCTGGTATTGTATGATATTGTGAGTGTTGCAGTTGCTTTGAATAATAAGGTATCACTCATCACTGGCACCCACACTGTGCTACATAATATAACTGTCTAGGAAATCCTGTATAAGAGTGTTGTAAGTCACTAAAGGTTTAAGAGAGCAATAGTCTAAATATGTCCTGGTTCACCTGCATGTGGTCAAGACATGCCCAGAGTTTGTGCAAAAAGAGATGTACAGGTATGTGCATAACATCAACCTGGAATCTGGGAGTATATGTAGAAACAGTTAGTGTTAACAAACAATTCCTCCACAGGTATACCAGGTAAGAGGTGTATACTGCAGGTAAAACCAGTTCATGTTTATAGTTGTCGACAGCCATACCACTGTCCAAAGTAAGGCAACAGGGTAGTGTACTAATACTTGTAAGGTACAGATAATAGCACTGACTAGGAAAGTAATGCGAACTACAGGAATATACTAGTTGTTAAATGACATCTTTGTCCCCCCCCCACCACCATATCTGCAACAATAAACTAAATACCCAACTCAATTGGTATGTGCTGACTTAACTGCAATGTTGGGACATATGTCCTATTGTTTGATAAGTAGATATTATTTAAATCTATTTCTATGCATATGCTATGTTGAAATACTCCCTAATTGGTGGCATGGTGCCACCAATGTACCTGCATGCTGTTGTAATTACCACTGTGGTCCCATATATGCATGTGTTCTGTTTGCTATGCAACTGTTCCATATTTGGTGTCTGGGTTAATGGGAATATCTATGCATGCTGTTATACCTAATCCTGGAATGTGATGACTATTACTAACCCACATATGTTGTTAAAACATAAACACCATAGCACGTATGGGAATGCAGGTCCCAGTGGACACACCTGTCCCACCTCATTTGACCGTGACACCGGGCACCAACATGTCTGGGGCCCAACCCGGGACCTCCTCATCCGTTGGTCCTGCACCACCTTCGGGTGGAACTGCCTCAGGGGATGAGGCTCGCCCCCTCTGGAAGCAGGCACAGACAGGAACCTTTTACCTGTCACCAGGTCAGGGTCATGGTGTGTAGTGAGCTCAACCAGCAGTTTGGAGATCTGCTACGCCAGCTCGAGGACCGAGTGTCGTGACTAGCGGGTCGGCTTGGCTCTCCAACTCAGCCCCCAGCAAAGCCACCTTGAGGGCTGTGAAGGTGCAGTGGTGACTGCCCATAGGTGGGGACCTTAGTCCCACTATTTCCACTAGGTGGCTCATGGGCTTCCGATTTCCCAACACCCCCCCCATCAAGGTGTTTATCCCCACATGTGTAATATACCACCCCTGTATGCGGCTTGTTTGTCTTGTCTGTTAACATACCCAACCTACCTCCCCAAATATACCTACCATCCCTTCCCAACATCCCACTCTCACCTGAAAAATATAAGGGCAACCTGTACCCCCCAAAAAATCTCACCCCATACATAGCTGTCCATTTCGTGCACATGTCCACTGGACACATGCAATCTGGCCTAATTGTCTTCACAACATATTATT
>NC_056725.1:1797936433-1798013933 GCF_019279795.1 Protopterus annectens | reverse complement strand
ATGTCATATGGACAAAGCCTGGTATGTAGGTGGAGGACAGAGGCTGGAACACAGGCCCATATGTGAAATTGTGTTGTCATACACTAAGCAAGTCAGTGGTGTTACAGGATAGTCTGCAACATACCCTTAGTCAGGAAGATGAAGGCAGAAACACAAATGGATGTAGCTATGTACTGATAGTACTCAACACACACACAACCACTGACATATCTGACACAAGTTCTGTGTGGTGGACAGGCAAAACATACCATGCACACCTCTGGCCATCAAGTGGATAGGCACACAGTTGAGAGCTATGCAGACAGACTGCAGTCCGTGTTAAACTAGTATGTACGAATACACCCTGTAACATTGGTGCTATGTGATGCATACAACAACAGTACTCACACTCTCTGTTTGTAGTTCTGGAACCTCATACAAATATGTATCTGGCCTGAGTGTGCAAGTCCTCTTGCAAGAGGTATTGCTACCTGCTGTCTGTAACACTGTTGCCCACACACAGGAAGGATGTCATACCATACGGGAAAGGTAAAGGGACCACGCCCACATAATGTAGGGCTTTATAACAGTGGGTTGCCATGACAGTGGTAATTGGAAGTACTACACAGCTAGCTGCATGCAGGTAGCAAGTGGAGGACACTGATTGGTGCAGAGGCCATCACCTGACCATATGCATCACCCACAAAAGCCATGCTGCAATCTATTCCTGGCAACTCAATCCATTTACTGGGGAGGGAGGGAGGGAGGGAGAGAGAGAGAGAGAGAGAGAGAGAGAGAGAAAGAGAGAAGGGAGAGTTATGTTAGGCTGTGTCCATATGTAGCACCTGTCTGTGCTGTAGCAAGGCAGAACAGTTAAGGGGTTTTGAGATTGTGGACCTGATGTCTGAATGTACCCCATATGTAGGTATATATATATATATATATATATATATATATATATATATATATATATATATATATATATATATATATATCTACATGTATGTCCATGGATATACACCTACTCATATGTAGACATATATATAAACGGATCTACTTAATTTGATCGACAAACCATTTGATCAAAACTCATTTGGTCAAAATTTCATATGATTGAAAATTAGTATTTAAGGCATAAAACTGGGATTTGTCCCCCTCCCCAATGTAGTGTGACCCTGGAGTTGATATATGTAGTTAGGGGGGTATGGGGGGCACAGCCTCCCACCTATTTTCGTTTAAAATGTCTACTTTTTGTTTTATTTTCTTCTTTTAAATGAAAATAGGTGTGGAGCTTCGCTCCCCCACCCCCCCCAATGTGGGGGGCTGTGCCCTCCATCCCCCCAACTATATATATATAAACTTCAGGGTCGCACTACATTGGGGAGGGGGACAAATCCCAGTTTTATGCCTTGAATACTGGTTTTCGATCATATGAAATTTTGACCAAATGAGTTTCAGTCAAATGGTCTGTCGATCAAATGAAGTAGATCCATATAAACGCATATATACAACATCATATATATCTAAACATATATAGATATATATCTATATGCACATGTCTACATATATACAAACACACATGCACACACACACACACACACACACACAAAATCACACACACACACATATGTATGTAAATACATGTCCCCTATATTACCACCACAGTGCTGAATGCTATGTGCGAGGGAACAGCACACATAGCAATACACACAGATATATACAGCTGTAAGTGTGTGCAACATGGATGGGTATGTCACATGTGAACCCCTTGTTGGGACCAGATTGCCCTTGTTTGTGAAGTAGGGAATGGGAATATGGGGAAGTATGGCAGGTATATTTGTGGAGGTGGTCCAGGTTGGTAGATATAGAGGACAGCCTACAGGGATGGTTTATGACACATGTGGTGGGTAAACACCATTTACGGTGTGTGCGGTCTGCGATGTGGAAGCCCCATGGGCCCCAATATGGAAACAATGGGAACAAGCCTCCCACCCATTGCTACTCACACAGCAGTCCATGTCCTGAAGGTGTCTGGCCTGGAGACTGAGCAGGAGGAGCATGTGGACCCTGTGAATGTGTACTGGGTGCCTCCAGGTGATGTAGCACATCCCGCATGTGTCTGAGGAGCCTGCTATGGAACAGACCCCGGACCTGACCTCAGGGGACAGGATCATGTCTGTGTGCTCCCCTTGGGGGAGGACAACTTCCCCGGAGGTGGTTCCACCTGAAGGATCTGCTGGACCAGTACATGAGGAGGCCCCAGGGTGGATCCCACATGTGATGTGGCCTGGTAACATGGCCAGATGAGTTTGGACAGGTAGTTCTGCTGGCAAATATTCCCTAAACATTCTATTGTGTCACTGTTATAGAACATATGTGAGTAGTAATAGTCTACACAATCCCATAACATGTCCAACAGCATACATAGATATTCCCAATAACACAGAATGTCAGATTTGCAGCAATCACATAGCAAGCATACCACATATATATATGGAACCATAGTGGCCCTGACAATGGCATGCAGGTGAATAGTCCGTAACAGGCCAGCAATGATAGTGTCCACATAGGGAACATGGCTGCAAACACATAGCACAAGGTGTGGTACAATACAATATATGTCCCACTGATAGGTAAGCTGTAGCCATACCTATTGAGTTATGTGTACAGTTTGTTCTTGCTGATATGGTGGGGGGGGTGACAGAGATGTGTATTAAGAACTATAGTAACCTTGCTGTATGAGTTGCTCATAACTGTTTCCATCTCTATGTCTTTCAGGCAAGATGTCACATGGATGCCTACCTGCTTATTCAGCAGATGAAAATAACATAGTGCTGAACTATCTCATCCAGCACTACCCTGTCCTGTTTGGCCAGGCCACCCATGAACAGCAGGAGCAGACCGGCCTGTGGAATGACCTAGTCCACAGGGTCAATGATGTCGGACTGCATAACCACAGTTAAGAGCAGGTCCGGCATCATTGTTCTTACCTGCTTTACAATGCCCGTCAGCATGCTGCTGCAGTCCAGGGGGATCACCACACAACAGGGGGGGTCATAGCATCCACCCCCCCTGACACGTGAGGAGCTCCTCGCCAGCCTTGTGACACCTGCTCGTCCACACAGCCAACAAGTGCCAGACACCATTATGGAGGTGGGCGCTACCCACACACCAGCTGAGGAACGTGCAGGTAAGGCCACAGGGCACATCAGTAGACCACTGTTGCATATTCATCCGCATCTGTACAGGTAGATCATGCATATCTGACATATATCTATCTATATCTATCTATCTATATATATATATATATATATATATATATATATATATATATATATATATATATATATATAATATATATATATATATATATATATATATATATATATATATATATATATCTAGTTTGTTGTTGCATAGTAGTAATAAACAGATGGGCATAAGGGGTAGTATTGTGGACTTGCACTGTTGATGTACTGTAATGTTGCACTCACCCTGTAACAATGCTACAGGTGTGGCCATTGACTTCGCATCTCTCACACTCTTATGTAGGTCCCTCAGCTATACCACCAAGGCAGCAGCCTGTAGCTGGTGAGTATGGTTTGTGTTGATGCTTGCCAATACAATGGGCATGTAATGGCTATGGTATATTCCATGCACACAGCTAACACACCTACCCAGAATGCATGCTGTACATGTTCACATATTGTTGCTGTTAAATGCACTGCATCACATTGGTGACCATGATGGGGTATTGGAAGGGTATATCAGACACCTGCAAGATAACTAACATCCTGTCATTGCGAAATGTGTCCACAGGGATTAACATAATGGTGGTACACATGGCCTACAGTAGGGACATGTGTGAAACATCACCCTTATACAGTGCAACAACAGTGTATATACCAGTATTACAATGGCAACTGTTACAGATGTACACTATGGCATAATGTATTACTGTGTTCCACATTATTAGCTAGGACTAGGCTGTGACACATGTTGTTCAGTGTATGGGACACTGCAAGCTGATACACATGTGTAGGTTATACTTGTCAAGCATCTTCAAAAAGGCTGAAGGTGGGGAAGGGGTGTCAGCATGACACACCAGTGCACTGCAGCAAGGATCCTAAGGATGCTAAGAATGGCTGTATCTGCACACAGTCAGGTTCAGAACTGTGGCAGATGTAACCCTACCCCCACAGCAATAGTAACAACAGTGTGTGAACACCAATGGATGTGCACATGAGTAGACCTTGCAATCATGCAGATTTGGGGGACATGTGTAGGGCAGACTGACCATACACTGGCAAATGCAGATGGCCCATGCTAGTATACCCCTGCCAGGAATAGTGACTGCATTAGTACACATAACAATAGGTGCAAAAAACTGCCATGATAAGGGTGTGCACACATATTCACACACAGAGTGTATGCATCGCGGTCAGCATCAGCACACCTAACACATTTCGTAGATACTGCATGTGAATGTACAGGACATATGTCACATATTGGGCTCATGTACTGTTAATATATGTGGTGATGTGGTCCCATGGCAGATCAAGGAAGGATACGTCATATCAATAATGTTGTGTACACTCCCCATAGCCATGGTATGGTTTGATGGTTGTCAGTGTAATAGTATTGGATTGGTCATACATGGTCCGCTGATGTTCAGATCTGTAAATCCGACCTCAGGCATTCACAAATGACATCTGTCCACATATCATCCCAGGTATGTGTTGCTGAAAAATATAGGGGCTGTGAGCATTAGAGCTGACATAACTGACACAGTACTGCACATTCAGCAATGGGTTGTACACCTGTGAGGTTTGGTGCACAGTACATGGCAGGGTGCAGAACAGGTGCACAGCAATACTGTGTACATGGATGCAGTGGTATCCAGGGGAAGAGGCATCACCTACTAACACAGCCCATGCATCACACACATGTATACTGTTGCTAGGATGGATTGACTATAGCTGCACTGCATGCTGTTGTGTACCATATGTTATGCATGTTGACAGATGGGTTATAGGAGGACTGTGTGTACTATCTTTGTGCAACCTCACCTGTGTGTGTGTGTGTGTGTGTGTGTGTGTGTGTGTGTGTGTGTGTGTGTGTGTGTGTGTGTGTGTGTGTGTGTGGTTATTTTGTCTGTAGGGTCACTCTGTTGAAGTGGAGGGAGGTTGATGCATGTAGGATGTGTGTGTTCATGTGTGTGTGTGTTTGTGTGGGTGTCCATGTATGCACATGTGTGATTGTGGGGTTGCTCATATGGCAGTACTTCCCTTTGGGATCGTGCAGTACATGGACATGGACTGACACATGACACACCAGGAATACTTGTCTGATATGTAATCACAGGACAGCTGATAGTATAATAAGGTCTGTGGCATGGAACATGCATTGGAAGGGAAAGTAGACACCAGGTACAACCTTAATATCGCATCCAGCATAGAGGTGACCAACAACCCACATATACAGCACTATGGATGCATTGGGGAATTACTAGACAACACCAGGGAGTGTATCCATATATTACAGTTGTCACATGATAGGTTGAATGAGCTGCATATCTGGCATGTACTGAGCAATACTTATGCATGACACTCCAGTGCGTGACATTATGGAGTGAACGTAGTATCTCCTCACATATAGTGGCCATGCTCACGATGTCCGAACATACACAGGGTGAACACTGAATGACAGCTGTGAGGCCATGTAAAACCACTCTGCTCAGGTCAAGGAGGTAATGGAGTAACAGGTCTTGTGTTGTGATCACTTGTCTAGGCATTTAGAGGTATGATACATTAATGAGTGGTATTAATGAGTGTATGTTACCAAGTGTGATTCAGGATGGGGAACATATGGGAATAAACATGGGACTGTCTGTAATTTCATGGACAGGTTGGTATTAAGGTGTGTGTGTGTGTGTGTGTGTGTGTGTGTGTGTGTGTGTGTGTGTATGTGTGTACTGTTATGCAATGCTGGACAGGTCTAAAAGTGCATTTCTTGTTTTCCCCCACAGGTGGTGAGGTGGGTCACGGTCCCTCCTGCATGCAATCTGATGTTGGTGTCCATACAGACACCGAAGATGATGATAGTACAGTTGAGGCACAGGTGGGGTTGTCACAGGCTGAAACAGCGCCATCATTTGACATCCCCCTCTTAACCACCCCAACCCCACACACAGTTTCAGTGCCTATACATACCCCATCGCTAGTAGCCATAGTGGAGGGACAGCTGGCGGGTGGTGGCAGTAAACAGGAGAGTGTGGTATCCATGTCTAATGTGTCTGGTCACAGTAGGCATAGCCAGATGTCTGGCAAGTCACCACATAGACAGATGTCCAAGGGTGCTCATGGTAGGGCCGCTGGTCATCATACCCCTGGCAGACACTCCACAAGTGGTACCACCAGGCGCATGTTTCAGGTTGTTATGGGGGTGCAGGCACATATGGAACTGTACACCAGACAGGGCCTGAGGCTGCAGAGGGCTGCTCTCACATCTGCAAGTGACAACTTACATGAACTGTCTGGTGCCCTCCGTGCTCATACCGAGGTCATGGATAGATGGTTTGGTGAGATGAGGGGCCTCATCGACCATGGTTTGTCCGTGTTTGAACATGTGGTGGGAGTGCAGTGATGGCTGTGTGGAAGTAGGCTAGAAACACCAACAGCTGGCAGTCAACGTGGACATGCTAGGGCACTAATGCACTCCTGTAGTGGCAGTACCAGCCCCAGCACTGCAGAGGGGGTGCTGTCCACACCACACCACAGCAGGCCATGAGCACGTGGTCCTGGCCAGTCCCAGGAGGGACCTGGTTCAAGCGGACATCTATCATCATCAGGGGAGAGTAGCACATGAAGGCCTGTAGCTGGATATGCCCATGGAACCCCCGGAAGGCACAGTCCACGTGTCCATGGCCAGAGGCAGTGAACTGCACACCCTGCCAGCTATGGTCTGTAGCTGTCCATAAACACCTTTATAGGGCAGCCACATGGCAGAACTGTGTGCGTGCATACCCACACCCTATAAAAATACACCTAGGGCAACCCCATACCTACACACACCACATCACCACACCCAGTTCAACTCATTACACCCCTCACCCACACCTATAGTGTCAAATGCATGGCCCACCCTCGGCCTCTGGCAAACTAACAACACACCCTGTGCATATGATGATACCTGTGCCACATTCTTGTAATCCAGAACATCGATGCAGGGACAGGCTAATATTATTCTGATGCACATGGTGACTGTACTACAGTGTACCAAAGTACTGCAGTGTAACATGTTGTCAGGAGTAATGTTTAATGCATACATGTCAGGTAGCGTAGCCATCCAGTAATGATGCTTTATAGCTGTTAGTAACACTGGCTGATTGTGGTCTCCATAATGTTATCCATTTGTGTTGTAGGTGTACATGTGTCAGCAGGAGGATGGTCTGCAGTCATATTCTACAAGAGGTATGGCACTGTGGTGAAAACCATGGCTGTGACATATCCAGGATAGAGTTGAACACTTGTCACAGGTTTGTGTAACAGTTATTGCCTGTGTCACATGGACAGGTGACCTACTGGGCCATGTATAATCTGCAACCTGATGTAGACCCATCCATATACATGTACACTCTTACTTGGCAACACTGGGACTAGACCCCTACCTAGGTATGTAGTGCTACTGACTGTGTGGCTTTCATTGCACACACCACACAGCGTTTAGGGTGAGGTGTGTTCTAGGTTACATGTTACATGCAGAACATTCCCAGACATGACAGTATGCTCATGGGGGATGTAATGGTTGTATATGGACAATACATAGTGTGACATACCATCATATACACATTAACAGACACATAACAGGCAGACACACATCTGAGAGACCTGAGCCTATTGGTGCTAACTAACTTGTCCATGTGTCCAATGTGTTACAGGTAGGCTGCACACAGCACATGCATAACTGGGCTGGATTGTGGTATCAGGTACCTATATGGTTGATGGTGACAGTGGTCACCATAAAGTGATACATGGGACATATAACAGGTGTACCATGGTATAATGACAGTGTACAGAGCACCCACATCCCCCAGTGGATATTGTACTCCCTGGAACTCATGATGACACTCTGACATACCCACCATCACACATTGCCTATGAGTGTGATGCAACCCATTGTATATCACAACAGTGATACTACAGGGATATGCATCTAATGCACATGCCACAGGCATAGTAGGGTGTTGCATTGTCATGCCTCACCTATGGGCAGCAACAACACTATCTGTACTACTGTCTGGCAATGCGTATTGTAATAGGAGTATGTGGCCTCAGAATACTATACCCTACAGATATACAGACATGGACACACACACACACACACACACACACACACACACACACACACACACACACACACACACACACACACACACACACTTGCCAGAACTCAATGGGTATCCCATACCTATAGACCCATTTTTACAACACTGTTGTACTGGTACTGCAAGGCTTGTATAGCCGGTAAGGAGAGGAGCATAACATGGTACATGTATTGTCCAATACAGCAGCAGGCACAACTGACTATGGCAATGGGTGTTGTGGTGGTTGTGAAGGCCCTCATGGAATTTCCAACTACAGGTGTACTAACACACTGCTATCCTCAGTAATGCACACGTACACATGTGTCAGTACTGGGGTGCATCGCTGCAGGTGGCCATAGCTGTGTACCTGGCAATTGTCCATGGAGAGATAGGTTGTGAAGGGGATGTGTGTACAGTGGTATCATGCCACCTGCCATGTGCCAGCAGGCAATCTATAAACAGACACCACTGTGGTGATCCTCAGGGTAAGAGTGACATGCATCAGCCAATCCTCTGGGTGCCTCCTGCATATGGCCACTGAGGTGATCCAGTTGACATGTATGTAACATGTATTACAACACATGGTTAGTGTCTGTGATGAAGACCTGTACCCAAGCATGTTCTGTTGACTGTGGTAGTGTAGTGGAGGTATCCATGGTATGTGGTGCATACAGGGTGTTGCCTCCTATATGTGCCAGTTATTACACAGATGGGCATACATGTCAGTGTCAGTTAAGCATAGTTTGCCTGTACATATCCCAGCTGGATACCTGCCATCTGCACATCTGTACAGGGACTGACAGTCATCAGCTTGGCAAGTAGCTATTCAGTAGGATGTATATTTCAACAGATAGACGTTTGACAACAATATGTATGCCATAACTACATGTTGGAAGCCCTCACTAACATGTGCTGTACAGACGGTAGTCTACAGTTACATTCCACATGTCGGATAACTAGCCAGTAGGGGATATACATACTGTGACACAGCTCACACACCAGGAACACAACAGGGAGGCCTCAGAGTCCAGATATGCCTGCCGGTGTACTTGTTGTCAGTACTACATTTAGCACTCTACTCTTGCCTGGGAAAGCACTGTCAACAGTAGTACCACCACGATACACTACATGCCAATGTGACAGCATGTACCCTGGGTTACTACCACTGTATGTAACACATTCACATGGATAACAGTGCTGTACAGGTCTCATATACTTGTGTGTCCCAGACATGGCACTCACACCCCTTGCTACTGTAATGACAGCACATAGGCGCATGTATTGTACATGTCATTACATACACTTATTACAGATGTCAATACCCTGCTATGTTATCAGACTGGGTGGTGAGAACTGGTTACCAGGGCTAAGCCATGTTTAGCAGGTGTCAACATTGCTCCAATATAACATCTAAGCAGATTTGTGCACTGGTAAGCGAAGCCTACACGATGTAAGCACCCATACATTTAACTGCACCTTAGCACCACTTAGCTTCAATCAAACCCACACAAAGCTGCTCAAAACTGCCTTAACCACTCTGTATCCGACAGCCCTTGTTCTGCCCAGCAACAAAGTAAACAGCCCTTGCAGGTCTTGAACCCAGGATCCTGTACACTATAGTCACAACAGTTAACCACTATGCCATGACCACTATGCAGACATCTGTTGTTTTTCCGATATATCTGTCAGTACACATATTGATTAGTATTGAACAATTGCTTTTACTTCCACAATTGTGTAGTACTTTTTATTGATATTACTGTTGCGTCACATATGCTGTTATATCATAATGTACACATATCAGATACATATGGTGAGATACAGCTGGGAAGATATACATAACCGTGATGTTTACACATGACAGGAATATCGATATATACATATACATATGTTGATATATGTCTACATGTACATACACATGTATATTCATACATATGTCTGTCTACACATCTGTATAGTGCATCATATATGGCCATGTGTAGATCTCTTTGTGTATGTATATATATATATATATATATATATATATATATATATATATATATATTTGTCTGCACATCCTATGTGTACAGATATACCTATTTATGTTGATATATATGTAGATATCTATAACTATATGTGCATACATATCTATTCAGATATACCTATTACTGTCTATATATATGTAGATATCCATAAGTATATGTGCATATGTATCTATATCTGTATATGTGCAGACATATATTGTTGTGTATATGTATATATTTGAGTGCTTATATGTATATATATATATATATATATATATATATATATATATATATATATATATATATATATCCAGCTATGTATGTCGATATGTACATGTGTATATATCTATATAGATATACGGATATGTATATATACATATATGTTCACCATATGTCCAGCACATGCAGTGGAGTCCTACCTCAGTCCCATTAGTCCCAACCTCTTAGTGCAAGGGGATGTTATGTACGTATTTCAGGTATATATGTAGACTGTTGCTACTGTAATAGGGGTTGCCTTAACAGACATGTTGTGTGTGTGAGGTCACATCTGCTTTTAGCATGTGCGCCACTGGCTACTGACAGACATCCTAAGGACATCATAGTACAGTACCACTGCTAGCACAGTAATGGTCCTGCGGACTACAGCAGAGATATGACCAATATATGTGGACAGTCTGGCACTCTGTGGTTAGTCCTGAGGTGTACACATATCCCCTTCATGTGAGACATGTGGACCACGCCTCCCAATGTGGATGTTAATAGCCATGTACATGGGTATATCACATAAATACTGGGCTACATATGCCCACACAGTTTATGCAAGCACACACACCAGTCTGTCCTGGCACATAATACCTTGTGGTGCAGGGGTCACATGGCAACATACTACCCAGTAGTTAATGACATATATCTGTACAGAATCCCACTGCTTTGTCAGAAATACACAACATTTATGGTGGCCTGGCAGCAGTATATCTTGCAAATAACTGGACATATCAGCACACTGGGTAATTACACTAGGCTGCTAGGCATGTCACAAAGCACTGTGCAAACTACAGGCAGACTGCCACAACACTGGACTACATTTTGTATGGGGAAATACACATGTACCTGTGATTATAGTGGGCTCTACACACATGTCACAGCACATAGTAACAGACAGCTGTGAAAGTGTATACCCACAACCAATGTAAACACAGCCACATATGGTACACAAGCATAATATGACAATATATGGAATGTCTGATAAACACCATCCTCATATGTGCCACTCACACACTGACCCTACATACACTGGGTCATGGCACTGTGTGGTCCGATGGCTGTCTGTGGTATGGGACACGTGTGTATCTGGCCCTACAGACATGTGAGCCAACAGGGTACCATATACTGGAGCAGCATGTAACATCAGATAGAACAGGACCAACAACAATGGCATCTGCCACAGTCTGTGCACAGCCCAAGGTACGTATGCACAATACACATACTGTCGACAATCACCCTAAGTACACAGACCCCAGTACTGTAGACACAACCGCAGAATGGCCAAGCAATGTCCTCAGAAACAACCCCTACTATACATAACATGTCTAGTAGTCTTATATCTGACTGGCTTCTTATCAGGTATGATGTCAATAAATAATGGTGTACAGGACATATGTACCTTTTACTGCATGATATCCAGATAGTTAAACTCCTTTCCTTTTGGTAACAATGTACATTTCTCTGCCTTTGGTATTTCAATTTTTTGCTCCTTGTTTTTTACACTATGTAATAATATTCTTTATGATCGCATTTAGATTGTATAGAAATTTTTAACTTCTACCCTTGTTTGGATAACAATATTCCTTGTCTAAGTCCTACCAGTCTGTAATCTGTTGTCTCTATATGTGGAGCTTTTCTCCCCGGGCCTCTACTGAAAATGGAAATATATCCAGCTAGACTAGCCCGGTTAACAAATGTAAAATAAATAAATAAATAAATAAATGACATATGTACAAAGGTTGACAGACTTGTTGCTGGAGCTATGAATACAACCCCAATATTGGCATATTGCTGTGATAACCTCATACATTTACTGTCATACCAGGTTTTGTTGTGACATATGTCCTATGAGGGATATGAAGTCAGTAACTCTCATGGCTGTCACCATGTACTGACTGCAATTCTCACACTATGCTTCTGCAGTTCTCAGATAGGTGTTCTGTGAGTAACACAAGAAACAAAAGGCTCCATACACTGCCCAGTCTGCAGATGACCCTACAGATGGGAGTTTCCTCACAAACATAGCACTGTCATGACAGGTATTAAAACATGTAGATCAGCCACATCCACATCCACAAACATCCTCTTAAACCAGCATTACTCCAAATGCAGAATAGCAACACTTACTGACATTACTCCTAATGCAGAATAGCAACACTTACATTCTGTAGTTATGTCAGGCACATCCGCCTCCTGTGTGTTGGCCTGTTTCCACAGTGTATGTTGTTAGAGGTAAATTCCAAATCCATCTGTGATGCTGTTTACCAAACACCAGATCTAGGTCCTGCTCACAGTGAATGAAAAGGCCCAACACCAACATGATGTTCCTAGATATTGGAGTGTGTTTCCATGCAATTGGCTATGGGAATGTTACCACAGCTGTTTCACATGCAATCAGCTAGAAGAGGGCTGCAATTTGTGCAGAGGCCATCAGCTGATCATAAGCATCACTTACAAAACACAAGCTGCTGCCTAAGTAAAGCAGGTGTAGTTCTCCACATCCACCAGAGAGGGAGTGAGAGAGAAAGACAGAGACAAAGTAAGTCAGGGTGGGGGTAGGAAAGTAAAACCTTAGCATGTTTGTGTCACACACCTATCAGTGCAGGGTTTCAAACCCCTGACTGACTATGTATTGCTATCACATGTCTATGCAGTTATTGCATGTGCCACATAGCTTACATGTTGAGGAGTTGTCCAAATGTATATGTGATGGTGAGTGACACCTGCAACAGTGATATGGTAGAGATACAGTAGGTGTAGTACACATGCCTCTCCACATAAACAGGTGTCAGCGTCAACACAGCCATACTCTCTCAGGGACTCACACACATTGAAACACTTGGCAAGGTCAGGAATACACTTCCTAACTAGTTAGTTTGCCACAATACAGTAATGCACAGGTATCACATGCACCACAGGGGTTATTTGGGCAAAGGGTATGTGAAGGTGTCTAACATCAGACAGCATGCTTCAGTATGCCAATGGGAGTTATAGTGAGTGTGAATGTGGTCAAAAGCATCATACAGCACACACACAGACACAGGGTACCAGTACTGACATGCATGGGTGCATTGCTTCACGGGTGTGTAGTGATTGACTGTGCGAGAAGGCTATACAAGGTTAGGTGAAGGGTATACTTTGGCATCAGGCCACATGAAATGGTCTGCAGTGAGGCTCAGGGGTGTAGTGTTTGGATTGGCCCACACAGGTGGGTATTGTATTCACCATCCAGTCACCTGGGTAACTACTGTGTGTGGCCATTGCTGTGCAATGCTTGCCATGTATGTGTTCTTTAGTCCATGACATGGACGGTGTCTGGGATGTGCATACATCCCACATGCATGTACAGTGACATGTGGAACTGTACCTGGGGTGTCTGGCCCATGTTGTGTACACAGATCATTATCATCAGATGTGCCAGTCCTGGCCTCATGTGGCGAGAACTGGTAATGGACAGCAGGTTGACCCTGCACCTACACTGATAGTATGATACAGGTATTCCCTGGTGTCAGTAGCATCCGTCCATACAGGGCATGTATTTAAGGCATGGTATGTCCTTTGTAGGTCACATTTGATGGCACCACAGGTGTTGCAGGCATCCAGTGGGGAACATAGTGAAGGCACACTGTCTGCATGTACGTGTCTATTGTACTGATGGACAGGGTGCCATGCCCTCTGTAGTCCACTGCATTCACACCATGGTTACTATCTGTGGGCA
Source organism: Protopterus annectens (assembly GCF_019279795.1). Lineage (NCBI taxonomy): Eukaryota > Metazoa > Chordata > Ceratodontiformes > Protopteridae > Protopterus > Protopterus annectens. The sequence continues at coordinate 1,797,999,604 of NC_056725.1, read as the reverse complement.
ATATGCAGGGTACCTCCAACATAGCAGTTGTTGCCTAGGCAAGTGTGTTTGTGTACAAGACATGGGTTGAGAGTGTTCTCTGAGTAATACAAAAGTTGCTAACTTTGTTCGCCAGGCCTTGATGTCACATGTAGGGGTATGGATTAGCATCCCAGCCTCTCGGCTATTTCACATCTGTTATCCTTGTAAGGTGGACATTGTGACATATAATAAGGCCACCATATAAGACATTTGCAAAACCCGCTCCACAATGAGTCCAGTTGTTACACCCTCACAACCACCTCCACACAGTATACGAATGACAAACACACACACACGCCATGTCTGGGATTAGAACTCCTACCTAGCTAGTTTATCACACTACAGCATTACGCAGTTATAGGATGCACCACAGAGATTACTGGAGTACTCCTTCCCCAAAAATGTATTTCACTGGGAATGACAGCAGCAGTCTTGCCAAAGAAGGTCAATGGAGGTTGTAGTGACTGTGAATGGCCTCAAAAGCATTGCACCCTACACAGAAACACACACACATCCACACTTGCCATATCTGGGACTAGAACCCCTACCAAAGTACTATATCACACAACAGTATTACACTGTTATAGGACGCACCACTGAGATTACTGGGCTACTTCTTTCCCAAAGGTGTATATCAAAGTGAATGACATCAGCAGACTTGCCAAAGTAGGGCATTTGAATTGTAATGAGTGTGACTAGCCTAAAAGCATTGCTTCCTACACACACCCTTGCCATGTCTGGGAATAGAACTCCTACATAACTAGTTTATCACACTACAGCATTACACAGTTATAGGACATGCCACAGAGATTACTGGGCTACGCTTTTCCCAAAGGTGTATTTCAAATTGAATGACATCAACAGGCTTGCCAAAGTAGGGCATTTGAATTGTAGTGAGTGTGACTAGCCTAAAGAGCATTGCTCCCTACACACACACACACACACACACACACACACACACACACACTTGCTATTACACAGTCATAGGACGCACCATGGAGATTACTAGGCTACTCTTTTCCCAAAGGTGTATTTCAAAGTGAATGACATCAGCAGGCTTGTCATAGTAGGGCTATGGGGAGGGCAGTATGTGTGCATGGGCCATAGCCCATTCATCTAGAGGTAGACACACCACACTCAGGCACACGCAGGTTTATATTCTGCAGATACGAGTATACAACTGCTAGATGACTACTGCCTTGTACAGTCATGTTGCACAGCTAGCACTTGCACCACAGAGTCTTTAATGCTGAGGGATACCAGTGGCTAATTTCTACAGTGAGTGTCATTTACACATCATGTGGTTGTAGCCATTTGGCTGTGTGCTGGGTGGGACAGGCTTCATGATGGAAGGCTCTTTGTCGCTGTCACTCTCTTCCACACATCTGTGTATGTGTACTTTTGGCATATTATAGTGTGTTGTCCTTGGATATATGTGTTTGTGCAAAGCATGACTGGTGCATACTAAGGAGTTTATGCACTAACATCTGCAACTGTCAGATATGTATGGTCCACTGTTGTTGTCTGACATTGCCTTCATTTCTCTAAGTGTGTAAGCATGCCCAGTATGCCCTTCTGTATTGAATGTGTGGATCCATTCCAGGTAGTTTGTACTCCAGTGCAGACCTTTGTGTTCTACACCTACAGCTAGCAAACTGTGTCCACAGAATATCTGTAAATCAGTTGGCAATATGGGGTCAAACTGTGCAAGGGATAGTGTGTACTGTGGTGATTGTGTCTGTGCTGCTTCTACTACATGGTACTGGTGTTAGCAGAGATATTCAAATATGTGTACTGTTTTACACTGTGATGTTTTATGTCATCAAGTACTGTCAGGTATACATATTTGCTTGCAGTGATGCCCTGGGGAACACAGGGTGAATGCAGCTTTGTCCAGTATTGTGGTCAAATGCCTACATATTCATGGAATGTTATGCCATTCTGGAGGTGGAGCTGCAGACACTTGCTGTTGGGTCTGTGTATCCAGTTCAACACCTTGGTACAGTGATGGAAGAGGATCCCATACTTGTACATCCATTGACATGACAGTATGGCCTTATCTTGCTGTGGCAATACCTCACAGCTGTACAGATTCACACAGGTTATCCAGAGGCAGGGGTCATAAGTCAGGACATTACCCCTATTGTGGTGTACGGGCATGTTTGTACCCACCCATTTTTGTGTTTGCAGCCAGGGATAGTATGTGCACATGGCCGTGTGCCGGACTTTGCACATTCCATGCTGGCCATGCTCCCACTCCCACCTCTATTATTCTATCCTCTTCCATACATTATGCATACATTCTCTGATACTTTCCCTATAGTTATCACCTCATCACAGCTGTGTTTTGGTGTTGGTCCACAGTTCATGCAGTGAGACATGGTGGACATGTTACTGTGGTTTGTCCACATGGCCTTGCATATGGCTTATGTGGAGTGTGTTATGTTGTTATTTGGGTATCTATGACATAACATACATTGGCAGTACAGGTGAGACGCAGGCCTTTGGCAGAGGCCTGTAGGCTATTTGGTGGTGATGCAGGCCTGCTGTAGCAGGCTGTTGCATTCTGTCAGTCCTACAGTCCCAGACTGCCATACAGTATATTCCCCTGGGGTGACAGGGTAGGTGTGCTAGGTATTCATGCCAATACTTTCTATCAGTCTTGATCAGGTGGTGTGGATGCTGGTAGGGTGCTGCTTACAGCTAGGGACACACCTACTTGGGACACCTGCACTGCATGCTGCATTCTTTCACTATTGCCATACACAGGTGGGGGTCATATTATACCCATTCCCAACAGCAGGGATAAGACCGTTGAGGTATCTGTGGGTGGTGTTTGGGTGAGCTGGGTGTATGTGTGCTATTTACACTACTTGCATCTGACTCACAAATATGCATGGGGCATTCCAGGTATGCTGTCTTGTGCAGGGACATCAGCCATTTTCCAATACATCAGTCCTATCACCTTTGTGATCTGCAAGTGTTCGGCCAGACAACATTAGTATTACCTACTACAAGCCCAGATAATGTGATGCATACCTGTATGTACAATTCCAAGAGTGTGTTCATTTCACGGTTACACATTATATACTGTATATCTGGGGTACTTCTCTCTGTGTACTGCTTGTATATCTAGCCCAACAGTCATGCCATGTCACTCTTTCAGATGGTGACACATATTACCGCCATACATTTTCAAGGGCTTACTGCTATCATGTGTTATACTGGGGGGGCATTGTCTTTGGCACTGCAGTTGTGAGGACTTGGCCCTGTCATCGGCAGTAGTGGGCAATGGCCACCAGGTCAGACCTCAACATGCATGCATACTGACCACTCTCACACAATATGACACACACACCAACCTAACACAGACATACCTGCATATTGTACAAATGCTACAATCTATCCTGCTACCTTGGCCACCTCAGGTCATCTCTGCTCCATTGGTATTATACCTCCACATACATGTTACTACATGTCTACATCAGATTGGAGGGGGGGGCGCACCTGACTGTTACTACATTTCTACATAGAATTGGGGGGGGCACACCTGACTATTTCTACATTTCTTCACAGGATTGGGGGAGGGGGCACACCTGACTGTTTCTACATTTCTACATAGAATTGGGGGAGGGGACACACCTGACTATTTCTACATTTCTACACAGGATTGGGGGCACACCCGACTGCTTCTATATAGGATTGGGGGGGGGCACACCTGACACTTGTACACATTTGCTATGACTGTACTGGTATGTCAGGTATTCCATTGTTAGAATTTCTGTGTAGCCATTGATAGCAGTGGGGGGAAGTTTCACCTCATCACTGATATTCTGTCCTGCCTTATATAAGTGGTACATTTTGGGTTATCTCTGCTGAATATCTGAGCTTTGGCCGGCTAAGATCTACCTGAAATCAACTGGATGTATAAGTGAATTTAAGTACACTTTTATCTGCTCTTTTTCATATAGTATTGTATTTAATTTATTTATTTGTGTCTCTCACTGAATATTAACTCAACTGAAGTTGTGGCTGTCTCTCTACAGAGTACTTGTTAGAATTTCTGTGTAGCCATTGATAGCAGTGCGGGGTAGTTTCACCTCATCACTGATATTCTGTCCTGCCTTATATAAGTTGTACATTTTGGGTTATCTCTGCTTAATATCTGAGCTTTGGCCGGCTAAGATCTACTTGAAATCAACTGGACGTATAAGTGAATTTAAGTACACTTTTATCTGCTCTTTTTCATATAGTACTGCATTTAATTTATTTATTTGTGTTTCTCATTGAATATTAACTCAACTGAAGTTCTGGCTGTGTCTCTACAGAGTACTTGTTAGAATTTCTTTGCAGCCATTGATAGCAGTGGGGGTAGTTTCACCTCATCACTGATATTCTGTCCTGCCTTATATAAGTGGTACATTTTGGGTTATTTCTGCTTAATATCTGAGCTTTGGCCAACTAAGATCTACCTGAAATCAACTGGATGTATAAGTGAATTTAAGTACACTTTTATCTGCTCTTTTTCATATAGTACTGTATTTCATTTATTTATTTGTGTTTCTCACTGAATATTAACTCAACTGAAGTTGTGGCTGTCTCTCTACAGTTAGTTCCCTGCCCACACTCCCTGTTCTTGTTTTACTGTTAATGTTGGTGGCTTTGAAATTGCCCTCCCCCTTGTAGATTTGTATTTGGATACTTCTTCTGGGCCCATCTCATTTGCTCACTCAACAGAGTGCAGTGAGATCATATTCTGATTTCAGGGCATTCCTACTGTGTACAAAGAGAGCATTTGGAAAGGACAACCCTTGTAGCCCCTTAATCCTGCTCTGTTCCCTCCCTCAAAAAAATTAAATAAATAAATAAATTATATATATATATATATATATATATATATATATATATTATTCAGCTGCTCTTACTGTAACTGTCTTAGTTGCTGTTCTGCGTGCTATCTATTCAGTTGCTTACTCTGCACTTATTACTGTTTGTTAGTAGCCTTCTAATTTACTGCCTTCTGCACTTGTTTTTTAGTCCTTTGTTAATTTAATTGCATTTATTTGAACTGTATTTGCTGTAGTGTTGCTACACACTTGGGTGTGCTGGCCTGCACTGCAATTTGAATTGTATTTACTGTTGTTTTAGCTGCTTTTCTGTAAAAAAAAATAATAAAATTCTAAGCTTGTTTCCTGTCTTTCCTGTAACTAGTCTAGTCTAGATACAGACTTGCTGTATCCAGGACTGTTGGTAAGCTTCTGAGCCCCCAAGCCTTTCTGTGTTGGAGGGAAGCCTTCTAGCTTATCAGTGGGAGTGGTAAGCACTAGGTAGCCTATCTACCATGGGAAGAGTGGGTTTTGGCCCAGAAATTGTAGTTCATTGGCCATTTGGGCAGTTTTTCCATCTCTTTCTACTTTCTGGTTTAAAAGCCCGGTTTGCATTTGGTCTCGACCTTTCCTGCAACTAGTGTAGTCCAGGTACAGATTTGCTGTATCCAGGACTGTTGGTAAACTTCTGAGCCCCCAAGCCCTTCTGTGTTGGAGAGAAGCCTTCTAGCTTATCAGTGGGAGTGGTAAGCACTAGGTAAGCTAGCTACCACAGGAGGAGTGGTTTCTGGCCCAGAAATGATAGTTTATTGGCTGTTTGGGAAGCTTTTCCATCTCTTTCAACCTTCTGATTTAAAAGCCTGTGTTTGCGCATGTTTCCTGCCTTTCCTGTTACTAGTCTAGTCCAGGTACAGATTTGCTGTATCCAGGACTTTTTGTAAGCTTCTGAGCCCCCAAGCCTTTCCGTGTTGGAAGGAAGCCTTCTAGCTTATCAATGGGAGTGGTAAGCATCAGGTAGCCTATCTACCACAAGCGGAGTGGTCCCTGGCCCAGAAATTGTAGCTATTGGCTGTTTGAGCAGTTTTTTCCATCTCTTTCAACTTTCTGGTTTGAAAGCCGCACTTGTGCCTGTTCCAGCCTTTCCTATAACTAGCCTAGTCTGGTTACAGAGTTGCTGTATCCAGGATTGTTAGTAAGCTTCTAAGCCCCCCAAGCCTTTCTGTGTCATAGGGAAACCTTCTAGCTTATCAGTCTGAGTGGTAAGCACTAGGTAGCCTATCCCCCACGGTAAGAGTAAGTTTTGAGCCCCCCAAACCTTTCTGTGTTGGAAGGAAGCCTTCTAGCTTATCAGTGGGAGTGGTAAGCATTAGGTAGCTTATCTACCACAAGAGGAGGGGTTCCTGGCCCAGAAATTGTAGCTATTGGCCATTTGGGCAGTTTTTTTTCCATCTCTTTCAACTTTCTGGTTTAAAAGCTGCACTTGCGCTTGTTTCCTACCTTTCCTATAACTAGCCTACTCCAGATGCAGAGTTGTTGTATCCAGGACTGTTGGTAAGCGTCTGAGCCCCGCAAGCCTTTCTGTGTTGGAGGAAAGCCTTCTAGCTTATCAGTGGGAGTGGTAAGCACTAGGTAGCCTGTCTACCATGAGAGGAGTGGTTCTTGGCCCAGAAATTGTAGTTTATTGACCATTTGGACAGTTTGTCCATCTCTTTCAACTTTCTGGTTTAAAAGACCACATCTGCGCTAGTTTCCCATCTTTCCTGTAACTAACCTACTGAGTAGCACTAGAATGCCTTAAACTGATACAAGCTTTTAGCTTAGAAGAGAGACTTTGGAGTGATTAAGTATCAGTTTTCTGTACTTTCTTGCTGTACTTAACTGTTTTCCACCTAAACACAGATTTTCAGCATTTATTGTGATTTAAAAGCTTGTTCTTTTCACATATTGTACTTATTTGACTGCCTGCACTTTTAAAAAGTAATTTCTTGTTTAAATAATTTGTTTAACTGTTGTAGGCTACAAACTAAAGTGCGATAACCTTTTCTGATCATTTGTAGTCATTTAAAGCTGTTTTAAGTGTATTTTTTACTGTTTTTGTCTTATCTTTTCAAAAAAAAAAACAATTCCTTGTTTCCCGCCTTTCTAAGCTAGTATAGTCCAGTTTTCAGGCTAGTGTTGAATTCAGGGCTGTGATACTAGTTTCTGAGTTGCCCATACCTTACTTGGATAGAAGGAAGTTTCTCTGTTCACCTGTGAGAGAGAGGAGCTTTGAGCAGCCTATCTGTCCCTGGAGGAGTGGTTCTAGCCCAGAACTTAGTAGTTTATTGGCCATTTTGGGCTAATTTCTATCTCTTTCATTTCCCTAGTATAAAAACTGTGTTTGCACAGTTTTGCGCACCGGGCAGTGCCGGTTAGCTACGGTTAAATTATTCCCAGCTCCACTAAGTCTCCTCTTCAGTTTTTCCTTTGAAACTAGTCTAACTCTCAACCTAAGCACTCAAAAAGCATCCTACAGCCCAGCACTTGCTCAGACCTAATAGCAAGCCCTAATATACCCTGACACTTGATTGCCCAACAGGGCAAGGCTCTTTATTCACAACTCACCAGCCAAGGGACTAAGCAGCTCATCCTACTATGCAGGCATGACCAAAGGGCAATTTCAGGTTTACTCTCCAGTCCAGCTGGTGAATCTGGGTATCCTGAGGCAATGTTACAACTACCTCATGTACACAGACAACCCTCTCCTCCTACCACAAAACACTAACATATGCGAGAGATGCAATTATACAGCCAAACTGGAAGATAAGCTGTCTCCACCCAAGACTGGAACAGGCAGTCAAGAGGAGAAGGTTAACACTTACACCACACATCCAGCCACACATAGACCTACTAAAACAGCACTGGCAACAAATACACATAAATACACAAAATCATACTCGGAGGCTCTAAATAAAAACCTGCAAAAGCATCAGAGACCTCCAAAGCAGACACCCAAACAACCTGCACCTCCCATCACAAACCAGACAACACATAAAACACAAAATCAGTGTGCCGCACAATCACAGCCCTTAAGGCAAAATAACATACCTAACACACTAGTAATAGGTGACTCTATAGTCAGGCACACTGACGTCCCACTCACAAGGTTGGACAAGCAGAAGGTTACTGCTAGCTGCCTGTCAGGAGCCAGAATCCACCACATAACACAAACACTCAGGTCACTCCAGAACAAGTACAAATATGACTCTGTCATTGTTCATGTTGGTGTGAATGACCTGAGACGTACCTCCCTGGACTACATGAAAAAAGACATGGAAGAGCTCTCTGATCATGTAGTCCAGGCTAGTATGACCCTGACCCTGAATTGCATCCTGCCCTCACCAAGAATGATACCTCAGTATAAATAAAAAATGATCAATTTCAACAATTGGCTAAGCTTCTGGTGTCATTCAAAGGGGATCCAGTGTCTGTCAGCTTGGGACGACATGCTCGACAAGCCGCATTGCTTCACAAGAGATGGCTTGCACCTGTCACCCCTAGGCTTTCAAATACTGGCCAAGGCTCTTGCTGCCCTCATAGTGCCTTTTTTAGGCAAGGCTCAAAAGTCAAACCCGCCTCTGTAAACAGCACAATTAACAAAAAACTGAGGGTTATGCTACTCAACGCCAGGAGTTTAAATCACAAAATGCACACGCTCGAAGCACTCCTCAGTATGGAGAACGTCAACATCTGTGCAGTAACTGAAACCTGGTTCAAGGCTGCAGAGATCACCCCAGCACTACCGGGCTACAACTCATACCACATGTTTCGGCCACAGAACACGGACCAAAACACAAAAGGAGGGGGTGTATCCTTATTCATCAAGGATACCTACACTTCCAGGTTAGTGGCGCAGCATGATACCTCTGAGATCATCCATGTGCAACTAACATTGGGCAAATCTGCAATGCAAATTGTGGCCTGCTACAGATCAGTCTCCATGACCCAGGACCACCACTCTACCTTTCTGGAGACACTGGAAAACATGAAGGTCCTACCGAACACCCTGATATTGGGTGACTTCAATTACCCTACCATTCACTGGGAAAACTACTCGAGTGCAAACTCCCAGGCCCAGCGCTTCCTGGAATTCATCAGCTCAAATGCCCTGGATCAGCTGGTAAACTCCCCTACCAGAGGTGAAAACATATTGGACCTGGTCATCACCAACATGGGCAACAGGTGTTCCACACCGGAGGTTAAACCGTCACTGGTTAGATCAGACCATAAACTAATCACTCTGGATGTCCAAACCCCCCACCACCCTCAACTAAGGAAACCACAGTAAAAAACTTTTCTAAAGCAAATTTAACCTTACTTAAGAGAGAGGTGGTAAGTTTCACAGCCCCGACGCTAAAGGATAATGTTGCCCAAGATGCAAAAACCTTTACAAATGCACTCTATGAGCACCTACAAGGATGCATGGATTGTGCCATCCCTAGCAAAACCAAGACTAACTCCTCTAAGAGAAGGAAACCAGTTTGGTGGACCCCTGCCATAAACAGGCTATACAATAGAAGAAGGAAACTAGTTCAGAAAAATAGCAAATCCCAAGAAGGAAAGACATCCCTAATCAGTATCAGTAAGAAACTAAGGTCCCTCATAAAATCATCCAAGGCTAACTTTGAAAGAAAAATAGCCAAGCATTCAAAAGATAACCACAAAGCCTTCCTTAGCTATGTTAAGAATCTAAGTGGCAACTCGCACATATGCACTGAACTAGTGCAAAATAGCACAAAATATACTGAACTTACTGATATTGCCAACATCCTGGCAGATAGATTCAGTGCAAACGTCACCCTCCTCTCACCCCCAAAAGGGCCCACAACAATACCGGAAAAGTGTAGTGTCCTGGAAATCACAGACACACAGGTGAAAACAGTCCTTTCAAAAGCCAAAAACACAGCGTCAATGGGGCCAGATGATGTCCCAGGCTGTGTCTTGCACGAACTACAGAACAAACTAACCCCACATCTAAACACGCTGTTCAGCCTCAGCCTCTCCAAAGGCAACATGCCCATAGAATGGTGCACAGCAACAGTTATTCCTCTCCACAAAGGAGGGGCCACAACTGACCCTAGTAACTATCACCCCATAAGCCTGACTAACCTGGTCTGCAATGCTATGGAGCGCACCATCATGGAACTCATTAGCAAAGACATTGGGAACCTCCAAACACTTGACCCGACCTTGGCTTTGTTAAGGGCAGATCATGCCTACTAAACCTGGTTGCCTTCTTTGAGACAGTCACCAAGGCCATAGATGAGGGAAAGGTGGTTCACACAGCCTACCTTGACCTCAACAAGGCTTTCGACACCATTCCCCACTTAGGTATTACAGAAAAACTCACCAGCCTGAACATAAACCCCTACGTCACGAGATGGGTTGCCAACTGGCTTACAGACAGAACTCACACGGTAAGAATAGCGGGCTCCAGGTTCGACTCTAAACCAGTCACAAGTGGTGTCCCGCAAGGCTCAGTCCTGGGACCCCTACTGTTCAGCATATACTTCTCAGAAGTACAGGCAAACACAAGAGGACTATGGCTAACCAAGTTCGCTGATGACTGCAAACTGGGAGCCATAATTGACTCTCCGGCTGACACGGACATCTTCCAAAAGGGCCTTACTGAGACGGACACCTGGTGTCAAAGTCATGGCCTCAAGCTAAATGCCAAAAAATGCATAGTCATCCTGTTTGGGAAAAACACCCATGAATTACCACATAGGTGGCAGCCCCCTTAATACAGAAAAGGTAATAAGAGATCTGGAGACCCAGGTAGATAGTAATCTCTCCTTTTACAATCATATTGCCAAAGTAGTTAGGAAATCCTTCTATGTGGCCCATCTAATTACTAAAGGGTTCACATCTAGAAATAAAGAGGTAATAGTGCACCTCTACTTATCACTCATCAGACCCATCTCAGAGAGTACAATGCCCCATTTGGGATGTACTTCACAGGACACTTCCAACAGCTGGAAAGAGCACAAAAGTACCTCACTAAGAGGATTACTGGCCTCAAACATATGTCCTATGCAACCCGACTGAAAAAACTCCGACTGTACTCAGTGGCATATCGCTTACTAAGAGATGATCTCTGACTGACTTACAAAGCCATGTCCAACTCAGAACTGATGGACATTCTCCACCTAAAGAAATCTGAGTCACTGCGAGCCATGTGCTGTAGTGAGCTAAACCTCGCCACAACAATAAATAGAACATGCTGGAGGGATAGATTCCTGTTACAGAGACTCCCCATGCTTTGGAACAAAATTCCAAACTACATTAGGCAGAGCCCCTCACTAACACTCTTCAAGAGAAACCTTGATGAGTGGATGGGTAACAGAAAATACACCCCTGGGATCACTTCATTGGTTCTGCTTGACAGAGGATCAGTTAATTAATCAATGGGGCGGCAAAAGCCGACACTCTCTGGCTAGGCTTATAAATGCCCTCGGGCAGATAGCCTAGTACCTACCTATGAACCTATTTCATTCTGTATTCTAATCTATCATGCTGACTAGAGGCATATCAGTGTACTACAGCTCTTAGGTTTGATTGACCTACATATCAGTTTCTGACTTCCTACCCTTCAGAACTAACATCCCACTGCCTGACCTGTTGTAGTCTGTCTGTGTAGGTCTGGAGGGGGGCTGTTCCTCATAGCCATCAATCAGAGGCCTTTGCACAGCCTTTGTTTGTGTTTGTCTACACCTGTCGTGCTGGCTGAGACTGTTGTTGGGTATGTGAACCTCCCTGACTGGCATGTGTGAGTCATATGGACACACATGTGGCCCAGCACATTTCCTGCAGTGGGTTTTGTCACCATGTGTAGTACTGGCTACTATGGTGACCCCGGTATTTGTTACAGATCTCATGCTGCCACTATAGGTGTCTACTATCTGCTGGCATCCCATTCAGCCACTTGATTCCCTTGCATGCTCACATCCATACCATAGATACAAGTAACAACACATACTACTCCATTCAGCAGTTGGTAAGGAGAGTGACTTACCTTGTGGGTGTGCCAGTATTGAGGATGGTGCTGGAGGGCTGCCTATGTTGGATGCACATAGTACACTCCCTATACATAGTTGAGCACAGGTGGTGTCATGTTTGGCATCCCTTTTACTGTATGTGCGAGTCAGAGAGAGGTGTCATTCCCTGGGTTCCTCCTGTGTCAGTGTACATGCTATGCATTGCCTCTTTCCAAGGCCAGTGCATACTAGGCATGCCTCCTTCTGCCTACTGGGGCAGGCTCAGGTTGTTCCTACTCTGAGTCACTCTGTACTTGTGCATGTCTTGGCAATGGTGGGGGGCTGTGTGGCCCTGCCCTGTGCTGTTCCTACTCCAGCTGTTTCCGCAGGATCATATTGTGTAGCATGGCATATACAATGACAATTTGAATACATGTAGCTGGGGAGTACTGCAAGGCTTTACCGGATGTGTCCAGGCACCGGAACCATGACTTGAGCATCCCAAACACACGCTCTATTACAATTCTGGTCTGTGCGTGTGCCTCATTATGGAGTTCTTGTTCGGGTGTGTGTGCATTTCTGATGGGTTTCATCAGCCATGGTTTCAGTGCATAACCAGCCTCCCCCACTAGGTGACCGTAAGGGATGTCCCCACTGGCAAATCTCTGGTACAGCTGTGTCAGATGCCAGATGTGGGAATCATGATAGCTTCCAGGGCAGCCGGCACACACATTCATTATTGTGCCCTGGGCATCGCACATGACCTGGCAGTTGATGGAGGGGAAGCCCTTGCAGTTAATGTAGACTGTACGCCGCTCACCGGGTGGTGCTTTGATGCATATGTGCATGCAGTCTATAGCACACACTACCTTATGGTATTCTGCTGTTTAGTGGAAGAGATGCATATTGCTCACCATCACCTCACGGGTGCTGAGGAAATATACATGCTCACCAGCATGTGCTGACATAGCATGCAAGAACTGGCTGAGTACCCTGGGTGCTGATGCCTGTGAGATCCCCATGATATCCCCAGTTGGCCTTTGGAAGATACCTATAGCTAGTAGTCTTAGGTCTACACATACCTTGGTATCCACTGGGATGGGTTCCCCTCTGTTAGTTTTGTGTGTCAGGCATGGCCAGCACAGCTCAACAATTTGCTGTAGGAGGTTCCTGTCCACCCTATAGTGCTCCACTATCTCTAGCTCATGTAGCCCCTGGTAGGTTACCCTGGGTCTGTACATTCTTCTCCGTCTCCTCACTGTGGGTTGGTCAACAGCATTCTCATCTTCACCACTCTCAGCCTCTTCCACATGTTGATGTATGATAGCTATTGCAGCCCCTATCATTTTGTTGTTTTTGTTTATTAAAATTCCTCCACTTGTATACATCGGTAGTGTAGATTATGTGGTGTTGTGTTTGCATTTTTACCTTAAATGAAGACAAGACACTTCTTCCTCTCTTTCAGTGGTATTTATTACACACATGTGGGAGCCTGCTGGAAAGTACCAGGGAGACTCCCTGAACAAAGGAATGCATAAGCTTATATGCTGGTGATATTGCTGACAGTACAAAAATATAAACTAGACCAATTAAAATAGTACAAAAGACAAGTAAACAATCAGTGGTTTACCCGTAGGCTTGAAGCAGTTCACATTACTACATCTCTAGGCAGAGAAAGAAAATCGGATACACTTCCATATAAGGCACATTTCCTGCCATCTGACAGGCTTCTTGTTTTTCAGTACTTTTCTACTATTCACAGTTTACTTAATAGTTCAAATCAATACATACAGGTTCTCACATACTCAATCTCCTTTGAACACATGCTTTGACCATTCATATTCTACAATCCTCCATTTGATGCTGTGTAAGCATCACCATTTAATCTATCATACATTTGCCCTAAATCTAACATAACCATGTGGCTAGTTCCTTCAACGTTGTCACATATTTTAACGTCATCATCCATAACTGTAGGCATATAAAACTTTGACATCTTTTTAGTAGTCTTGAACAACATTAATTTCAAAATCAATGCTTTGATTAAAAACACAACAAGAAAAGCAACAAGAACTAATACTGCAATAAATAGGATTAACTTTAAAAGTCCACCTCCCCAACCTGAAAACAGGTTAGTTAACCATGCCCACGTTGAGTTATTGCCCTCCTTGGCCTTAGAGAGTTTGGAGACTCTCTGAATGAGTTCGAGATGACTTTCAATTTCATGCTGATTATCAGGAATAAATGTACAGCACTCCTCCTGGATTAAAGCACAAGTTCCGCCTTTCACCACTAGGGTGAAATCGAGAGCCATACGATTTTGGAGGACTACAGCTCTCATGGCAGTCAGTTCATCAGTCACTAGTTCTAAAGCAGAAAATGTGGCATTGCTTAATACCTCAAGCAATTTAGACAGTTTTCTCAGTTCCCAGACTGATTTTGCTGCTCCGTATGCTGGGATTATACCAGCCCATGATATGACGTCATCACCCAAGTCAATATGAGACAGTCCTTTAGTGCCAGCGTGAGCTAAGTCATGATGATAAATCCATGACGCATCAATTTGGCCTAATGGATTGGTAGGCTTTTTAACCTCTTGCACATTCTGGATTTTCCCTTGGGGTAAGCCAGATGTATGTCAGATGGCTGGAACTAGATAACCTAAGAAACAGCTACCAGACCAGTTCTCCGGTATCCATTTATAAGCCTTTCTTCCGCATATAAAATAACAGTCTTGTACCAAGGTGGTAACATTTGAAGAGTGGTCAATGCTCGTGGTTATGCCATGAAATATGGCAAGAAATAGGATTTTACTTGAACCAAATAATGAGGCATTTATCAGTATCGGCTGAATGGCATCAAATGAAACTCGACAGCCCGAAGCTAAACGTTTTCCTTCTGTATAATTGCACTGGTATTCGATTGTTGTATTGCAGATACTTTGTCCCATTTTTCAAGTCCAGTGATGTTGACTTGAGTAATTCCGTCGAAAACACAGACTGCCATTGCGATGGAGAGAAAGTTGTAATGCAATAGATTTAATGGATGTAATGTTAGCAGTGTTGTCAAGTAGACTAGTCCATGTATCAATGATACTCAGTGGAGCCGCAGCCAATGACAATCCCCCATGCACGGAGGGAATAGATGTGCAGATCCAGCAGTTAGAGACGTTGAATGTAGAAGCATAAACATATCTGATGGCTTGATAGGTGTTGAAAGGTGGATGTCAAATGGCTCATTTGGTGTGATGCGTCGATGGAGCAGGAAATAAAAATGGCCACAGCAAAAATAACAGTACAACAAGAATGACCACCAAAATGATTGTCCAGTATTTATGTGAAAATAGTGGTGGAGTCTGTGTAGTGTCAGAAGTTTGGAGTTTTCCAAAAGGGTAAATATTAGGCATTGTCAGGTACTGGAACAGTTCTACTTCGAGTACATGTAGCAATAGGAGGAGAATCTGGAGTTGAAAAAGGTAAAGGCTGTTGATCTTCAAATGGCACAACTTTTTTGATGTGTGAAATGTGGATCCAAGTTGGAGATCCCTGCAGTCGCACAGCAGATGACGTAGTTAGAAGAACCAGGAAGGGCCCCTTCCAGTGCAGCTGGAGCGCTGTTTTTCTAGAAAAAGATTTAACGTAGACCCAATCCCCTGGCTGCAAAGCGGATGCTAGAAAAGGATCAGGAAGTTGTTGAGCAACTGCTACTTGTCAGTGGTGAAACTGTAAGAAAGAAACAAGAGATTTGCAATACAAAAGAATGTCATTATCAAATGCATCATATTCAGAAAAAGGTGGTGGTGGTGTCATGGGCATACACAAAGGGCGACCCATGAGTATTTCATATGGAGAAAAACCCTTAGTAGGATGTGGTTGTGACCACATAGAAAGTAAAGCTAGTTGTAAGGCCTGTACCCAAGTTAGGCCTGTTTCTGAAGTGACTTTAGCAAGTCTGGTTTTCTAAGTCTGGTTCATACGTTCAATAATACCTGATGCCTGTGGTCTGTATGGACAATGAAATTTCATAGTAATGCCTAACATTGTACACAATGAATCAACTAACTTAGCAGTAAAATGTGTCCCTCGGTCAGAATATATTTGACAAGGAACACCAAAACGAGGTATTAATTCATAACACAACTTTTTTGCTACTGAAACAGCATCATTTTTAGCACATGGGTAGGCTTCTAACCATCCTGAAAAAATATCAACAATAGTCAAAACATATTTAAAATGAGCTCAAGGTGGAAGTTCAATAGAGTCCCATTGTAAGGCACAAAACGGTCCCATTAGTTTTGGCACAGGTTGAGTGGGAGCCAAAGGGACCTTTGAAATTTTATGCTGTAAACAAATGGAGCACGTGCTCAACAAATGTTGCACAGAAGCAGAAAGTCCCAGGGCAAACCAATCCTTTTGGATTTGTTTAATCAATGCTTGTACCCTGACATAAGCTGGCAAATGGTATGCTTTTATAAGAGAATTTAACATAGATGTGGGGCAAATTAATCTGCCATTTGGGTGCTGCCAAATTGAATCGGAGCATTGAAAACAATTATGGGCCAGCCATGTTTTTCTTTCTGATTCCGATGCTTCAGTTTGTAAAGCTTTCAATACAGTAGTGTCAAAAGTAAGTGTTTGTAAAATAGGCTGCAAAACTTTCCCTGAACAGTATTGGAAAGAGCAGCCTGCTTGGCAGCCCAGTCAGCTAAATTATTTCCCTTAGCTACTATGGAGTTGTTAGACTGGTGAGCTGCACACTCGACAACAGCAATTTTGGAAGGTAATAATAAGTCCTGCAAGAGGTGATCAATATACAGGTAATTTTTTATTGGTGCCCCAGAAGATGTCAAAAACCCCCTTTCCTTCCATAGGGTACCAAAATCATGAACAACACCATGGGCATAACGTGAGTCAGTATAAATAGTAACAGATTTGTCTTTGGCCATTTTACATGCATGCAAAAGTGCCACTAATTCCGCAGTTTGTGCGGAAGTACCAGGCGGTAATTGTCCAGTTTGCAAAGCCTGAGATGGTGAGCAGACTGACCATGCAGCCTGAAGTTCGCCAAAAGTATTTCGTAAACAGGATCCATCCACAAAAAGAACTAAATCAGGATTAAGCAAAGGAACATCTTGCAAATCTAATCTAGGAGACAAAACAGTGTTACCTACAAGCACGCAGTCATGTGGTTCGCCCTCATTGCTAGTTGGAATTAATGAAGCAGGGTTTAGTGGTGGGCAACGTGTAATTTGAATAACGGGATTACTTAATAAACTTAACTCATATTTAGTGAGGCGAGCATTAGAAAGATATTGAGTCTGTTTTTAAAAGTAATGCTTGTACAGCATGAGGTACCGCTAGCATAATGTCATGCCCTAATGTCAATGGTGCCGCCATATCTATCAAAACAGCAGCGGCTGCTACTGCACATAAAGAGGATAGGTAGCCAGAAGCAACAGGGTCTGAGTACTGTAATATGCTATAGGTCGATAGCCTCCTGTGCGCGCTTACGCCAGTTGACCCAAGGCAGTTTTATTTCTTTCGCAACAGAAGAAAACAAAAGGTTTAGAGTAATCTGGGAGCCCCAGGGCAGGTGGGTTAATCAATGCCATTTTAATAGCCTGAAAGGTGGCTTCATGTTCAGGGGACCAAGGCAGAGGGTCTGTGACCTCCTTTTTTAAGAGCTGTAACAGAGGAGCTGATATTTCTGAAAAATTGGGCACCCACTGTCTACAATAACCTGCTAGGGCGAGGAATCCCCTGAGTTGTCTCTGAGTTACAGGGCGGGGAGCAGTCTGAATAGAGGTGATTCTGCTTGGAAGGATTTGACGTGAACCTGTAGAAATGATATGTCCCAGGTATTGTACGTTTTCTTGAGCAAACTGCAATTTGGATTTATTTACCTTAAAACCTCGTTCGGCTAAAAATCTTAGAACTAAAAGCGAGTCTTCTATACAAGACTGGGTATCTTGTGAAGCAAGAAGAATATCATCTACATACTGAACTAATACTGAACATGGTGGTAATTGTAAATCCTGAAGTTGTCTATGCATCTCTCTGGAAAACAATGTTGGAGATTCTACATACCCTTGAGGTAGTCGGGTCCAAGTGTACTGTTGGCCCTTATAAGTGAATGCAAACAAGTACTAACTCTCTGCATGTACTGGAATAGAGAAGAAAGCTGATGAAATATCTATGACTGTAAAACAATGTGCTGTAGGTGGGATACAGCTCAAAATCATAGCTGGGTTTGGTATGATTGGGAAAACAGGTAAGACAGCTTTATTGACTTCCTGCAAGTCTTGCACAAATCTGTAAGATTGTTTACCAGGTTTCTTTACTGGTAGAATTGGGGTATTACATGGATTTGTGGTAGGTACTATAATTCCTTGTTGCACCAGGGCAGAAATGATGTGGGCAATACCAGATGTGCCCTCTACCGTCAAAGGGTACTGTGGTACCCGAGGTAACTTTGCTCCAGGCTTTAAGGTTATTTTAACAGGAGTGGCTGTAATTAGAAATCCAACATAATTATCATGAGCGGTCCATAGATGAGAGGGTAATGAGGTTAAATGCTTATTCTTGTCGAGGTCAGACTGCATACACATTGTTTGCAGAGTGACGTTTTCATCTAAAGTAGCCAAAATACTATTCTGTTTGTCTGAAGGTACTTGTAAATATACTCCTTCAGTGGTACAGAAGATAGTTGCTCCCATCTTACAGAGAAAATCTCTTCCCAATAAATTTAACGGTGCTGAGGGTCCTACTAAAAATGCATGATTGTCTTGCAAAGGTCCCAAAGTCACTGGGACCGGAATGGTTTCAGAATATTCAATAGGAATGGCAGAGACACCTACCCCTCTGGTTACATTATTGGAGAGGGGGACATTTACTGCTGCTTCACCGGCTAACATGGATTTGGATGCTACAGTATCAGTCAAGAAGGGGTATGGTTTGTTTTTAACAAGTAACATAACATGTGGTCCATCTTGATCCACAGGTATGAAAGGGCACAACTGCTGTTGTCCTTGCTTAGGGAACCTTCATTGTGATGACTGCCGATTGGATGGAGTCCAGTTAGAATTCCAATGAGGTGACGTATCAGTGGGTAGGGCAGGTTGTTCAGACAGATACGGACATTCATTTCACCAGTGGCCTACTTGGCCGCAATTGAAACACTCCATTTGATTTTGGGGTGTGGCTGATCGATCTTCCTGCCAGTTTTGTCTGTTGTGGTTTCTAGCCCCTTGGCGTCCACATCTGCCTCTTCCCCATCCATGTCCTCCCCGCCCACGCTGCCCGAAGGCAGTGCACATCTGAATTTGCGTTTTAACCATTTTCTCTTGTAAATCCTTTTTTTCCTGTGCTAAGTGGTCGGAGAGGTATTGCACTTGTGTAACTAATTTGTGCAAACCAAGTCTAGGCCAGTTTAAACACACTTCTTTTAACTTATCTCGTACTTGTGGGCGTAACCCAGCTATGAGAGCAGCCGACAACCCACTTTGTGCCGGCCCTTCGATGGGTTTGGAGTACCCAGAATAAGCCTCAAAGGCTTCAGTAAGATGATTTAAATACTCATCCATGGGTTCGTCTTCTTTTTGAAGTATTGACTTGATTTTGGACTAGTTGGGTGTGGGTGGAACTATTATTGTGATAGCATCTACTAAACGCTGATTAACTGCTTCAAACCCATTATCTCCATGTGAGTCATGTTTTGGAATTGGAGTAGGGACATTGGCATGGTCCCAAATCCGTTTAATCAGATCAGCCGGTATGGCGTACTGAAGAACTGCCTTAACTTATTCTATCGTAGGATTTTGTAAACAAATATGTCCTGCCAGCGCACACTGGAATTTAGCTGGATTAGTACGGATGGGCGGTAACAATTTAGTAATGGCTTGAAAATCAACTGCCGACCACACCCTAGGTACTACAATGATCGATGGTTTCTGTGCACTTCTAGCATGAGCCAGGTTAGGTACCTCCCTCAAAGGTAACAATCTGTCGTCTGACGACTCCGACCCTGAATCGGGATTAAATTTATCTGGTCCTAAATACCCATCCCCACTGTCCATTATAGCAGGGAACTGACTAAAAAGCCTTCGTTGGTGTAAATGTCATTTTCTTTTACCTTTATAGTAGGGTTTAGCCTTAAAATACATTACAGCTTTTGCTTCTTTATGAGTCTTACTACGAGTTTTTGGTCCCTTTTTTCTATCGCTTGTGTCTGGATCTGAGTCACTAGAGTGACTCTCCACTGCACATTCTCTTTCTTTAGGGGTGGGGTCTTTAGTGGTGGAATCTGGCTGCTGTGCTTCTGCTCCTTGTTGAGTGAGGGGTGGCTGATACTGCGGGGGTGCAACTGGTGGTGCAGTTGGTGGTGGGGGGAGCCAAGCATTATCATCTTCCGACGATTCAATTATCTGTAATTTAGCTAATTCCTTCACAGGATAAAGCTCCTTAAAGGGTGGGTCCTTCAAACATTTACCGTTTACTATATCTAAGTTACTAGCAGTTTGTTGTAATTCTTTCAGTTGCTCTTTTAATTTCTGCTGATTATCCTTTAAACTACTAATAACCAAATCCTTTTCTCTTTCGCCTCTGTCATCCAATCATTAAATGCTGCCCAGCACAACCCTGGTATTCTTCTTCCTTTTCTCCTTAATTTCCCTTGGAGATTTAGCAAAATATCTTTATTAAAACTACCATTCTCTGGAAAGGCGAGTTTACCATCATCCTCAGTGAGGGCGACCCACTGACTTATAAACATACAACTGTCCTGGTACACACGAAAGAACATATAACCAGCTGGTGTACCTCTTTCTGGCTCTTTTATGGTTTCCACACTCTCTCCCATTGTCACACGATAAGCTATTCTGTATTTTACAGAGGTAGCTATGACGTTTTGTAAACGTTGTTTTCCTCACTCTCGTATCTCCTTTTACTCTTATGTCGCCAGTGTTTAGTTTTATCCCACTCTCATACTGCACAATCAATAGCAGAGAAAAAAATACATGCCACTTACCTCAAACAACTGAATGAGAGGAATTATTACATTGCTATAAAATTATCAATACCAAATTTGTGAAGCAGACAAGTACATGAAATGAAAGAAAGACTGCCAGAACAGAAAATTCTGCCATGGGCCCTTTTACTAGCAGTACTTCGTTCAATCCCGAACTACCACAGTCGTTGTCAATTCAGATCCGAGTAAACGGCAGCAATTGTTGTATTTGCATTTCTACCTTAAATGAAGACAAGACACGTCTTCCTCTCTTTCAGTGGTATTTATTACACACGTGTGGGAGCCTGCTGGAAAGTACCAGGGAGACTTCCCGAACAAAGGGATGCATAAGCTTATATGCTGGTGATATTGCTGACAGTACAAAAATATAAACTAGACCAATTAAAATAGCACAAAAGACAATTAACCAATCAGTGGTTTACCCGTAGGCTTGAAGCAGTTCACATTACTACATCTCTAGGCAGAGAAAGAAAATCGGATACACTTCCATATAAGGCACATTTCCTGCCATCTGACAGGCTTCTTGTTTTTCAGTAATTTTCCACTATTCACAGTTTACTTAATAGTTCATAGCTCAAATCAATACATACAGGTTCTCACATACTCAATCTCCTTTGAACACATGCTTTGACCATTCATATTCTACAGTGGGAAAGACCAGAGGGAAAGGTGTTTGCATTGTTTATAGTAGTGTTCTGGGCTAGGCTGGCCTGCTGCCTGTGTAATTGGCTGATTCTGATACATTTCACCTGCCAGCTATGCTAGTTCTCCCTGATTACCTTCCTACTGCTGTTTTCCCTTCCTATTGCCTTCCTGTTTAAGCCCGGGGGGTGCGCCACACAAACACAGTGCTAAAATGTGCACAGAGCTGCTATTTCTTGGTTTACTTTTTTTTTCCTTTAAAACCCGGTGCGGTGCACGCATACCTGCTTAGGCAATTTAAAAATTTTAAGGCAGCCTCAGACACACCTCCTTGCTTAGCTCTGCTAAGCTAAGGGCAAACCCGAGCCACAGGGCTCCAATCCACTTACAGTATGCCTGACACACTCCCCTATGGTGTCAGCTAACTCCTAGGCTTGCACCAAGTTATTCCTGCTCTTACACTGTTGAGTGCTGACTAGCATTGAGGGGAAATCTGGGATTCAGTATCATTCCCCTCATTTGCATAGGATTGCCTGCTGATGCAGTTACAGGTCCCACATTGAGCCTCCCCCTTAGCAACTACTATTCACTGGCCATGTTGTCTTCTGCCTGTCATTGAGTATAATGGAAAAATAGTGATTTTGGTTAGCATGCTTATTTTAGTTTTTTTTAATTTTTTTTTCCGATCCCATTTGCGCACTGCTGCCCTATGCTTAAACAGCCTAAATCAGCTAAATAAAATAAAAGTAAATTTTTTTTGCAACTGTTTTCCATGCCAATGGCCATATATTTGGCCATTGGCATGTTTTCAACATAATATCCACCCTTTATTTGGAGCTGTCATGGCTCCGTTTTGTAGTTTGCAGAAATGTACTCGGATACTAACTGAGTACATTTCTGCAGATTACACTAGTCCTGTACGGCCGGCTGCCAGCTTCCTGGATTAAAAATTCACCTCATTTGGATAGATTTCACCTGCAAATGGGGTAATTTGCATACAGGAGCTGAGTTCATGCAGGACAGGTGCAGGAGCGCTCATGGATGTCCCTACAACTTATTCCTGGATCGCACGGCAGACATATTGCCTGCTGGAGCTCCTGCACTAGTCCTGCACACCGTGCAGGGCTTGCTGAATCCGGGTGTGTGTGTGTGTGTGTGTGTGTGTGTGTGTGTGAGTGTATTCATGCATGCCAGTGAAAGTGAGAGGGAGCGAGCCATTATTTTACACTCGCTAAGCGGCGCTTTTGCTGTTTAGCGAGTGTAAAATAAAAAATGAAAATAAAAATAAAATAAAGCGTGTGAGATAATGTATGCGTGTATGAGAGTAAGAGAGAGAGAGTGAACAATCGAGTGTGTGTTTCTGTGAAAGCAGAGAGACTGTGTGTGTGTGTGTGTGTGTGTGTGTGTGTGTGTGTGTGTGTGTGTGTGTGTGTGTGTGTGTATGAGAGAGACAGAGAGAGAGAGACAGAGAGAGAGATCTAGGGAGTCAGAGAGAGTGAGAGTGATGTGTGAGTGAATGCATGTATGCAAGCAGAGGAGACTGCATGTCAGAGAGATCAAGAGAGAGTGAGACTGAATGTGTGTATGAAAGTACTTTTGTGCCATCCAGGAGGGCAGATATAACTAACACTATTATACATTTAAAGATGTATATTCGCAAACTAAATTTACAGTTGTGGTTTAACAATGAAGTTAAAACAAGAAGGAAGCAATTGTATAGCCTAAGTGTTTTTAACCCTCCCATTCAACAAATGTTGCAAACCTTTGAAAAGGCATGCAAAATCAAATTAGGTATGTTAAGTAAAACATACAGAAACTGTATAAAAGCCCCCTTTATGCTCTAGCTATCGATGCTTCCAAGGCCTTTGATCGTATTAGCACTGATTTCCTATTCAATAGTCTCCCCTTTTACAACATACCAAACTCATTTATCAACACGATTAAAACCCTATATTCTAGTGCATACACTATTATACAAATAAATAAACAGATATCTAATAGAATTAAAATTCTCAATGGTGCTAGGCAAGGCTGCCCCCTCTCCCCATTACTATTCAACCTTTACATTGAACCATTATTCCTTTTGATCAAACAGAAAACATTTCATCATACACCTATTATTTTTAACACTAAACTTTATCTCTCTGCATACGCAGATGACTTAAACATTTACTTTACGCTCCCCAGATCTGACCCGATTAAAATCCTATCCTCCATTAGTACCTTCTCTAACCTGGCAAACTACAAACTTAATAAAGATAAATCATTAATTTTTCTGATAAATATTTATTCCCCATCCCCCAATATATTCGCTAATACAGGTATAAGCATTAAACAACAACTTCACTATCTTGGGATATCTTTCTCCCAAGGGAACTCCGCCCAATACCAGGATAACATGGCTAAATGTTGGTCGAATGTCCAGGGTGACGTAAGCAGATGGGCTAAACTTAAGCTTCCTTTTTTGGCCAGGACAGCAATCATTAAAATGAATATTCTTCCTAGATTTTTATACATATTTAATGCATCAATGAGTATACTACATAATAAATTCTTTAGAAATATTATATCTCTTCTTTCAAAATTTATCTGGGCCCCCAAATCTGTCAGAATTCGTTATTTGAAACTTACTTTCCCCAAGGAACAAGGAGGCCTGGGCTTACCTGACTTTAAAACATATTATGAGATAATCAATGGAAGTAGAATACTAAATATTGCCTCCTACAATAAGGATCACTCTCCTTGGGTCCCTGCTTGGGTCATCCTGTATAATAACTATGTTAAATCTTTAAACATAAACCCTGCTGCGCTACCTTTCTTTAACAAAGAAAATTTGGGCAATCTTAAATTACTAAAAGGCATTAAATTTAATATAAGGTCACTACAAAACCTCTTCAGTTCCCTGAATATGCTTTATTCCTTTAATACTCTGCAACCAATACACCTCAACCCTAATCTAAGATTGAATGGACACATGTTAAATCTGGAACAATACCCCCTTCTCAAGTACACTTCTATTTCCGATCTCTTTCCCTTCAAACAACAGTCTCTTTCGGATTTAAGAACTAATTTGAATTTACCTAAAAAATATACAATCATATTAAGACAAATTAGAGAATTAGTACATATTTACTTGGAGAATTCGTTGGTTTCTGATAAGGATATCTCAATCTGTAAAACATTGTGGAACCTGCTTCTTAGTAAAAAAAAAGTGATCTCAAATACCTGCACACATAAGGAGCTCATTTTTTCCAATTCTTGGCTAAAACTTAATCCCTCTATTACCCATAATCAGATCTCTAAGGCCATAAGAATTAGTTCCAGACTCATACCCTTAAAAAACTTAAATATACTCAGCTCATGATATTGAATAATGCGTATCTTACTCCAGACATACTTAATAAAATATATCCCAACTACCCTCCTCAATGTCAATTTTGCCCTAATCAAACAGATGATATATTACATGTTTTCTGGAGTTGCAAATGCACATACAAGTTATGGTGTGCCTTGAGAGTTTTATTGGAGAAAATTGGTTATGAAAAGTCTACTCTTTCTTGGGAATTTACTATTCTACATATCCCACCGCCAGGGTTATCCGAGCGGAATTACAGATTACTGATCTCTATCTTTATGCTAATTAAACATTATATTTCCTTGAATTGGAAAAATAGGCATATACTATCATGGGAAGGGTTTAAGACTCTAGCTATTAAGCACCTCAAGGCACATAAATACTTATTTCACAACATGATTCACAAACCATTTCTCAAAGAATTTTGGAGAATACTTTTTGAACTTATTTTAGTATGATTACGTTTCCTTTAGGTAATACCAATTGCTATATTGTTTTCTTTCTCTCTTTTTATTGATGGGCAATGTATAAATGTACATAGTTTTTGATGTTTTGCTTATTCTGTATGTTGTACATATCGTTATTGTTTGATGTATGGTATTTGTATGGAATAAAACAATAAAGAGAATTAAAAAAAAAAAAAGTAAAACATACAGAGACTGAGAGACTGAGAAAGAGGGTGAGAGTGATCTTGTGTGAGTGAATGTGTACATGAAAGCAGAGAGACTGTGTGTGTGAGTGTGTGTGTGTGTGTGTGTGTGTGTGTGTGTGTGTGTGAGAGAGAGAGTGAGTGAAGTGCAAAAATGATCCTGTTTTACTTACTTATGTATTTTTTTAAGTACTGTTTTATTTTTTTTATATATTTTGGATGTAAAATGCTTTCTCCAACACAATTAACATATACTACAGCAAGTGTGAAACATTAGGTGGAGGAACTATTTTACATCAAAAACATATTAAAAAATAAAGTAGAACTTAAAAAAAATACATAAGTAAGTAAAACACAACAATTTTGCAGAGATTCCATTTTCTATGTGCAATAATGCCCTTCAAGGTGTGTGTTAATATGTAATTAATGCCCTTCCAGGGGTGTAGAGGCACTCAGCCTGTGGAGCTGGGCCTCACAACACCCTTGGGTGGCCATTAATCACACATTAACACACACCCTGTTGGGCATAATTGCTTGCATAAATTGCTATGGTAATGAGTTGGACAGTAGGGCAGATAATTTCTGAGTGTGACGAGTCCATGCTCAGGCCTGGATTGAGTATTTTACTAATGTGGAGTTAAACCCAGCACAACTGATGACCAGACTCAGGAGGTTATGAAAAGTGATGGCCCTATTAAGGGTACAGAATGGAATTACAATTAAGATGGACATTCCTTCAAATGAAAACAGTTGTGTTTGGATGAGTAGCTGACAAAATATTGAAGGGGTAATACTACCTCAAAGCTAGTGAGGGAAGCTTATCGGCATAAGCAAATGTGACATTAAAACTTTTGCTACTAATAATAACAATATGCATTTCTAGCTGTCTTTTGAAATTGTCTGCACTATTGGAGAAATGTTCTATTAATGAGCAATTGAATTTGCTAGAAATGAGTTAGGAGCGACCTTCAACCTAGTCTCTCACCAGGTCAGTTATTTTGGAATGTGTGATAATGAGCAAGTAGTGTGAGTGGGATGAGTGAGTATGACATTAGCAAGGGTTCAGTGACTGGTTCAGTTTGTAATCCATAAGCACAAACCCAAGCTTCAAAGCAGGGATATAAATCCCATATGCTATTAGTATTAATTAAACCAAGTGTTATTCCCTGGTAACCGTTGGTGATGGGTGAAGAGTTTGATCCTGAGTTTGATTCAGCATCACCATGGGACAGTTGAAGGTATTCCTTCATTTTACTGGCTATCGGTTTGGGTGCATCTTGTATAGTGCATGATATGGTAACCATTTAGGAAAGAAAGAACTGGTAAACAGTGCAACAAAAACTATCAGAATATTGAGAGGGTAGAGTAGCTGAGGTATGAGAAAACTCTTACAGAGCTTGGCTTGTATACAATGGAAAGAAGATGAGAACTGTGGATATGATATGAAAACACTGCATTGTTGGAGGCAAGTTTGATTCATAGGTTCATAGGTTCATACTAGGCTATCTGCCCTAGGGCATTTATAAGCCTAGCCAGAGTGTGTTTGGCTTTTGCCACCCATTTTAAATTAATTTTGCTATGCCCTTTTTCGAGGTTAGTATACTGTGCCTCTGTCTAACAGTGACACAGAAGTGATACCCGGGGTAAACCTACGATCTCCCATCCACTCATCAAGATTCCTCTTGAAGAGAGTCAATGAGGGACTCTGACTAACCTGGACTGGGATTTTATTCCAGAGTGAAGGGAGCCTCTGGGTTATGAATCTGTCCCTCCAGCATGTCCTATTTATTTTAGTGCTGAGGTTCAAGTCTCTCGAGCACGTAGCTCGATGGGATTTGGATTTTCTGAGGTGCAGCATGTCCATTAATTCTGGGTTGGACATGGCTTTATACGTCAGGCACAGATCGTCTCTGAGCAGGCGGTATGCCACTGAGTAGAGCTGGAGTTTCTTTAACCGGGCAGCATATGGCATCTGTTTGAGCCCTTTGATCCTCTTGGTGAGGTACTTTTGTGGTCTTTCCAGTTGCTGCAGGTGTCTGGTAAGGTACATCCCAAAAGGGGCATTGTACTCAATTATGGGCCTGATGAGGGATGAGTAAAGAGGCACGATGACCTCCCTGATCTAGATGCGAATCCCTTCATGATTAGGTGGGCTATATAAAATGTTTTTCTAACCACTTTGGCCACATGGTTGTCAAATGAGAGATTGCTATCAACTTGGGTCCCCAGGTCCCTAATTACTTCTTCTGTACTTAATGGATTACCACCTATGTGGTAATTTGTGGGCACTTTGTTTTTGCCAAAGGGGATGACTATACACTTTTTGGCGTTTAGCTTGAGGCCATGGCTCTGGCACCAGTTGTCTGTTTCTATGAGGCCCTTTTGGAGGATGCTTGTGTCAGCTGGAGAGTCAATTATGGTGCCCAGTTTGCAGTCATCTGTGAACTTGGTCAGCCAGAGTCCTTCCGTGTTGGCCTGTATCTCCGAGAAATATATACCGAACAAGAGAGGTCCCAGGACTGAGCCTTGTGGGACGCCACTTGTAACTGGTTTGGAGTCTGACATGGCTCCAGCAATTCTAACCATGTGGGTTCTGTTCTTGAGCAACCCATCTAGTGACATAGGAGTTTATATTTAAGCTGGTGAGCTTATCTATAATGCCCAAGTGGGGTATTGTATCAAAGGCTTTTGTGAGGTCCAGGTAGGCTGTGTGGACCACCTTCCCCTCGTCAATGGCCTTGGTGACTGTTTCAAAGAAATCAACCAGGTTTAAGAGGCAGGATCCGCCCTTACCAAAGCCAAACTGGGTAGGATCCAGTGTCTGTAGGTCCCTAATATCTTTATTTATGAGGTCCATGATGATCCTTTCCATAGCTTTGCAGACCAAGCTAGTCAGGCTTATGGGGCGATAGTTTCCAGGATCCGTTGAGGCACCACCTTTGTGGAGAGGGACCACTGTTGCTGTACGCCACTCTTTGGGTACATATCCTGTAGTAAGGCTGAGATTGAGCAGTAGATTTATGCTTGGGTTTAGCTCTTCTTGGAGTCCATGTAGGATGCAGTCCGGGACACCGTCTGGTCCCATTGATGCTGTGTTTTTTGCTTTGGAGAGAGCAGCTCTTAACTGAGCATCTGAGATGTCAGGGGGCAGCACTCTGCTGGGATAGATATTTACCCTTTTGGTGGGGAGGGGGGGGAGTTTGCGCTGAACCTGTCAGCTAGGATGTTGGCAATGTCTGTGGGTTTGGTGTATTTTTTGTCATTTTGGACTAATTCTGAGCATATCTGGGAATTCCCACCCAGGTTCCTAACATAACTAAAGAAAGCCTTGTGATTATCCTTAGTGTCCTGTGCAATTTTTCTCTT
Organism: Protopterus annectens; assembly: GCF_019279795.1. Classification (NCBI taxonomy): domain Eukaryota; kingdom Metazoa; phylum Chordata; order Ceratodontiformes; family Protopteridae; genus Protopterus; species Protopterus annectens. The sequence goes on along the minus strand of NC_056725.1, from coordinate 1,797,970,705 downwards.
GGAGCTGGCCTTAGATGATTTTATGAGTGCCCGTAGTTTTTTGCTAATACTGATCAGAGATGCCTTCCCTTTTTGGGATTTTGCTCGATCATGTAGTAGCTTCCTCCTTCTATTGTATAGTTTGTTTATGGCTGGGGTCCACCAGACAGGACGTCTGCCTTTGGAGGATTGGGTCTTGGTTTTATTTGGGATTGCATGATTCATGCATTCCTGAAGGTGTTCATAGAATGCGTTTATAAAGGATTCTGCGGTCTGGGCCGTATTTTCCACAGGCCCGGGGGCTTTGAAGGATTCCACCTCGGTTTTGAGGAGTGTGAAATTTGCTTTAGAGAAGTTTTTCACTGTGGTTTTCTGGGCAGGGGGTGGGGTCAGGATGTGAATATCCAGTGAGATTAGTTTATGGTCTGATCTTACCAGTGAGGGATACACTTCTGGTCTGGAGCATAGAGTTCCCATGTTGGTGATGATCAGGTCGAGTATGTTTTCCCCTCTTGTGGGAGTGGTAACAAGTTGTTCCATAGCATTTGAGTTTATAAATTCTAGGAACCTTTGGGCTAGGGTGTTGGAGCTAGAGTAATGCTCCCAGTCTATGTTTGGGTAGTTGAAGTCGCCCAATATAATGGTGTTTGGAAAGACCTTCATATTTTCCAGTGTTCTCAGGAAGGCCAAGTGGGGTTCCTGGGTTTGGGAGGGTGGTCTGTAGCAGGCTATAAACTGGAAGGCAGTTTTGCCCACTGTTAGTTGCACATGGATAGTCTGTGATGCTTCATGCTGTGCCACCAACCTGGAGGTGTGGGTATCTTTGACGAATATTGATACTCCCCCTCCTTTTGTGGTTCGGTCCAAGTTTTGGGGCTGAAAAGCATGGCATGAGGTATAACCTGGTAGTGCTGGGGTGCTCTCGGGAGCCTTGAACCAGGTTTCTGTTACTGCACAGATATCAATGTTCTCCATGCTAAGGAGAGTTTCGAGTGCGTGCATCTTGAGGTTTAGACTTCTGGCATTGAGCAGCATTACTCTTAGTTTCTTATCCCTTGTGATACCTATGGAGGTGGGTTTGTCTTTTGAGCCTTGCCTAAAAAAGGCACTATGGGGGTAGCAAGAGCCTTTGCCAATATCCAAAAGCCCAGGGGTGACAGGTGCAAGCCGTCCCTAGCGAAGCATCGTGGCTTGTCGAGCATGTCATCCCAGGCTGACAGGCATTGGGTCCCCTTTGAATGACACCAATACTTAAGCCAATTGTTGAAATTGATCATCTTGTCTTCATATTGTGGCATCATTCTTGGTGAGGGTAAGATGCTGCTCAAGGTCAGGGTCATACCGGCCTGGGCTACATGCTCAGAGAGCTCCTCTATGTCTCTTTTCATGTAGTCCAGGGAGGTACTTCTCAGGTCATTCACACCAGCATGGACAATGACTGAGTCATATTTGTACTTGCCTTGGAGTGATCTGAGTGCTTGTGTTATGTGGCGGATCCTTGCACCCGACAGGCAGCTCACCGTGACCTTCTCCTTGTTCAGCCTGGTGAGCGGGACGTCAGTGTGCCTGACGATAGAGTCACCTATTACAAGTGTATCAGGTGTTTTGTTTAGCCTTAAGGGCTGTGACTGTTTGGCACACTGGCTTTGTGAGCTATGTATTGCACGTGTTTTGTTTTGGGGTAGCGGTTGCTTGGGTGTCTGCTTTGGAGGTCTCTGCTGCTTAGGCAGATTTTTATTTAGGGCCTCCGAGTATGTTTTTGTGTGTTTATGTGTTTAGTTTGCTGTCGTGGTAGGTCTATGCGAGACTGGAATTGTAGTGAGTGTGGTTTCCTTCTCCTCCTGACTGGTTACGCCAGTACTGAGTTGAGAGAGCTTAGCCTCCAGTTTGGCTATATGGTTGCATCTCTCACATATGTTGGAATTTGTTGGGAGGAGGAGAGGGTTGTCTGTGTACATGAGGCAGTTGTAACATTGCCTCAAGATTCCCAGATTCACCCACTGGCCCGGAGAGGAGATTGACAACTGACCTTTGGACATGCTAGAATAGTATTGGGAATTCCTTTATAATTGAAAAAAAGAGCCAATGGGGAACAAAGTACTCAAGGGGAGTTTGTGAGGGTGTAGTGCTTTTAACTTTTTAGTGCTGACTTAGTGAGCAAGTGCCAGGTAACTTAAATGCAATGTGTTGCAGGTAACTTAAATGCAAAAACGACAAACTAACTTTCTTCAAGTGAAACAAGGAAATAAGTACAGTAAGCAATGCAGATATCACTAGGGATCCACAGAAGCGCTGAAAAGCCGCGTTTTAGGTGGAATTAGTGTTTCAGGGAAATAACAAGCAAACAAACAACAAGCATACAAACAAAGCTAGATTCAGCAGGCCTGGATCTAGTCTATGCTACAGCAAACAAGGTGTACCTATTTCACTAAGAAACAGTTCAAATATGCAGGCACTATAAGCCTTTAACCAGAAATTCCCAGCTCAGAAGGGCAGAGTCCAGTCTCTCCTCCCACAAGAGTGCAGACCACGAACCTTCTTAACGTAAAATAACTGGCCTGAAGCCCAAGTGCTTAAACCAGAACTAATTAGGGTTACCACCTGTCCCACTTTGCGAGGGACAGTCCCTCTTTGGGCAGTTGTGTCCTGCAAAAAAATTTAAAAAATGGCAAATATCCTGAGATTTTAGGACAAATATATTTTCTATATTTTATGTAATAGTTGCATAAAACGGTTATTCTGTATCTGAAATACCTAAATGTTATAAGAAACAGAATAAGCAACTAAAATGCTACAAGAATAAACTTTTATTTAGGCAAAAAAGTGAAGTTCTGTCATTTGTACTGGCCTTGAGTATGTTTCGCCCTACAAAATCTGACATTTGTCCCCAAAATGTCCCACTTTGGGCATTTGAAAAGGTGGCAACCCTAGAACTAATACACTATTAGAATAAAAGACACTGAGCCCTCAATCAGCAGTTCCCAACTTAGAATGATGTAACTCAAATACGAAAGATGAGGAAAAGGAAATGATACTGTGTACCCAGAGATGGCAAATATCATTAAAATTAGATGTAGATTCATAGGTAGTTTCTAGGCAAGCAGTCCAGGAGATCAATAAGGAGCCTAGTCCAAATTACTGATTGCTCCAAAACACTGTCTGGTTAAGTGATTCACTGAAAGTCGTGCAGTAGGCAAATAAAAAAAGCTGAGGAAATCAAACCCTACACCACAGGCAACAACTTGTTAGCAGCTCATAACCTTAATCCTCTGTGCTGACAGCAAACATTAGCAGTCATTTGGGATCCAAGACCACCAATATGTCATACCCACAACAGGACAGCTGGGCTAACAAGCACTTGTATTAAAAGTGCATTTTAACAGGGCAGATAAATAGATACAGGCAGTATATCCATGATAGCATATGGTGCACACACTGTGGTTATCACACACAATTTTAGAAATATATAAATCATATAGGCAGGAATGGATAACTTCAATAGTATAAAATCTAAATTAACATCTGAGCAACTTTGCAGCACACAAAAGCATAACTATTGAAAAAAACATATATTCTACCAACTTTCAACAGATTTTTAAAGAATCTTTGCATCAAAGCGGGAGTTCAGGTTCCTGTAAAGTATAACAGAAAATTGCCTTTAGACATGGAGTTACAGTTGCATTAATATTGATAAACAAATCTTGGTCATTTACTTCCTAGGTTTTCTTTGAGACTTTTCCTTGTCCAAAAGTTGTCATGCTCACACTCTAAGAAAAAACAAAAGTACTGTATTATAAGGCAATGTATAATAAGCCTCGCTAGACATAACTGTGGGGTTGCTGCTAGGCTCACAAAAAAAAAAAAAAAAAAAACAACTTTGCCCCTTTAGCTGGGACAAGGCAAATATAACCTCTTCAGCTCATGCTAAAGGGTAAAGGGTATTCTTATTTTTTGTTTATTTGTCATTCTCACACTTTGGAATAATGGTTTTCTCTGAGGAGAGTTTACTCTTAGAGCTGTAACATTCTGCAAATGCAATTCAATGCATGGCTGTCAGGTCTCATCAAAGAACATTGTGGTTGTGAATATAGGACGCCAGCTGATATTGCAAGTAGTTTTTAATATTAAATACATGTGATACTAGACCATGAGAAGAAAACTGCAAGTCAGCCACAAGGCTTTGGGGTACTGCATAATTACATTATATCACGCCATACTTTTTCTGAGTAATTAAGTTCAGTCTTCACCTTTGACTTTGCATAAGAATGAACTTACTTTAATGTTTGAACAGCTGTATCATGCTTCTCATTACTTTTACATCAACAGCATTTTCTACAATGGCTAAACTTACTAAAGCTATATATATATATATATATATATATATATATATATATATATATATATATATATATATATATATATATTATATCATGGTACTGTTATCATAAGCATAGAACCATTATATATATGTTTATATCACCATAGTGATGGTTTAAATAAAAATAGAAGCATACATACATTGTTAAAAATGGACATTTATCACTTATACCTGTAAAGAGGCTAAACGTATTAACATGAAACATTTATTTACAAATAATTACTGTGCTTACAAATTACTCAGCTAACCTGCAAGAGGAAAATACTACTTTTTATATTATGTGATAGATGAACAAATGCAAGCATTTTAGGTCTGTTCACAGCTGTCTAGACTTTTCAGAGCATAAAGGTTTGCCTGACAGGTGATGTTTAAGTGGAATTATTACCTGCTGGCTCACTAACAAGACTATAATCAAAGCCATAAAAATTTCTCTCACTCCTACTTCTGTCTTCTCAAGGCTTCAGAAGAGAACAGTGTCCAGTGGAGTGTAGTCTCCATTCATCACACTCTTCACGGACATTTTTATTTCACTTAGCTGGTACTTTTCCAAGCTGAAGAAGGAGTCATATTTCCTTTGTTTCTCATTTCTCAGATACGATCTGTGTACAAAACAGTGCTGAAGCTAACGCTTTCTTTACGGCATAGAAACTTGGTCAGCAAAGGCAGAGCAGATGAGGGAGCTTGAGTTGATGGAGATAAAGTGTATGAAATGGGTAGTACGAAGTATACCATGGGATAGACGTAGAAATGGGGACATCAGAGCAGAAGGCAAAGTAGTCACAGTTACAAAGAAGGTCAAGGAGATTGGATTTATGGTATTTTTCTCACATGTGCAGGAAAGCAGAAGACAATTTGGTAAAGAAGACTTGGGGGAACATTAAGAAGGCCAAAGGAAAGAAGGACATTCAGCCAAGAGGTGGATGGATTGCATGAGGAAAGAACTGTGGCAGTCAGATATGGCTATTGAAGAAGGTAGGAGAGTGGGTCTGAATCAAGAGAGGTGACAACATTTGACACAACACCATGACAACATGTAAAAAATGGAGAAATGGTGTTTGATGATGATTAGCTTTTTTTGCATCAGAATAATTTCTTCATGTTGTAATTATCTCTTGTCTCTACTCTCTGTGTCTTTGTCATTTTTGTCACTGGATCTGGTTGTACGACATATCTTTTTCTGAAACTGTGTGCAAATTGTGGTAGCTAATGTAGTCTCAATAGTATGGTGAAGAGATGCCCTATAGGCTCTCAGCATGCTGTTTACTTGTTGTTTCCAGCAAACCCCTCCGTTCTAACAGTCCTGCTATCTCTGTTTACAATTTACATGAAGTATTGCACTAGTCCACTTGTTTCTAAAGTCAATTTACCTTTCACAGTATTATTTATTGGCACTCACAAGTCCCTTAAATTGATGACTATTAAAATGTAGAGATCATCAATCCTTACCATCTTTAGTATTCCAGGAGTAGCAAATATTTTATTTAAAGCTGGAATTGCTGCATATGATAAAATGGATATTACTGATTTTATGGCTGGAAAATCTGAGTAGTCATCACTAAAAATGAGCAGGCACTCTTTGCTATTTATTGGCTCACAGAAATCAGTACTCAGATCAGTCCAAATCATTTATAGAATTCAGACATCAGGATGAGTACTGCATTGCTATTGTGTTTGTCTAGCAGAGCAAATAGCCTTTTCTTTATTGTCTTGTTCAAGTGTGAAAAGAAGATTGTGTCCTTTACCACAGATTTTTTTTTTGTATTTACTGTGGATTATCAAACTGGTTAGGCTTGTATTCTGGGACTATGTGGCTGCCTATGAAATCCAAATTCCTTCAGCATCATGTTTTTCCATGCAACTTCAACTGGGGATTTAACCTGTACAGGCCAGGACCACAAGGTCTGGTTTAAGGGTAATATGGGAGTAAAGTAATTCAAAGAGCCCCCACTGCTGCTCTCAGATATTAGGCTTTGATGGTTATTACCCCTATATCTTATGTGCAAGCATAACATTTATATGCTAGATGAACAATAAGGCATAGTCTTAAGAGCATCCCCACCCACGGCACCAGGACAGCAATGCCACACAGACATTCCCATTCATCCAGTCCAGCTGTTGTTCTGAGGCCCTGTCTCTACTGGTGCTACAAAGAATGACCCAGCTCAAAAAACACATTATCCTTATCCTCGTCCCGGAGAAAAGCAAGCATGCAAAGCCTTACCCCTCCTCCCCCAGAGAAAAGCAAGCATATAAAGCCTTACCCCTCCTCTCCCATGGCAGCTCCAGCAAGTGTTTGAGTTGCTAAGTGAAAGCAGGTTGTTTGGGTAACAGTCAGGGTTCCATCCCTGCATTCAAATGGAGCTGGCTAGATTTTGTTTTCACAGTTTCTAATTCTTCTTCCACAGTCTTCATGCTATTTCTCTACAGTTCTGTGAGTATAATTAATTTGGTGGGAGGTTGGCATAAAGATTATAATTAATTTGTAGCCTTTAAGTAGACATTTCTAGTCTCTGTAACTATTATTTCCCTTTACGTTGCTCCTGTAGTTTTAATATTCCCACATCAGAATGATTTGCATCCCTTATCTTGTACCAAGTGTTTATTTTTTAAATCTTTTATATTTTAAGCCTTCCATTTGCATTCTCTACATCTTTCAGTGCTAATGTTCAAGCCATAGTATATTCTGTAACTATTTTCGCATAATTTTCATATGATATAGCATGTCTATCTAATAGTTTCATAGGTAAGTACTAGGCTAGCTGCCCTTGAGGGCCATTTTAAGCCTAGCCAGGTTCCCTTTTTGTGATCAAAATAACCTATCGCATTTGGTTATAGATTGGCCTTATCATCCCATGGTCGATAATTATATATTATCCCTAATAAGAATAATTGGGATAATACCACAAATAATTTGAGGGGACCCATGCATGGGGTAAAGCACGACACGTTTCCTGTGAATAATGAGCTGGGAATGAAGCTTCCAGTTAAAACCAAGTTTTAATGTAGAAAACTGTCACAACATGTTTTCACTGTTAATACATTAACGTTGCTAAATATCACCACACGTTTTCGTAAAAGTAGCACTCAAACTTCATCAGATGAAAAAATCTTCTGAGCATACACCTCCCTTTTTGTAACCTTTCAATTAATCAATTGGATCCCAGTTTATTATTCACAGGAAACGTGTTGTGGCAGTTTCTTGGTTTGTGTTTGGAATTCAGCTGTGGTTTGCTGCACTTGGTGACTGGTTTGTGTTGTTTTTTGTTGCCTTTATACCAGTCATACTCCTTTTTTGTTGTTATTTTGATTCATGGAGGACTGTGCAGGCAGTACCACACTCAGCGGATGAAATGAGGGCCATAAGATTTCCGAGGTGGGAGAATTCTGCAAGATTGCGGGACAACTTACTCAACATATAGACTTACTAACACCAGTAAGTCAAGGATTGTCAGTTTTGTTCGCTAAGGCTTCCAACCCTTCTGGAAATGGTATTGACAACTTACCTACCAGCAGACTGTTACCCCCGGGACAAGACAATCATGATACGGCTCCAGGTATATCAGCTGAGAGTTCCGGAAGTGGTAACACAAATTTTCAGGTTACACTAAATATTTTGCGTGTAAGTGATGGCGGTTTAGGCGGAATACCATCTACATCTTTAGTACAAGAAAGGAACACACCAGGAGACTTTTATGACTGGCTTAACCAACAAGTACCCTTTCAGCTTCCTGAGGGTACTCATATGAGGTCTGAAACCAACGACACCTACAGGGAAACACTGGACAAATTACAGACTGCCTTGTTAAGGTACAAGACTTTACATTTAGATAATGTGTATTTGCATCAGTGTTCAAGTAAACACATTGTACCTAAGGGATTAAGAATTTTCAAATATCCCAATAATGTTGTGGAAGGCAGTGAATTCCACAAAGAGTTGCTGAATATTTTTAATGTTTGTGGCTTAGAAATTGTTCAAGCTATAATTAGAAACAATGAAAGAGAAATAAGCAAACTTAAAGAATTCATTGATTTGTACAATGAGCGTGTCACATCGGACTTAATGTTTAGTATTGAAATTGAAAAGAATAGATACTATGACATTAGGGTTCAAATTGATAAGAAATGTGATGATATAATCAAAAGAAAATATAAAAAGCTTGAACGCGATATTAGAGATTATAATGATGGAATACAATACCCAGCACCCCCACGTACCCATTATAGTAAATTTAATCAAGGAAGGGATACACATCCGAATGCTCCGTCCTCCAATAGGGGAGTTTATGAGGATACAAGGGAACAAGCAGGTGGTTCAGATTTTAATGACAACAACCCTGAGCCCCTTCCTCGTAGGTCTGAAAGAATTCGTAACAAGAATTTAAATGGGAACAACAATCATTTTTTCAGGGGACAATACCAGCAGAGGGGAGGGGGATACAACAGGGCCTGGCAACAGTCTTAGAATTAGATATTAGTAAATAGCAAGGGGATGGGTATGAAATAGTTACCCAAGATGGATTTCATATTTATAATTATAGCCACTTGGAGGTGACACAAGAATTTTTTAGCCTTTTTACTAAAGGCTTCAAATTTGTACCTAGTTAGAGTAGCAATTTAGCTCGGACTATTTTGGATGTTAAAATGTTCATTAGAAAATTAAATCTGGAAAATATGTTTGGACATAATTCGATGGTAATATCCAACAATGGACTTAGAAAACACAGTACTTTCAATCCCCCTATACACCCTCAATTGAAAAACTTAGAAAGCAGCATTGAGAAAAGAATTAGAAATAAACTCAAGGTTCATATGCGGGGTCCAATTTGGAAGAGAATGAATGGATACTTCTCCAAACTCTGATAAAAAATCCTAACATCCGGGTTATAGAGCCAGATAAAGGAGGGAGTATTATATTGATGGATAAAATCATTTATGATTGTAAAATGTGTTCCATTTTGCATGATAGTTCCAGATATAGTCAGGTGTCAATTAATGAAATTAATATTTTGTATAAAAAAATTGACCTGGCCCTTAAAGATTTGTTTGACCAGGGAGTTATAGATCATGACACATATTCATATCTGGAAACTTCAACACCTAGGGTGCCCTCGATATTCGGGGTCCCTAAGGTTCTTAAAGATGTATCCAATCACCCCCTTAGACCAATAGTGGCATCTGAAGGATCCAAGATTTCCCCTTTATCCAAGTTTTTAGACTGGAAAATGAAAAACCTTTGGGGCAAAGACACCCATTTATTAAAAGACTCATGGGAGTTTCTGAGACGTATTACACCTGACTTGAAGGTAGCTAATTTCAAATTTGTTACAACTGATGTTGTTGACCTATTTTCTGTCATACCCCATGAGGTAGGGTTGGCTAGGATAGAGGAGGCCCTGAGGGGTACTTCTAAGGCTAGTGAAAATGATATTTTTATTATTTTAGAATTAGCCAAATTAGTATTGAAAAATAATTATTTGTATTTTCAAGGGGAATTTTACAAACAGGAATCTGGGGTGGCTATGGGTGCCCATTGTGCTCTCACTTATGCTGACATGGTTTTGTCTGTATGGGAAAAGAAATTTATACATAATAGTAAATATGTTGAGTTTTGGAATTTTTACACCCTATTCCTAGATGACATATGCATTTTCTGGACTGGTACAGATAAAATCCTCCAGGAATTTATTAATTATATTAATCAGAATACTACTTTTTTAAGGTTCACCTATCAAATGACCATGGATTCCGTTAATTATTTAGATGTTTCTCTACATGTGACAGAGAATGGGTTTAAATCCAGTATATACAGGAAACCCACCTTCTCAAATACTTACATTAGATTTAGTAGTTCACACCCATTATATAAAAAAAAGAGCATAGTCAAGGGACAATATGTTCGAGCTTGTCGCATGACTTCTTGGGAAGTAGATTTTTTGGAAGAGTGTGACAAACTCAGGGAAATGTTCCTGCAGAGGGAATACCCTCTGGAATTAATAACGGATATACAAAGGGAGGTATGTGACACCAGACAAGGGAAATTTAAACCTGCTTTAGGGACTGGACTAATACAAACTACAGTACCAACAGGTCCAGAGCAAGGTGAAGCAGGCTTTACATATAATAATATGTTCATTACCAATTTTAGTGCTAATGCCTACACTATAAGAAATATAGTTGAAAGTGAATGGGCTAAATTTAATGAATATATGGATTTACCAAATTTAAAAGGGAAGACCATTAAAACAGTTTTTCGAAAGGGGTTCAATATAAAGAACTTATTAGAGGGTAACAACTCTCCTTCTATATTTTCCAATAAATCTCAGAGAACATATAAATGTGGGGCATGCCCACAATGTAAATATATTCTTCAACAACAGAACGTATTTATAACAGCTAGGAAGAAATGGATAGAGGCTTATAATTATTCCAACTGCAATTCTCAGGGGCTAGTTTATGTAGCTCTATGTAAAGAGTGTGAAGGATTTTATATAGGCAAGACTGAGAGAACCCTCAAACGTAGGATATATGAACATATGAATGATATCCTGAAAGGCAATCCTAGAAATGCCCTATTCAAACACACACTTTCATGCCCCCAAGCAAAATACCATTTCTTTGTGGTAGAAATGGTTTCTAGGGAATCGAGGGGAGGCCCCTGGGAAACTAGGTTGGAATTTAGAGAGGGCAAGTGGTATTTGAAGCTAACAAATACCCGGGTATGAATGAATATATTTCTATTGCTCCCTTGCTTAAGCTTAGAACAGCGAAATTGTGAAATAGGCATCAAGAAAAATATACACTTTATATATATTTTGTATAATTTTCAGTACTGTATTCTAATGGTTCCCCGGGATTCATGAACCTTGCGCCAGGCGCCCGCATAGCATCGGCGTTATAAAGCCAAATATGGCCACCGAGCGATTCAGGTATGAACCAATCCCACGTGCACTACCGGCGTGCACCGGACCTGCGCCGCCCCCGGCGTAGGTATGCTAAACACAGTGTGTGTGGTATTGCACCATGCAAATGAAGGCAAATAGCGATCCACGAAGTGGCGCAGGTGTAGCGTAAGGGCATGGCAATGTAAACCAAAAAAAACGGTTTACATTTACCCAAACATGACCAAGGGGTAACGGAAGGCTGTCAACGTCAGGTATCATACAGGTGCAATATGCCAATGGCGAAAGGCACCGAGAATGTCCAAAGAAAACATGCACAAAATGTAAATAATGACATAAATGGTATGTACGCAGAAACCACAGCAGAACCCCCAGACATGTGCACAGAAGGTGCAAAACAATGAAATAATATGACAATGTCCTAAAAGAGCAGTATAATACACATCAGCTGCACAGCCACCACACACCATAGTATGTATGGAAAGCCTCAACCCCAGCGCAAGGGTTGTCAACGAGTGGCGGCAGTGTTCGGCGCCGTAACCATGTATTAGCAGTCAATGCCATGCAAATGAGGCAGATAATAGTGAATCGCAAAACCGCCGCCGGTGTAAGGATGGAGCAAATGGCGCAGCGGTATTACACCGAAGAGTGGCCTACACGGAATACATGTCAATCGCAGAGGGGTGTGCCACTGTAGGAGGAAGCACATTGGAGGCCAGCAAACATGGGCTGTACAATGCACATCACAGCACCAGGACCGGCGTGTGAGGAAATAGATGCACTGAGAGTACATAATGCGCGCACAGATGCATGTGCACGAGGATGACTACGTTCCCCAACCCAGTCATGGAACGGCCTCCCCGTCAACAACCACGGATATAGGAAGGTAATGCGGAGAATATGAGGAAATGCGGAAGCAGTGTAATTGGAGCCGTAATGAGCAATCAACACCAATCAATCCAGGAAGGGCAAACGGCAGCTGACAACTCTGCATGCAGACTCGTGCAAAACGGGAAAGGGGAGGCATAGGAATGCAAAGATAGTAGGGGATGTAGCAGAAATGCAAAGAGCAAAGAACCGAAATAGCACAGCCAAGTACAGAGGTAGCATTATGGCGGCGGCAGACAAAATGCATCATATGCCATGTGCCTGCAGGATGCACTGCAGGCAATAGTAGGTGCAACGTGCAGAAACAGTAAGTTAAGATGCAACGCTAAGCCAATGCAGGCAAGTGCAATGTAACACCAAAGGCAACAGCGTTGCAGTTGCAACGGTAAAACATGGAAGATAATCCACAGATACGGCCGCACAGACACACCCAATTACATCACCGGGTGTACAGCACAACAGTATAAAGTGTGAATGCACACAACACACAGCGCGATTTCCCAAATGCCGCACCGTAGGGTGTAAACACACGGGGAATTTTTAATATGTATATGTTGGGTGCCGCCGTGGCCGTGATGCATCGGTATGTGTCAGAGACAGACGGAGTTGCGGAGTTGGGTGCCGACAACTACCATAGGCCTCAGAGGAGAAGGAGAGTGTTCAGACCAAGGGTGACCTACCAGGGGCTGCAAGACCTGGAGATAGTAGAGCGCTACAGGGTGGACAGGGACACGTTACAGCAAATAGTGGAGCTGTGCCGGCCACGCCTGAGAACAAGAGACAACAGAGGGGAGCCCATCCCAGTGGACACAAAGGTATGTGTGAGCTTGCGAATACTGGCTACAGGTACCTTTCAAAGGCCAACCAGGGATATAATGGGCATCTCACAGGCATCAGCATCCAGGGTACTACACCAGTTCCTGGATGCCATGTTACGACATGCCCATGAATATAAAAACTTCCCCAGATCTCAGGAGGAGTTGGCTAGCAATATGCTCCACTTCCACCGTGTGGCACAATACCCGGAGGTCCTGGGTGCAATAGACTGTACGCACATAGAAATCAAGTCACCACCCGGGGAGCAGGGTAGATGCTACATAAACCGCAAGGGATACCCCTCCATCAATTGCCAGGTCGTGTGCAATGCGCAGGGCATTATCATGGATGTGTGTGCTGGCAGCCCTGGAAGCTACCACGACTCCCATATCTGGCATGCCTCACAGCTGTATCAGGTATTCGCCAGGGGGGACATCACACAAGGTCACCTTGTGGGGGATGCTGGCTATGTACTGGAGCCGTGGATGATGACACCCATCAGAAATGCACACACACACATGCAAGAACGCCATAATGAGGCACACGCACAAACCAGAATAATCATAGAGCGTGTGTTTGGGATGTTGAAATCACAGTTCCGGTGCTTGGATACATCCGGTGGAGCCTTGCAGTACTCTCCAGGCACATGTGCCCACATATTAATAGTATGTTGTATGCTACACAATATGATTCTGCGGAAACAGCTGCTGCAGGGACATAATGGTGTAGGGCCACCAAGCCCGCCACAACTGCCAAGGCAAGCACAGGCACAGGGCGTTCAGCGCCAAGAACACACTGTGCCAGCCCCAGTAGGTAGACGGAGGCATACCCAATATGCCTATGCCCTGGCAAAGAGGGAACGTATAGCACATACTCTGACTGCGTAGGCCCCATGGACTGACACTTCCCTACCTGCACACACAGTGAAATGGACGCCACACAAACATGTCCGCCCGTAATGTGTACCGTACGGGCTGACCTATTTTTTGACTCCAACATAGGCATCACCCAAACACTGCACACGCAATAGCCAGCGGAGCATGGAACGCCAACACCTCAACGACGCGGTCCCACAGCAGACGGCGTAGCCGTCTGCTGCCACTTTCGGCGCAAGTCGACCACATATGTACTTATGTGCATACACAGATACGGAGATAGATATCATTACACACGTAGACATATATGTACACATACACAGATATAAAGTACAACAGGTAAATATGGAATCTCAGGGATGCAAGTTTACAGAGAACTAAGACGCGAAATCTCCACATAGTAAACATAGTGAATGACAACCCGATCATCCGGGAGGGTGGGCAGAGCAGGGAACGCCAGCCATGGAAATGTCAACCTGCATCAATGCATATCCGCGGGTCGGGATGATCGCCAGGCCACGGTACAGTAACAGGACATGTGCGTGTCATATTCATAGGATATGAGTGCGGAGGTACACACCGCCGCTGGTGATGCGGTAAACGTAGGTACTGTTTGCAACCGTCGGTGCGAAAGCGGCAATATGTGTTTGTGTGGGGTGAGGTTGTCGTGTGTTCCGCTGTGTGTGTGTAATGTGTGTGCCACTGTAAAATGTGTATGTAGGTGACATGTCACAGGCGGAGTGGAATAACATGCGTAGGCATACAGTACATGGAACACAGGAGTATGTACAGCAGTACCCACAAAGTAGTACTGAGAGCTCCTCAGTGGCTATGCACGTGGCGACGTAAAACGATGCAAAGCGGAAATGTCCCAGAATGTACCACAGGACCATAGCCAACAGGAGATGCAAAGGACGCATGTACAAACCATGACCGTATGTATGGCGGCCATATGGTAGACTCAACACGATACGTCGGCAACGTTACACAGCATCAGGCATGTACGGTGAAAATACGCATGTGTTATCCCGGCACTGATCGTGGCCACGTACCGTCCCGTAAATACCACTGTGTGTTCCACAACTGTTAAGTAAGCAAGCGCCACACGAATAGGAGGCAACCGGTAGCATACAGGCCGTCCCAAGTACAGGACCACAATCACCGTAACTATCCGTGACAAAATGCCAATGGATAGTAGGCACGTACGAACATCCGCAGATATATAACCGATGTGAAGGAGGAATACATGCAGGAAGCACACATGCAGGCGATACCGACACCACATGACATCAACAAAACAAACACTCCCAGAACAACAGACAGGTAACCTGCAGCTCCCCAAGCAGGGATGGAGCACACACACAAGCATACCGTGTATGTATTAATGCAAGGCCCACACCCCGTACCTGTCACCCACATCCGCAGATATACCCCATCGCACATATCAAAGGGATACCAGCCGAAACCGTAGCAAAAACATACAGGCAGTCAATGACAGCGGCATACCCGCAAAAACCCGCGTGGGAAACACTAGCAGCAGCTGATGCATCTCTGCATCCGTTGTGTACAGGAATATAACAGCTATGTTACACATCCGAATGCACAATGCCATCGACAGATGCCGCCAGGACACGGACACCCACATGTCGAACAAAATACCATACCCAACACACACAATCCACGGCTAACACCACAGCGAAATGTACCTGACACCACACATGCAGTCACACAAACATGATACAATACATAGCATCCCCACGAAGGTAGTGCAAATAACCAACGCCCACACGAGGAATGAACCATGGCCAACTACCGACGCATAACGTACGAATAGAGGGGGTGCACCGCTGATATGCGCATAAGTACACAACGATGAACAGCTATTGGCGTGATGAACCCACATGCCTCAGGTGATGACGGATATAAGGAAGACTCCCCGGATATTCAAACCATATGCTCATACCGAACAAATACTGAAGACAACACTAACGTGTATCAAGCAAGTAGCGAGGAATACGGAACAAAAGACCGGAAAGGTATGTCGAACCCACGTGATGTACTGGTGTCTAACGCATGATACGTATGACGAATCTGCACTGTATGTGAACGGTGTGTGTAGGTAAAGATACCTGTCCAACAGGCAGAGAGTGGTAAAAGGTGGTTATGTAGTGCTAAGCTGTGGAGCATACCAACGACTGTGGACAATGTGTGCACAGCAGTGGGACAACATGTACACAGCCGGGATAACTCAAGGTCCGCCATAGGGATTTCAAACACAGAACAATGCCACCACCCATGCTGATGCTGGCAGTGGATATTCAACAATGAAGTGCCACAGCAGGGAATAGGACATGTATGTATACTGTCACAGCACACATGTGTATGGGCATATACCGTCGATGTCATATGGAATGTGCGCACGACGTGCACGTATGCCTCGCAGTAGGGGTGACTATGTCAAGTATGTGTAATGCAAAGTTGTCATGAAGGATACGTTCAGAAATCATAGACAGTATCACAGGCATAGCATGCATGATGGAGGGATGGCCTAATGTTATGTACATAAACAGGATATGTATGGCCTGCACATATGGGACAGAGTAGTAGCAGAATAGGTACCCGAAATGGAGGGAACAGCAAGTAACCATGTCCAAACGTTCTGTAGCAGGTGCAATGTGTGCAACAATGATGTCCGGCAGGGCCGTGTGTAAACACATGTGCAATGTACACAGTAGTGTCACCCCCCATGGTTTTGTCCACTGAACAGCAGAGGTGGATGTCAACTGTATATCTATACAGTACTTCCGCTGTGGTGGTACCATGGGTCTGTGTCACCCTACCAGCAAGGGAACTATCACATGACCAGTGACACAGTGTGTCCCTGTGGGATGTGCACAGGACCTATGTCCCACAGCACAGTGTGTGTCCAGTCTGCGGAGGTCACACAGACGCCCAGGCTGAGCAATGTGGTAAGTATGCACACATGCAGGAGTGCTCCATTCACCCTGCCCACTGCAAACGCCATGTAGGAGTACTACATGCATCAGTAATGTGGAGAACATGGCCCATGGCAGAGTAGATGACACCCCTGTGTAAGTGGTATGCAGGTGAGTACAGATATGTTTCACGACTGTCATTTGTATATGTAAACTGTCTGAGCCGGGTAGACATCACGGCATGACTATACTGTGACATGTAAAGTTGTATCCGTTGTGTAAGGTACACCACACATGTGTTATTGTAACACTGCCCACGTGTACATGTGTGTATGGCACAGGTACAAGGGCACACAATGTACCAGCAAGACATGCAGTCCAGAAATGTGTGGCCCTGCACATGTGTACCCACGCCACAGTGGAATATGGCCACCACAGCACCATGTGGGGCATGTGTGTGTACAGCAAACATGTACAATGTGATATGCATGTATAGGGACAGTATCCATGTGATACACAGTGCATGACTGTCACTATGCAAAGGTGATGTGTATGCACTATGTGTGATGTAACTGACGCAATGACATCTACATGATATAACTGCCACACCGACACCTGTATGGTTGTTAGCAGTATGAGTAGGTTGAGCTAGAATGCTGCCAGGTATGTAGATGTGGTATATGTAGGCATGGACAGTACTCTGTGACAGCATGTAGTGTATGTAAGCAAATAGTGAGCCACATGACTGAGGACTGTGCAATGTCACATGTACCTGACATGTTGTAGGTACCATGATATGCCTGCACCACTGTGTGACCTGTACAGGAGTCACATGGCGTAACATCCTGAGACATAGGGTATGATGTGATGCTGGATGCGTACATTGGCAATACCAGAATGTGTAATGGCGCTGAAGGGCAAAGAGGGGATAATGTCTGATTTGTTACCCTCTGTACCACACCAACCACCCATGCAATGGTATGACAGGTAGGCAGCATGTGGATGTGGTGTGCTGTGGTGCAAAGAAGCCCAACAAGGGTGCCAGTAAAGGCATGGAGGTCGTCAATGAGTGTGTGAAGCATGTATGTGAGGATGTGGCCCAGTGCCATACTGAATGGCCCAGTCATGGGTGTACAAATGCAGCCCCATACGTGCAATGCAGTACCACCCATGTGTAGTGTGATAGATGTGGTAGTGTGGTGGTCAGGGTACACAACGTCCATGAACGGGCTAGCAGTCAATTCAGTGTGCTGCTGCAGAGACATATAACAGCCAGGTTGGCGGGATACAACAACCTCGGAGATCGGAGGTGACATTGGGACCGTGTCCTAGGACATAACGTGTGCATGGCGGTACCATGTATGTGTCTACAGGGTTAATACAATGTCCAGCCATGGATTGGAACCCTGTAGTGAGTGAGAGTGTGTATTGTTGGTAGGTACCCCATTGGCAGGCACGATGCCAGCAACATCTGTGTTGGCAATGCCTGTATGAGTGTTGTATGCTGCATTGAATGTGGATGTAACCAAACAGCAGAGACATACCACCACACTGCGTGAGGGCCCACACTGCAATGTATGGCAGTCATGTGTAGGTAGCTAGCTGTGGAGTATGTGATGCACCATGAGGACCAACCATGACTGTCAAGTGACGCACCACGCACATGTGAACATAAGTACCGTGTCACAGCCTGCACATGTGCCCATACAGCACATGTGCATGGAACAGGAATACCACTGTGGCGTCTGTGAAAAGGCCAGTACCAGCATGTCTCTGTGTGGAACAGCATGGTCCCTACCAGTGCGTAAATGTAGCGGAAGTGCACTGTGATATGTGTCGGCATAGTCACGTATACTGTCCATCGTACGGGGTGCCATGCCATTAACTACCTCCATCAGCGGACGTCAGTAGTACCGGCTGTAGAGCGCATGTACCATGCATGCTGCGATGGGTGGTGTCTAGGGCGTGGCTAGCAGGGCTCCGTAGCTTGGATGTTCAGCAAACAGAGGGGGGATGTCTGTAGGTATAGCACACAGACACATGGAGGTATGGTGCATGCCGAGGGTAGTGTAGGTATGGTATGTGTCGTGTAATGCGTCACCCAGCTATGCGTACTGCATGGCCAAGCATGTGTGGGTACACGGGAGTCCATACTAGGGAAGTGCGTGTTGCTGTCAGTACATGGCAGTAGCAACTGTCCCAGGTGCAATGTACAGTATGACAACATGGCCAGCATGTAACCTGTGGTGTACAGTGTATTCACCATTGTGTGTCACAATGTGTGTAGCGGCCACGAACATGGGTATCTGAACATGGATTACCTATGATGCAATGTGTCACAGGAATATACAGTATGTGTGTAAATCACTGTGTGGTGTGGGAACCACACACCCGTGTGTGTTGCAGTCCAGGTATGTGCCTGGGAGGTATGATCTGTGTACAATCTGGACTGGCAGGTGTGCTGTGTAGGGCATGGAGGCAGGTCACAGGCACCGCAGATAAATGACATGTGTGCCGTACTGTGTGTGCAGTGCTTGTGTACAGCACAGTGGAGGGTGTAAGCATTGTCACACATCACTGCATGCTGTGTCTGCCTGTGACAGCCCTGCCGGAGACAGACATGTGACACTGCTGCACAGGCAGCATAGCATGTGAAGATGTACATGTGGGCTGCACACCCTAGGCAGATGTCCACAGGTCATGTGTGCCACGGTAGTGTGGTTGACCACGACTGTCAGACTGGACAAACACCACATGCCTGCATAAGTACAGTACGACCATAGTCAACAGTCCCAGTGACAGAGTAGGCCAATGTACAGTATCCCTGCGTGCAGACCACTGGCTACTGGACACCAGGCTAGACACACACCCGGAGGGTCAATTCACCGTTGAGCCATCACATGTCCCAGTCCATGTGGCCTGTACAATGTCATCACAGGGTGGTCACAATAGCAGGTGGCAAGGCAGACACGGTGTACCAGGTGATGTGTCATGCATGCATATGTTGAGTAGCACAGCCGTTCACATGTCCGCAACATACTGGTGCATGATGTATACTGTTACATGATGTGTGGAACTGCACTGTCACCCACCACAGGGCCATCTCACACTGGTGTGTTGTGACAGGCGTAACCCATGTTTGTACAGGATACACACTGCTGTTGTAGGCAGCCATGCTGGTGGCTACCAGTGGTACATGCAGTGGTCATACAGACATACCGCAGACAGTGTTCATGCAGGAATGTCCATTGTCGTGGACGATGTGTTGCTATGTGAAGGTAGGTGTGTGTTGTGAATGTTACACATCCAGATGACACCATCTGGCGCAGTCATGGTCGTCAACACCATCACACACATCCACAGCAGTCAGAACCCAGTCGTGAGAATGTGTGTCAGTCACCCTCGTACTGTGTGACATATGTGCACATGGCAGAACACCTCCCACTGTCATCTAGGATGGCTACATGATGGCTGGAATGTGCTGTGGAAATGTACAATGCTGGTAGCCCAATGAAGTACCTGGAATCACACACAGTACGCTATGGCAGCCATGTAAACCATGCACAACAATGACCACCCAACAGACACAAACAATGCGTTGACACATGGAACATGTGCATATGACAACCCCCAATGAGGTATGTTGCACATATTGATGTACAATTGTCATCTATGGCCATAGCATGGATGCAGACACACATACCCCACAGGTAGTACCACGTGATGTAGGTAGGGGGGCATTGCCCATGTACATGTGACAGTAGCTGTACAGCCACATGTCCTGCATAGCCGTCATGTAGGGGTAGCAGTGGCATGTGACCACTGGACATGCCCGTACAATTGACCATGTCCCACAGGGGATGTGTTATGTGTGTACCACATGTGATGTGCCGACAACAAGCTGTGACATGTACGGCTGCCGGTGTACCTGTGTGACATTGTCTGTGATGGGTGCAAAGGCATATAGTATCGTATTGCTTGCCCACAAGCCCCACATAGATGCATAGCCTGAACATACAATACAAGGAGGGTGTGGGATGATAGCAACCCACAGGAGGAGATGGGTACGGGCGGCAGCCCACAACCACATGTGCGGGTACGGTGTTCACGTCCATGACACATGAGCATCTGAGAGGCTAGCGTTACAGCTGTACAGGGTTGCATGCATATATGTTCAGCAACATCCCTGTGTGTCCCACCACTGGCCCGTGGACCGATGGACACCAACCAAATGTGCAGATATGATATGTGCACAGCACATCACAGATGCCTACTGTAGAACAGGATGACTGTGTAGACATGTGCACAGTACGTCTGCGCCAGCTGCAGTCAAACACGTTATGTGCTGAACCACACCAATAGTCCAGGCCATGCCACAGATGGACGTGCATGCATCTGTGTATGTATGGTTGTGAATGTCTCCGGCATAGCAGTATAGCTGTGTCACCGTTGTGAACAACAATATGAATGGGTTGTATGTGTGAGGAGTGCGTCATATGTGTATGGTCAGATTGACGATACCATCAGTGACCCTGCTATGTGAACATCCCTGTCCCCATACATGGATACCTATGCTGTGCCCAACACCACATTCACAGAGGGAGGGATGGCGGTGTGCAGTGCAGCAGCAGACATGGGGGAGGCAGCAGGCACTGGATGTACACATATGTGGTGCCCACATCAGTGCAGGCAACCATCCATGTGCACGGGAAAGCGGTGTGTGTCCACATACAGCACTGTGTTGATCAATATCCCAGCACATAGCACCTGCCAGGGTTACAGTGTATGCATGGATGTGTGATACCTGCATGCACCAGACACACCCTCAGCAAGCAGCGTGCAGCCTACCTCACTTGAGGCCAGTGTCCACACCATGGTGATAGACATGTAGAATGTCCATATACACATAGCAATGACATATGGAATGGACAGCCACCCTGCCAATATCGTCAACCCCCAGGTGGATCACAACCCAGTGCCATGTATGTGGCATACCCTGCCATACCATGCAGCCCTGCCCAGCAAGGCTGCATGAGCTATCACAGTCCTACATGGTGCAATGGACAAAAGGCACTCTCACTATCAACCATACACAGCAGTAATGTGGTGGTGATGCACCCTGTGGTGTTACAGGTGCTGTGTGTTGCTGTGGACAATGTGCGTGTGTACATGCTATGCATGGCCTTTCCTGCTAATGTGTCATGGTTACACATTGTCCTATGTCTATCACATGTGCAACACAGGTGAGCTGTGGCAAGTTGTCCAACACCCGTACAGTGCTGTGTGGATGTACATGGCACAACACATGCATGTGCAGGTGTCCATGTGTATGTGTACAGTGCCACTGCTGACGTTCACAATGGCTACGGACGTGATGTTTACTGACATATACACAGCGTCCAGGTGAACAGTAGCACCGACGTCACATGGGGACCCATGCCAAGTGATATGGACACAGGTGCAGCCAGGTACACATGTCCACAGCAGGCTAACATCTACATGGTGCGTGTACAGTGTGATGGGGTGGCACACAGATATGATGTGACACCCACTGCTCAATGGTGTGAAGCCAACACATTGGCTGTGTCACTGCCACGATGACTTTCACAGATTACTGTGCAGATGTTGTACATGTCATAGCAATGTATTTCCAACAGTATGCCAGCACAGCAGTGTAAATGTGACCTGCCACCATCATTATGTCTTACAGATAATGCCACATTCCCGGCTTCCTGCATTCAGCCGTCAGGAGGATGAGGTGATTATACCATACCTCCATTCAAACCACAACATCCTATTTAGTCATGCGCCACACCAGGCCCAGCAACGAGGAGATGTGGCAGGAGATGTGCAGGAGGGTGAACAGCCTGGGCGGATACAACCGCAATTACCAACAGATCCGCAGGCACTGCACAGACCTGATCCGGCATGCAAGACAGCGTGCCGCTGCAATCGCCAGACAACAATGTGGGACAGGTGGTGGGCCACCAACCCAGCCCCCACTCACAGCCACGGAGGAGCTCCTGGCCAGTCTGGGGACACCCACAGAACAACACACAGAAACTCTTGCGTCCATCGTGGTGGTGGGTGTCTCCCAAACTATGAGCTCAGAGCTGCCTGGTAAGTCAGTGTTGCATGTTTGTATGATAAGCGACGTGGGAGTGGGTGTCATAGTACAACACATACTATAGCAACACATGCCAGGTATATGGCCACACAAGATGCATACTACAGTATGCTATGTTGTGTTACCAGACATGTGCATAGCACATGCTAACTCACAGATGCATGATGTGACATGCACAGTGCTGACTGTGGCGATAGTAATGGATAATGTGTATACCTTTGTGTCATCCCTTTACAGGTACGTCTGGCATGTCGCAAAGACAAGGGTCTGTCGAGGTAAGTCTGTTGCTAGTCAAAGGCATGATATGGTGTATTGATATTCCCCATGTGTCCAGGCATGACATGCACACCTGTGTGTGCCCCAGTCACGGTATACAGGTTGCACCACCCGACACACACCACCCATGTACAGTAGATACAACCATTAGCGTAGAGTGGCATGACACCACACAACCTATTGGTGTGTTACGTGCAGTGAGCTATGCATACAATGGTGTCGGTGTTCCACAATGGCTGCATGTGTAGTATGCATTGGTATGCCTCTGCAGTATGCACACAGTACCACATAGTGAGCTGTGTTCTGGCCAGAGCACAGGTGTTACCAATGTGACCTATGCCCCTGCATCGGGTGCACACGTTGTGACATGGCACATGCCATGTCCCATGCATGTGGATGTCTGTCTGCAACATTTTCACACCATGACATGACCTATGCACGACATAGCAGACATCCACACTGTCTGCATATCCGTAGGGAATGTGACACCTTAGACTAGTATGGTTGTATGTGACATGGGCCACCACAGGGCCGTGTGCACGATGTCCACCACACACAATTGTCAATGACCCAGACAGACAAGGCCATGGGCGATACCTACAGGCATGTTGCCACACAGTACATCCACAGTGGGTATTCACTGTTGCACCCTGTACACACATAGTGGGCTCATCACTGTAGTGGACCCCCTGGACATCCGATGTGGTACACCAGTGACATGTAATGCCTGTCCACAGCTACTACAGGTGCCACCAATGTCCACCATATACGTGCTGCTGAGCAGCTGAACTGACTTTCAGACATGGCAATGTAATGCGTCCAGGTCACGCATCGCACAGAAACATACCTGTGTCCTGCTACTGTGCAGTGGCACAGTGCCCGCACTCCACACTGTACAGCTATGTATACAGCTCACACCAACCGCACCTGCACAGACATCCCTGTTACCCATACATTGTATCTGTAGACTGTACACATAACACTGCACTGTGACAGCCGTTGTGATGTGGTGCATGTGGTGGGACACCATCGTCACATGTCCACATGATACAGCACATGTTTGCAGTGTACATGACATAGTGTCGGCAGCCATGTGTACTGTCAACTTGCCCGTGGACACACGGTGTATCACGGTGATGCATGCAAACTACCATGAATGTGTGTACTGCATGCCTACTAAAACACACCTGCCTGTTGTAGTGTACCCACCAGGGCAGTGTGCATACTGCCACTATGAATGTCTGGTCTGCATTCACTGGTCTGTGCTGTAGGAATGCTGCATGCCACCTGCAATATCACATGCATGATGTGTCTGTGTGTGTGTGTGTGTGTGTGTGTGTGTGTGTGTGTGTGTGTGTGTGTGTGTGTGTCTGTATTGTAACGGACGGTATGTCTTTGTATTGACAGGTGCTGTAGGTGAGTTCCCCTCCTGCAGTCCATCTGATGCTAGTGTCCCCACAGATACTAGTGGTGATGACTATGTGCATGAGGCACAGGCAGGGTCGTCACAGACAGACACTGTGCCATTGGAGAACATCACACTTACGTCCTCTTCATCCCTGCACACGGTTCAGATGCCGACACATACCCCAACACCGTTGCCCATAGATGACGGTCAGTCAGCGTCTGTTGGCACCGAGCAGGAATGTGTGGTGGCTGCAGAAGGTGTGGGTACACACGATGTTGCCAGTGTAATGACTGGTGCAGTGCCACACAGGCATGTGGCAGGTGCTGCTCGTAGGGGGAGCACCGCTAGACATACACCTGCCGTACAGGGTGCAGCAGCTGGTATAACCAGATGCATGTTCCAGACTGTAATGGCGGTGCAGGCACGTGCCGAACGGCAGAGCCAGGAAGGGCAGAGGCTGCAGAGGTCTGCAATCCGTTCCTTGAATGACAACACCCAGTCATTGGCGAATGCCCAACAGCATCTTGCCAATGTTCTGGATAGGAGATTGGGTGAGATGGCTGGGATCCTCGAACGAGGCATGGCCATCAGTGAGCGTGAGCTGTCCGTGCTGGAACACATGGTAGGGGTGAGGCATAGGGCACGTGGGCATGGGCCAGTAACACCAACAGGTGCAGGTCAGCGTGTGCGTGCCAACTCCCATGCCCACCCACACAGTGCTGGTAGCAGCAGCAGTGCAGCTGCTACTACACCAACCACACCAGGACACAGCAGGCCACATGGACGTGGCCCTGGACATCCCCGGCGTGGGCACATTTGCAGCGGACATGTGACATCAGAGAGTGGACAGTCTGTACCTCCACCCGGTAGTGCCCGTGCGACCCCAGGCAGGCGCGGGTCACGTCGCCGCAGGCGGACACAGTGAGCCGTAACACCTGCACTGTACAGTCTGGGGCTGTCAAGCATACCCCGTGTAGGCATCACAGATGACTGATCCGTGTACACACAAACCCACACACAGCAAACACAACTGTAGGGCTCCACCACATCCACATGCAATCTACACAGCCATGCCCAGTCAATGCACAGGCCCTTACACACACACATGATGTAATCCATTGGTACAGCCCATGCCTGTGGCACACATATCACCCTGTGCATATGATGAAGTCTCTGCTGCAGAACTGTGAGCTACACCATCGGTGCATGGTTATGCAAACATATTCTGATGCACAGGGTGGACAAGATAGTGAGAGGTGTATGTGATACCTGTGTCCGCATAGTACGTGATGTGTATGTTGTGGTGTGTCTGTATAGCTGGTGACAGGTGTGTATGTGATGTGGGTTGTGCACTGACATCATGCAGCAGACATACCATGTAGGGCAGGTGCAGCATTCATTGATCTGTGTACACAGTATGCGTGGTGGTTACATGTGTAGCACCATGTTGGTTCAGTTAACCCGTATGACAATGATGGTGTACTTGCATGTGCCTACTGGGAGCACTGTTATTAGTTCCCCACGTGTAGTCGTGGGGTACCCACAGGCATGTCTGGCTACATCAGCATAGCACAGGTACCCGCAACCGGCATGGACCCTACATAGGTACATAGGCGCATGTACATACCAGGCTATGTGCCCTCGACATGTGTAGACCTAGCATGACTGTGTGTGGCTGCTAACACCCCTTAGGATGGGGATGCCACATGCATCAGTCCCCAGTCCCTCGTCCAGCACTGACACACAGATGATGCCTGGCGCATAACTATGTTCACACATCCACACGTCATGATTACTCCTGGGCGAAGGCAGTCAGGGCCTTTCCTTAACATGGGCTGGCACTCCTCTCCGTGTTGTAGGGGGTCTCTGACCGTTGACCCTGTTCCCCCAGCACGTCCCACTCATCTTTGTGGTGAGGTGTCTGACAGTCGCTTCTGTGCCCGTGTTTGCCTGGAGCCTAGGAGGTGGAATATGCCCATGTCACCCAGGTCAGACATGGCCGTGTATGCCAGGCACAGATCAGCACAGAGCAGATGTGCTGGGAAGGTATACAGCCGGAGTACCCTTGGTCGTGCAGCTTGTGACACATGTCCTAGCACCGTCATCCCCGCGTTGTGGAACGATTGTGGTCCTTCCGAGTGCTGCAGGTGTCAGCTTCAGTACAGGCCAGATGTGCCATTGTACACAGTCATTGCTCTGGTGTGTGATGTGTACAGGGGTACAATGAACACCCCTGATGTGGATGCGATTCCTTCCAGACCAGGTGGCCACAGTGGAATGTCTTCACACCCACATTGCCATTGTGTGTGTTGACAGAGGTTACCAACAGGTGTGGTACCCATTTCCATGTACATGTCCACCATTTTGAATGGCTTACCACCTACATGTTACATTGGGCCGAACATGTCTTTCACACTGGGTAGGTCTGCACCTTCTCTGGCATGTAGCAGCAGGCCATGGCTCTGGCACCAGTTATCCATGTCTATGACGCCCTAGGTGGATGTCTGTGTCACATGGGGTGTTGGGTATGGTGGCCGGTGTGTAGTCATCTGCATACCTTGTCTGCCACAATCCCCCTATGATTGCATGCACATTGGAAGGTCGAATGCCGTATGGCAGGGGGCCCAGGACTGAGCCCTGTGGGCCTCCACTAGAGACCAGATATGAGTCTGACACGGCACCAGGAACACCACCCTGTGTGGTGTGACCTCCAACCTTTCTGAGAGCCATCGGGTGACATATGTCCCCACATGTACGCTGGCAAGCCTTTCCATGAGTCCCATGTGGAGTGTACTCTGAACGCTCCCACCAGGTCATGGTACTGTGTGCAAACCCACGTATCACCATCAATGGCCTTGGTGACCACTCCAGACAGGACGAGCAGGTTCGGGAGGCAGGATCCGCCCTTGACTATGTTGTTGTGGGTATGTTCTGGTATTGGCTGTACACCGCTGTCCGTGTCCATGGGCACCTGTATGGACCTCCCCACAGCTTTGCAGACAAGGCTTGCCAAGCTGATAGGGTGTGGCTGTCTACAGTCCAGAAGAGCACTACCCTGGCATAGTGGGACCACAGATGCCATATGCCATCCATCGGGGACATAGCCCATAGTAAGGCTAACATGACACAGTGGCCTCATGTGTGGGTCGAGGGCCTCAATGAGGATGGGTAGCACACAGCCAGGGACACCATCGTTGCCCATTGGTGCTGTGTCAACCGCCATAGAGATATGAGATCACTGCAGGCCATATGAGATGTTTCGGAGGCTACACTCTGGTGGGATGGATATCTCCCCTCTTGGGGGGGGGTGGATGTATGCATGGAACATGTCCGCTGGTTTGTTGACAATGTCTGTGGGTGCAGTGACCATTGTACCATTCTGGACCATTTCCAGCCATGTCTGTGCGCCCCCAACCATGTCCTTACCACAGTTAGGGAAGGCCCTATGGTTGTCTCATGTGCCCTCTGCAGTACCACTCCCACAAGCGGCTGTGGATGATTGTATGTGTGGCCGTATGGTGATGCCGGTATGAATGGGAGATGGTTTCCCTGGTACTGACATTGCTCTATCATGTATTAGCTCCAACTGTTGATGTACAGCTTGTCAGTGGCTGGGGTCCACCACACCATGTGCCTACCTGTGGTGGACACGGTCCTGATGTTATCATGTTCGCCTGGTGCAGACATGCATGGGGTGCTCAGAGAAGGCATTCGTAAGGCGGTTGGCAGTGTGGTCTGTGTTCAACACTGGCATGGAGGACTTGTAGGGTACCACACCGGTTGTATGATGTGTGTGGTTTGTTGTGGAGAGGTCATCACTTAGGTCCCCCATGCCGGTGTTGGGTGCAGGATGTGGATGACCAGTGGATCCACTATATGGTCTGGCATCACCATTGAGGGCTGTACATCCTGTGTGGGGCATATCCTCACCATGTGTGATGGGCAGAACTGTTAGACATCCCCCCCTAGTGTGTATGGTGCATGGCTGTTTAACAGTGGCCAGGTGTGAGAACACCTGGGACCGGTGGCGTAGGGTGTTGTGCCATGGGTAATGTTCCCAGTCTATGTATGGGTGGTTGCTGTCACCCAATATGGTGCTGTTGTGAGAGCATGCACACTCACCAGTGTCCTCAGGACATCTGTGCAGGTATCCTGTGTTTGGGAGTGTGGTCTGTAGCATGCAACAAACTGTATGCCAGTCCTACCCATGGTTAATTGACCTAGATATTCCCCGCTGCAGCCATGTCTGTGGCATGGCGGGTTGCTGTTGTTGGCTGGACACACACGGCGGTCCACATTCTGCCACCCATGCCGTTGCACCATGTGTATGCATGTCTGCTCTGTGCCGAGTCTAAGTGTCTGAGCATGCCCAGTAGGCAGCTGTGTAGATAGACACACAGCACAGTGCACACCGCCCGACTGCAGTTATACGGGTGCATGCCTGTATCCCCATAGCAGCCACGTCTGTGGCATGGCCAGGTTGCTGTTGTGTGGCTGGACACACACGACGGTCCACATTCTGCCACCCATGCCGTCGCACCATGTGTATGCATGTCTGCTCTGTGCCGAGTCTAAGTGTCTGAGCATGCCCAGTAGGCAGCTGTGTAGATAGACACACAGTACAGTGCACACCGCGCACGACTGCGTTGATACCCCGTGAGCATGTCTGTCTCCCCTTTGCAACCGCTAGGTGTGGGAGGCATGGCCAGTACACCCGCCGGGGGTACACATGACAGTCGTCACCGATGTCTGCTACTATGCGTGTAGCCATGGCCAATGGCATCCTGCATAGATATGGTGACCATACAGGTGACACATGTGTGGCTGTCATGCCACATTGGCTGCCTACATCCTGCACGCCGGATGCCCTCTCATAGGGTGAACTGACATGCGGTGCATCCCGTATTCCTGTCGTGATGTACTGATCAGTAGTTACTTGGTATTCCCGACTGCAGCACTAACGTGTTACTGTACGGCGACCTTGGGATGGTAACAGGCTGCGTGACTGCGCACTCTGACTTAATTCCTGATCGGGCGCATTGCCTCTGCAGATGATACCACCCATGTAGGGGTATGCCTCCTGACAGCGCTGTGCTCAGTAAACCCGGTAGCGCGTTCTGTAAATGCTTCATACTGTAGTGAGTTCATGTAGATAGGCGTGGGTTCGGCTCCGGCCCTTCCGTGTGTGTGTGTGTGTGTGTGTGTGTGTGTGTGTGTGTGTGTGTGTGTGTGTGTCTGTTTCCAACTGCCTCTGCGAATGAACATGCTTTTAGATGCTTCGCAACACATACCTTGCCTATTGCCAGCTATTGTCTTGCGGTGATGTCACCAGCCTAGAAGTATGCCTCTGTCAGCGCTGTGCTCAGCAAACTCGGTAGCGTTCTGTAAATGCTTCATACTGTAGTGAGTTCATGTAGATAGGCGTAGGTTCGGCTCCCGGCCCTTCCGTGTGTGTGTGTGTGTGTGTGTGTGTGTTTCCAGCTGCCTCTGCGAATGAACATGCTTTTAGGCGGCTAACACATACCTTGGCTATTGCCAGCTATTGTCTTGCGGGTGATGTCACCAGCCTAGAAGTATGCCTCTGACAGCGCTGTGCTCAGTAAACTCGATAGCGCGTTCTGTAAATGCTTCATACTGTAGTGAGTTCATGTAGATAGGCGTAGGTTCGGCTCCCGGCCCTTCCGAGTGTGTGTGTTTCCAGCTGCCTCTGCGAATGAACATGCTTTTAGACGCTTCGCAACACATACCTTGGCTATTGCCAGCTATTGTCTTGCGGGTGATGTCACCAGCCTAGAAGTATGCCTCTGACAGCGCTGTGCTCAGTAAACTCGATAGCGTTCTGTAAATGCTTCATACTGTAGTGAGTTCATGTAGATAGGCGTAGGTTCGGCTCCCGGCCCTTCCCAGTGTGTGTGTGTGTGTGTTTCCAGCTGCCTCTGTGAATGAACATGCTTTTAGACGCTTCGCAACACATACCTTGGCTATTGCCAGCTATTGTGCTGTGGGTGATGTCACCAGCCTAGAAGTATGCCTCTGACAGCGCTGTGCTCAGTAAACTCGATAGCGCATTCTGTAAATGCTTCATACTGTAGTGAGTTCATGTAGATAGGCGTAGGTTCGGCTCCCGGCCCTTCCGTGTGTGTGTGTGTGTGTGTGTGTTACCAGCTGCCTCTGCGAATGAACATGCTTTAGGCGGCAACACATACCTTGGCTATGCCAGCTATTGTCTTGCGGGTGATGTCACCAGCCTAGAAGTATGCCTCTGACAGCGCTGTGCTCAGTAAACTCAATAGCACGTTCTGTAAATGCTTCATACTGTAGTGAGTTCATGTAGATAGGCGTAGGTTCGGCTCCCGGCCCTTCCGTGTGTGTGTGTGTTTCCAGCTGCCTCTGCGAATGAACATGCTTTTAGACGCTTCGCAACACATACCTTGCCTATTGCCAGCTATTGTCTTGCGGGTGATGTCACCAGCCTAGAAGTATGCCTCTGACAGCGCTGTGCTCAGTAAACTCGATAGCACGTTCAGTAAATGCTTCATACTGTAGTGAGTTCATGTAGATAGGCGTAGGTTCGGCTACCGGCCCTTCCGTGTGTG
Source organism: Protopterus annectens (assembly GCF_019279795.1). Lineage (NCBI taxonomy): Eukaryota > Metazoa > Chordata > Ceratodontiformes > Protopteridae > Protopterus > Protopterus annectens. The sequence continues at coordinate 1,797,939,527 of NC_056725.1, read as the reverse complement.
TGTGTGTGTTTCCAGCTGCCTCTGCGGAGGAACATGCTTTTAGATGCTTCAAAACACATACCTTGCCTAACAGCGGCCATTCCTGTACGGTTGTTGCCACCCACCTGTACATGTGCCTCTGCTAGTGCTGTACCCGGTGGTCCACGTAGTGCATACCATACCTGTGTTGTACGTTTGTGCGGTTGGGTATGTGGGGGTGTTGTCAATCACCATGCGTGCCACATGTGTGTGTGTGTCCAGGCTCCCAGCTGCATGGGTTCATACGGTATGGCTTTGAGGATTACGCGGAACACCCATAACCTGGCGCCATCCTTGTGTTTGTGGATGGCGGGACGCAGCTTCGTGTACTGCTTGTGTGCTTGTTCTGGTCGGCGACCTCCGTGGCGTGTTCTCCGTGCACCCTACTATGGTGTGGTGTGCTGCTGTGTTTTTACACACGGGCCTGCCCGATGTGTCCGTCTGTATCTCTTTCTTTGTATATCTATGTACCTATGTTGTGGTCGTACCGCTGCTCTACCATGGACAGCTGTCTTCCCCATGTATCGCATATTTGCATGGCCGGCACATATAACTGTGGTGCGTTGCATATCCACACATTGTCCATGCACCGTCCGTATTCCAGAACACCTCATAGACATCTGCTGGATTACGTGGCAGACACCTATTCTTGCTGTCCTGACACTGTACCCATACACGACATACACCTTGTGTGTACTTGCCTATTTATGGTGTGTGTATGTCTAACTGTGCTGTATGCATGGCCGTGTGTGTGTCCCGCTATAGCCATGTGTGCAGCTGTCGCCACTATGGGTATCCTTGTGGACCGCTGTTACATGTGCACGTCTGCACATACCTGCAGACTGTACTACCCCTCCGATGGCAGCGGCCTTAGATCGGCCGCTGCCCTAGGCTGTGGGGCTACATGGCGCACGCCACCACAACACATGGTGCACCCATCTTGGTATACCTACGTGACACGCCTACTAGACAGGTGGCCCTACTAGAGCGGCGCCCTGGCCAGCCGCAGGATTGGCATATGCCTACGGCCGGCTATGGGCACATCACAAGGCATACGTCTACATTCGGTGTTTTACAATGTCTAGATTATAACACCACAGGAGGGACCTCCTCAGCTATGCTGACGAATGCGGATGTAGATAGATTAGTAGGTGGTGGGTTGGCCACACACCAGGGCTGACCGATGGATAACTGCTGAGGCATCTTTTGAGAGGCAGGTGGAGCAAACACCCGTAACGGGAATGTAGTGTAGATACAGATGTAGGGTTAACATACATTTGTCCACTCTGTCAGTTCTGTACCGTTGTATTACAGTGATATACTATGCATATCTTCCATATACATTGTTAGGTCTTCGATTGTTGAGGATTCGGCATAGTACAATATCATACTACGGAAAAACGGAAAAACTGCAAAACTGAAAAACAAACAAACCAGCAACCTGCGGCAAGAATAGTCCCCGTAGTTGGACACAACACAAGTCTTCTTAACGTTTAAACAGTTTATTAAAACATGCTACGTTTTCGTTGCTTTCACAACTTCTTCAGAAAAAAGCAAATTGTAAGAATGTTCACAATCAACAATGTGAGTTTTAAAAACTCGTTAAAACTCACATTGTTGATTGTGAACATTTTTAGAATTTGCTTTTTTCTGAAGAAGTTGTGAAAGCAACGAAAACATTGCATGTTTTAATGAACTGTTTAAACGTTAAGAAGACTTGTGTTGTCCAACTACGGGACTATTCACCGCTGGTTGGTTTGTTTTTCATAGTACAATATCATGTGTCGTGTGTTCATAGGATGCTTTCTGAGATGTTGACATGTGTGTGTGTCGTTAGCAGTGCGTCTGTGCTTTCTATGCTGTGGCTACATGTTCATTGTTCGCATAGAAAGTGACAAATGGAAGTGTAAGGGTGGATATTTAAAGCCTGGATGCTTCCATGTTATGTGTAAGTCTCCGCGGGGACTACGGGTGATAGCGCATACATGTCTATGAAGAACCTTTGGATACCATATGTGACCTGTCGTGGACGAAATGTTTACGTTGACTGTTCCATCTACCTACGTGTGACATGGTTTGTGGCCATAGGGTGCCAGCGAGTCTTTATTGTTGATTAGGTGTTTTCCATGGTCAATTGACATCAATCCTATGAATTCACTGAAGGATGTCTTTCATTGGTGGGAACGCCATAGTTTGACCATCGTATGTCTTTCCCAGCTGACGTTGATATTGTGCCATTGGTATGGTTCCACAGGTCACCCATCTGTTCTGCTGTATGGAAGCGTGTGATCCCCATTTATGTGCTGGCAGATTGAGTGCTGTGTACACCGGTATCTGCCCAGCGGTCTGGCTTTGTATGGGGAGTGTCTACTGTAGTCCCTATCTGTATTTCCTGGGTTATGCCTTGCAACAGCTGTGGGATTCCCCCAGGTTTGCAGCTATGGGTGCCATCTTGGCCGTACGTTTGTCCATCCATGGGAACTGCCTACTGGACACGTGTATAGGGCTGTACACATTTCACAGCTGCATTCTGCATTTTCCGGTGGATGATTGGCATTATTAGTGCGGAGTAATGCATATGCCATGGCCACGTCCCTCACACGGGGTGGGACAACGAATCATCTGCCAATCCACACCGAGACCCATTTTTGCATACCCACGATCCCATGTCTGCAACCCTCGACAGTACCCATTGCACATCCTTCATGTGTGGGGAATGGGATGTGAACGCACGTGTATGGACGCAGCAACCTGGGGAGTCCTATCCATATGTCCTGCATTTCATGGACACTTGTCATCACCCTTGAACACGCTTGTGGTGCATATATCTACCTGTGCCGTAGTCACGGCTGTCACCTCTTCTGGGTCACACGATCGCAGCCTGTTGCCAACACGTAAGGAGAAATTTTTGGGTCCTACAATGGACACCGATGTGCATATGTAAAGTGTAGAATATGTTGGACTGTGTCCATTCAGCCAGTGGGTTTGACTGCCGCTGTATGTTCCCCAGTCGCGGATGTCTGCTTGCCTACCCATATTATGTAGTGCTATGGAACCCGTGTCCTTCCACAATTAA
>NC_056725.1:1797836221-1797935933 GCF_019279795.1 Protopterus annectens | reverse complement strand
CACTATTTCTTTGCATAATCATCTATTCACTAAAATTCTTGCTTTATTTTTAGGGCCTATATTATAAAGTCGAACAAGTAAAATGTTGACTTACCTTTAATTGACCTGTATTTGTGGAAGCTGCACAACATCAAATGACCAAAGCACCAATTTCTTTCTAAGGGAAAGAAATCGGTAGACCAACCATGCACACCACATTAAAACAAACACTATAAAAGTGGGGGGCTGTGCCCCCACACCACCCCTAACTAAATATATTAACTCCGAGATCACACTGCAGTCGGAAAAAGGACAGATTTAAAAGAATAGTTAACTGATTTCTTTCCCTTAGAAAGAAATTGATGATTTGGCCATTCAGTGATGTGCAGCTTCAACAAATATGGGTTGACTAAAGGTGAGTTGACATTCTGCTTCCTCGCTTAAATGATATAGGCCCTATTTTTATTATATGCAGAACAACACACATTCTTAATTTTCTTACTAATGTTATGCTGTTCCATAATTGTCAACAAAAGTTCATGTTGCACAGTATCAAAAAATTTATTATTTATTTATCATGATCCCAGTCTCATCAGTCTTGTTTATAATATCATCCACAATTTTCCTTACTATGAATAATAATTCCTGACAACCTTTTCCCTTTAAAATATATATGCAACCTTCCATAATACTTTTCATTTTATTTCCATTCTCTTCTGAGTTATTTCCATAAAAATCTTATGTTCTGCATTGTTCAATAGTGTAGGCCTCCAATTTCAATTTGATTTTTATCTTCCTTTTCCATACAAATTTAAATATTCCACTGCATACATCTTTATACATAAAACTTTCATTTAACCACTCATTCATAGCTTATAAGAAGTATTTTTCCACCAATCAATAAAATTCTTATAAAATGATTATCCTAGTCTATCTGATCATGAAATTGACTGTAAATTAACCTAAGTACCTTATCCACTTCATATAAGGCAATCTCATTTTCCAATTCCTTATTTTTTTGTTCTGTCAAATTTTTTACATGCTAGTCTCATTTTTGTACCTTCTTTCTCTCTTGAAACATTTTATTTACATAATTTATTATTCATAATTTGTTCCTGAGATCTTCTTACCTCTCTACTATCATCTTTCATTTCTCTCGTTACATTAGTATTCTCTTTAACTATACTAGTCAAACAAACTGATACCTCTTCTTTTTTTACCTTGCAAATAATATCTTTCCTTAAATAATAATTCTTTAATTTTCTCTTGCTTCTTTTAATACATGCTCCATTCTATCACATAATAGGCTCTATTGTTCCTTTTCTAAATCCTTTAAAGCATCTATACACATTGTTTTATAATTTGTTTTTCCAATTTTCTTACATCTGGCTGATTATATTTTTTCTTTCAAAGCTAGCCACCACTCAGACCAGGTTTTATAGCATACTCTAGTAGAAATATGATCTTTCAATAAATGCATATTTTTTTCCATTTCCATCTCATAATTTTTCATTTGTTCTTTTTATTCCTTTCCCCACTCTAATATACTCTTTATTTTCCTGTATTTCCATCCATATGGCTGAGTTATCTGAAAAACATATTACAAGTGTTCTCCCTTAGCTATATTTAAACCTTGTGATGTAATTAAATAATTTCTGTCTTATATGCACCTTGACAATATGTCCACAAATTATTATTCCATATCTTTAAATTGCAACATTTTACAACTTCAAACATTTTCTTAACATTACTTCCTCATTTCTTCTTTTTTCCTCTCAAATCACAATTAAAATCTCCAATTAATATTATATTCATATCAATTACTAGATAATCCAAAATGGTATGAAATAAATTTCCCTTTCTTTACTTGTAACCTAGGTATATAGGTTCAAGACCCTCTGAAGGATAGGATATCTCAGATGTGTTTTTCTACTATGCGCCCAGTTTGCAGTCATCTGCAATGTGGGACACCACTTGTGACAGGCTTTGAGTCTGACATGGGGCTGTATGGACTGCCTTTTCCTCATCAATGGCTTTGGTGACTGTCATCAAGTCTGCTGCAAATACTATGTCTTATTTATATGATCCATTATGATCCTCTCCATGGCTTTGCAGATATCAGGTCCCATTTGCTGTGTTTTTGTTTTGAGAGAGCAGTTCTCTCTCTTGGGCTTGGAGATGCTTGGGGCTGCAATCGCTTGGTATAGATATCTCTCTCCTTGGGGAGAGTTTGACTGAACCTGTCAGCCGCAGTATGTGGCAATGTCTGTAGGATCGTAAAATCTTCACATCATTTGAACTAGCTCTGAGCATATCTGGAGTTTCCTTCCAGGTTTTTAAAGATTCCTCCTTGTTTGAGGATTTGTTTTTATATGGGGTCCTGTTGTAGAGTTTGTTTATGGCTGGGGTCCACCAGACTTTGGGATTGCCTTATCCATGCAGCCTGCAGGGTGCTGGTAGAAGGCATTTGTAAGTCAGGTGGGGTGGGATGAGGACCTCCAGCGAGATAGGTTGTGATCTGATCGTTGAACATTGTGCTCCCATGTTCGTGTGATGAGAGATCAGTATATTATCTCCCTCTGTGGGGATGGTGACTAGTTGTAGTGTTCCCAGTCTATATTAGGGTAATTGAAGTCACCTAGTATGGACTGTCTTCCCCAGACAGTATAATGCTATAGTTCTATATACCTGCTTATACCATCAGAGATCTACAATACTTTATCATCCCATCATTGCCAATGTTATGTTCAATAATTTCACTGACTTTCTGTGAAGTACAACTATGCCTGAACATAGCTTTTTTCCTAGGTTCCATATTGTATTTCATCCGAAAGTTTATCTCTTTGTAATCTCTCTTCATGTATCAAAAATCTTATTATTTGATATTGTCAGTTTTAATTTATTCCTCAATGGATGGGAGTGATAATGTCAGAAGATGCCCCCATAGCAGAGGAGGCCCACAAAACTGATGGTCTAGAGATACATTTTCTGGCAGACACTTTCAGAAATCCTGAAGGGAGGCTTGACTGCCTTCCTCTGAAGGCAGTTGGGGGTCACTTATCAATGCACCAGGAAACCTGGCTAAACATAGCAAATGACACTTGCATGCAGAGAGTCATTTCCAGAGGTTACACTATTCCCTTTTCCCTACCACCTCCATTACCCAGGAAAATTCTCCCATGTTCCACCCAATCGAAGGGAAGCAGCAGCACTAGAAATTCAAAAGCTACTAGAAAAAAGAGTCATCCAAGAGGACTGTCCAGACCAAATAGAATCCAAAACTGACTCAAGATTCTTTTTAGTGCCAAAAAAGACAGGGGACTACAGACCAATTTTAGATCTCGGTGTGTTGAACAAATTGTTTTTTCACACCAAGTTCTGGATGGTCATGTTTCATTCCATTCTGCCACTTCTGAGCAAGAACAACTGGATGTGCTCGGCACAACTTCAGGATGCATACTATCACATAAAAATGAACAGACGATCCATAAAGTACTTACGCTTCTGACTGGAAGTCAGTCATTACCAGTTCAGAGCACTGCCCTTTGGTCTCACCACAGCCGCCAGTGTGTTCATCAAGTGTATGGCAGTCGTAGCAGCTCACTTGAGACTGCAGGAATTCCGGGTGTTTACATACTTACATGACTGGCTCATTACCACTCTGACCAGGCATCAACTGGTACTAGCATGAGACCAAGTGTTACAGACTTGTTCCAATCTTGGAATAACCATCAATCACAGCAAGTCACACCTTCAGCCAACTCAGACATTGGAATTCATAAGAGCAATGTTCAACATAGTATCTGTGGTAGCTTCTCTTCCTCTTTCAAGAGTACAAACAATAAGGAATCAGGTCAGGAAAATACTTTGCAGTTTCAGAATTTCAGCCTGGTTGATTCTGCAAGCCCTGGAATCAACGTCAGTGGCAATAATTTTAGTTTCCTTAGCCAGATGTCAAATGAGAATTCTGCAATGGTTGCTACTACAAACACAATGGTCAGTTCTCTCTCAACCCATGTTGGCAAAGATAAAAATAACTCTGGTACGCAAATGGTATCTTCCCTGGTAGGAGCAGTCACAACAACTTTCGCAAGGTTGTCCTTTCATTCTCCCTCAGCCCAAGCCCATAGTGACCATGGATGCTTCCCAGATTGGGTGGAGGGGCATTTTCTGGGGAAGACAGTCCAAGGCACTTGGTCCCCGAAGAGGCCAACTTGCATATCAGTGTTCTGGAAATGAGACCAGTGTTTTTGGCATTGCAAGCATTCCAAAACTCTCTTCCTCTGGGAACAATTGCAATCCAAACAGACAACATATCAGTAGTTTGGTCTATCAACAAACAGGGGGAACCAGATCTTACCCCCTGTGTCAAGAAGCCCTGAGGGTGGGACAATGGGTGATTTATTCCAACCGCTTTCTAGCTGTAATGCATATTCCAGGGAAGTCCAACGTGATAGCAGGCAAACTGAACAGGTCCATCTTACTACCTCATGAGTGGTCTCTCAACAATTTGACGGACATGATTTTCCATCGGTAGGGCCAGCCTTGTTGTGATCTTTTTGCATCTCCCCTAAACAACAATAGGAGCAGCTTCTTTGCCCTAATCCCCCTACTGAGGGAGTCACTGAGGATGCTCTACTTTACGATTGGCCACCTGGTCTTCTGTATGCTTATCCCCTGACTCCTTTAATTCACATATTCTTTCAGACAGCAGCCAGGAAGTTCAGGAAGAATGAAAATGGACAACACAGATGAAACATTATGATAAGTATATAACTTCTTTTTTTTCCAATATTATTACATCAGTATCACACTTACTACAAAATTTAGGATGCCTATCCTTCTAATTATATTTTGATACTATTTCATTTACTGAAAGCACTCTAAAGTTGTCATTATGTTGATGTTGTAGCTTAACAGAAATTGTGTAAATTTGAAGTATTTATCTTATTTGCATTATCCATTTCCTTTCTTTTTCTCTTTTACTCTTATCCATTTAAACGTTCTTCTTCTAACTCTCTTTTGCCAATAGAATTCTTTTTATCTTTCACTATTTTCACATTTATATCTTCCTCATCACTTATTTCAGAATCTTTTTCTATATTATATTCTATTACATTTTTTCTTTATCCTTATCTTTATTTTTACCCTGATCTTGCTTCCCTACTTCCTCTTTATCTGTAACTGGAACTGTTTCTTCTCTTTGTATACTGTCTTCATTTTTGTTTTCTTCTTCTTTCTTATCCTTTTTCTTTAGATTACAATCCATCCATACATGCACAATTTTGTTACATTTAAAACATTGCAATTCACACTTTCTTGCATCATAACCCTGTTTCCCCGCAAATATAATCTTTCTTTTTATCATAGTTATTTATCAAATGATCTTTTCCAGAAAAAAAAAACTTTTTCAGTTGTCCCCAATATTTTACAACACTTCTGTTACCCTCTACATTTATCATACTAGGGATATGCACAGTTTTTTCTTTCTCCGTTTTCAGCAAAATATGACAGTCCCATCCCACAGTCCAAAATCCTCTATCATAGACTTTGCTAGCGTCCATAACTTCTTTACAGTGTTTGCTTAAATGTCTCTTTAAAGTCTCGTTTTCAACTCCAGTTTGAAATTGAATCACATCTCTCAACTTCTTACATCAAAAAATCTGGACAAAGCCAAAAATAAAAGTGGGACTTAGGCCCAAAAATAGGGACAATTTTTAAATATTGCTCTTACAGACTTGGAATGTCGATAGAAGAATAGGTTTTGCATTAGCATAACTTTTCTTAAGGTTATGAAGTCTGAAACCCAAATGTTTGTCATTATTTTCTAATTTCAATCTTTAATGATTTGCCACTAATTTGCCAGAAAACCACACTTTTATGAAAAACGGACCAAAAATATGAGGCAAAAAATCTGAACATTCTGCAAAAATCTGTAGAGTGAAGAGGTATAAAATTAATATGTATTTTCTTTTTTGTTTCTCTGTGAAATGCTTTAACCACATAAAAATTCCATGGATTACAGTTCTTTTTCTTCTCATACTCCCCCAAAAAACATTTCAGAACAGAACCAGTCTCAAATATAATGTCACAAAATGTTTCTTTATGAATAGAAATAAAAGCTGTTACCTCCTGAGCCTTCACTCCCAGCGGGACCATTAAATTATCTCAAAAGTCATACCTGTCCATTTCTTTTTCTTCTTTGTTCTGAAGTCTCACCATAAATTTCCTTTGATTGTTGACAAAAAAAGAAACCCATTATCAGCAAACCATCAATTTCCTTTGATTGTTGACAAAAAAGAAACCCTTTATCAGCAACTTGGAAACCAAGCTAAGAAAAGAGTCAACAGCGACAAAAAACTACTTTCTTACCTACCAACAAAAATACCAGCACAACCCATAAACGTTCTGGCAAAATATCAACCACCTCCTTAACCCTGGTAAAATCTCCACCCCAGGCCCCCTCACTAGTAATACCACTTAGCCCTTAAGCCTCACTGTTCAACTCTCACTTCATTAACTCTATCACCTCTCTCATAGAAAGCAAAACAAACCTACCACTCACTGTCCCCTCCTCAACCTCTGATGTCACTAACTCTTTCTACTTTAAACCCATTCAAACTACCTACATAAAAAACTTCTATATAAACTAAAACTCTGCTGTCGTGCCGCCAACCAGCTTCCCTATGAGTACCTAAAACTAACTGCTCCATCATTTGCCTATACCATATCCATACTAATAAATCACTCTATCTCAGAACAGTATGTACCCAACCTATGGAAGATTTCACATATCATACCACTACATAGGGACGGCCCATCTAGAGACATTACTAACTACCGACCCATTGCCATCCGTTCTCCCATGGCCAAAATCCTACAGAAATGCATTCACCAGCAACTCATGAATCACCTCACTACTAGCAACCTACTGTCCAGCTATCAGCATGGATTCAGACCTAAACATAGTACAAACACAGCTCTCATAACCTTTACTGATACCATTCACTACCTCAAGAAATGAAGGACAGCTAGTATCAGCTATTTTCCTAGACATGTCAAAAGCGTTTGACACAGTATCGCACCAGCTACTACTCAACAAACTTGCCACTTATAATCTCAATACCTCACCCCTAACATGGTTCCACAGTTACCAATCTAACTGTCAACAGGTCACTAAATGGGCAAACAATCTCTCCCACTATTATCGGTCACCATGGGGGTACCCCAAGGCTCCATACTTGGGCCCCTCCTCTTTGTCATATTTACCAGTAACCTTAATACTGCCACCCAACATGCCACCATCATCCAATATGCCAACAATTCCTCTCTTATCTGCTCAGCCCAATCCCCATAAGAACTTCAACACAAAATGCAACCCTGTTTTCATGACATTGAAAATTACCTCACCAGCCATCAACTCATCCTCAACTCAAATAAAACCAAGCTCATGATCTTCTCTAACAAATCATCCAAACTCGGTTCACCACCCTCTTCATAAACTCCTCCAATGGTACAATAATTGAACCCACCAATCAGACCAAGCTACTTGGAGTTACCATAGATGATGCACTAAATTTCAATAAACACATCTGCCTGACAATCAAAAAAGTCCACTCCAAGCTTGGAGTTCTCTACAGGGTTAAACGTTACCTTACACAGAAAGCTAGACTTGCCACTTTAAGATCTAACTTGCTATCCACCCTCCACTACTCCTCTTAGATCTTTACCAACCTGTCCAAAACTGACCTCAATAAACTAGAGTCCTGCTATAAAAAAAATAGCTAAGTTTGCCACCAATCAACTCCATAAAACCCACCACTGCACAGCTCTCTGACATCTCATCTGGCTGGAACTTCCCAACCTATTAGCACTAAAGCAGCTTTCTTTTGCCCTAAAATCATATACAACCCCACAGACTGCCCAGCTCTTTCAAACCTAGTACAACCTAACTCTAACTGTAGGCTGCTTAGGTCATCCAACAAACTAATGCTAAAAGTGACCCAGTCTCACAACTATCATGGCAATTCCCTCTACTCCACTCAAATAGCCAAGGACTGGAATAATCTACCTCAGCACATCCACAAAAATCACAGCTTGCCCACATTTAAAACTACCCTGAAAGATTATCTAAATACTAATTGGCGTTGCCCCTGTATTTCTCCTGGTTAGTCTCTCTTCCTATTACAGCTCATCCCTGGCATGAGATTCCTATTACTGCTCATCTCTTGCATGACTTGCATATTATCTCTCTGATTTTTCTTGTGGACATGATATATACACTTTTGTATAACTTCTAAATTTCTGATTTGTATTGTGGATATTGTATACATTATATAACTTCATAATTTACCTCACTTATTTTGCATACTATGTAAAAGTTTTGCTATGACCTTGTATTCCTTGTGTGAACATGTAACATGCATTTTTGTTATATTTGTTGTTAAATACTTGCACTTTAATTTGTACTGTTCTGGAGCTTTTCTCCCTGGGTCTCTGCTGAAAATTTTCAACCCAGTCAAACACTACCCGTTTAATAAATGTAAATAAATAAAACATTTCCTTACCTCTGTTCATTTCTGATCACTTTCCCTGCAGTTTCTTTTAACAGTCTTACTACATAATATCTTTGCTGAATTTTCTCCATAATTTCACTCCATGAAACATCTTTTCCATTCTCTGCCTTGCTATGCAACAACAATTCTCCCAAAATACCATCCCACAACCCTTCCGACTGGAGAGTTGTAATAAAACATCCATCAATGTTTTGAATGCTTGCACCAAATGAAACAAATAAATTCTCCTGAAACATCTGTTCAGAATCTTGTAAGGCTTTAAATGCTACACCAGCATTCACCTTTGTGTTATCTCCCATCTTGGATCTCCTTCAGTGCTGCTCTACCAGCAATGAGCTAAGAATGGAACAAGCAATCTCCTAATAAGTAGAAGTTCACTGATGCTCTAGCCAAATTTCCCTTAATAGTATTAATATCACCTCAGCTCTCCCCTGAAAACAGGCCACTAGCCTAGTGGGACTAGCCTAATCAACAAAGGATAAATAATAAAATAAAATCAATCTACTGGGGACCTGTTATGAGGATACCATTATAAGTACGATGCAGGTGGCTTAACTCAGCTTTGCCTGGGTAGAGAATGTTGCAAGTGGCACCACCCACTCTGCTGAGCAGAATAGGCATCATTACAGTTGCCTCACAAGTGTGCAAAAGGTCATGGTGTCACCTCTTGAGGTCAGGGCGAGGGTTACTGAGTTTTACAGTAAGCATGCATACCAGGCGCATTTTAGTGTAATGTAAAGCATAGTTACCATGGTATTTGCAGGACTTATACTTTGTGTAAATTTTAATTTCCCATTACTGTTTTTCAGCTCCTTAGCAGATTGAGGAGAATCAACTCTTCTTTCAAAGGTGCATAAAACTTCTATCTAGATGTAGAGTAAAAAAATGACTTTAGTAGTACAGCAATATACAGATGTCATAGCTAAAGATTTTCTTAGCTTGTAGCGTGCTGTGAATACTAACTAGTAAGACTCAATGTGTATAGCATGCACTCGTGAGCTGCTAACAAACTGCTTCCTGTAGCTCAGGGTTTAGGGTTTGATTCTTTCTACCTCCATTTACGACTGTGTGACTCTGAGTAAGTCACGTAATTAGACAGAGGTCATAAGTTGCCCTTTAAAAGGGACACTTGAACCTGGTGGGATTACCCTTTCAACAAATTAACAAAATAGATAAAAAATGCATACACTTGGACATATCTGCACTGTCCTTACTGGCAAATGCACTGACGAATCCTCCTGCTCTGTGAGAGATGTCAACACATACAAGGTAAGGGTCATATGTCAAGCATACCTGAACCATACAGCATGCCAACTACTATGACCTACCACATACCTGTGTATTTGGTCCTCTGCCTTGCTGTATGAACTGCTGCAGTCCCAACAGTCTTGCATACAGCAACAGTCACATTTTCCCTTAGTTTGTGTGCACTGTCCCAAACAAAGCTCATGGCGGTGCATTTTTACATGACATAACCAAGGCACACTACCTTCATGATTGCTCTGTCTGGAACTACTGACTGGAATATATCATAGTATTTTCCCATTGTATACTCACAGGAACCCATGTGAACACCATTCCATTGGCTCCTATTGCTACATCACACTGGTTATGATTAACATGTTCACCTGGATCTTCTGTACAGGTGGCCATGTCAGCAAAGTCCATCTTTACCATTTTGCCATAAGACTTTACAACATGATCATCCTCTACACCTTCCAGGGGCTCTGTAATCCCCCAGCATGCCACCTGCATTGTACTCCCAGACACTCACAGGGTGCAGTGGTAATATCAATGATCACATTGGCCCTTTCAGCCCACTTTCTGCAATTGTACTGTATTCTGTTGAGTGTTTAGTCAGACATTTCCTCTGTACTACTGTGACATCCCCACTCTGGGTCAGTAATCAAGGAACCTCAATCCTCACCACTGACACTTGGCAAGGACATTCACTTGAAATACACATGGATATACTCAGCATTTCCAGATGCAGACCTTTCTGAGTCAAGCTGAATTTCCCTTAAGGGCACACAGAGAACACACTCAGCTCAGGGTGTGGATTTCTCTATCTGTCTCCCTCCAGGCCCCAGTAAGACTCCCCATTGGCACAGTTTCAGAGGTAAGTCCTCAGTCACGTGCCCAAACCAAGTCCTCCACCACTCTCTCTGTGAAACCAGTGCTTTGTGTCCCTGCTCCATATAGCTCTCACACACACACACACACACACACACACACACACACACACACACCTGAGAAATGCTGGCACAGGTTTACTAGCTATGCCCCCTTCTGCCTAGACTATAAAGTAGTTATCACTGCCACCAGGCACTACAATGCCAGCTCTTTCAAGGGTGCCCAATTATACTGAGTGATATTAATATTATTACAAATGGTAATGTTGACCAAGCAACAAGGCTTTCAGGAGTGGCCAGAGTTATCACCAAATAAATATATGCAAATAATCTCAAAGCTATGCAAATAATCTCAAAGCTTAAATATTTTCTAAAAAGGACCAGGCACAATGAAAAGTGTAAATATATGTAATAATAAATAATAAAAGAACATGAAAATGCTAAATATCTATTTACAGTAAACACCAAAGTTTCAGTAACAGGAAATATTGAAATAAAAAGAACACAGCTGGAAAGGTTCACACAGTTACAGAAAAACAATACTTAACTATTCTCACTATGTTTTCCTAATTGATTTAGAGAATTACTATCTCTGTTCACTTACTAGTGCAAGGCAAATGAAGTGGGTGAGTGGTCCTTGTTGTCAGATCCAAGACAGAATACAGAATACTGAGAAAGTCTCCTACTAATATCTAAATATTATTTCTGACTGGAAGGATTCACACAGTTACAGACAAACAATACTTAGCTATTCTCACTATATTTTCCTAACTGATTTAGAGAATTACTATATCTGGTCACTTACCCGTGGTGGTGGTGCTGCGGTAGCATTGTCGCCTCACATTAAGACGCTGTCCAGTTCAATTCTCAGCTAGAGTGTCTGCTGCGTGGAGACATGCATGAATGGGCGTACCTTCGTTGAAGGTTGTGCGTCAGGCCTGGCAAGCCAGTATGTAAAAATCAACTGCCAATCATTAGCAGACCGGAGTTCCGCTGTGGCGACCCCTAACCAGGAAAAAGCCAAAAGAAACAAACTAACAAACAAACTATACCTGGTCACTTAATAGCGCAAGGCAAGATGAAGTGGGTGAGTGGTCCTTGTTGTCAGATCCAAGACAGACTACAGAATACTGAGAGCAATCTCCTACTAATATCTAAATATTATTTCTGGATTACAGAATGACATCACACATATCTGGTCATCTGAGTATGTTTCCTGCACTTTCCCTCCATCACTAAAACCTGCCAGGATTTAGCACCTATGTGCTAAAATACACACTAGACCTTTAGCTAAGTGATATTAAAGCATCTGGAAGCCATAAAATAATAAAACCATTCCACACTTCCCACAGGAACTACAAACTATTCTAGCACAGACATTGTGTCTCTGGCTCCATTCAGAACTGTGGGATAACATCTGAGATTAACCTCTTCTCTTCTAGTATCCTCTGTTAAAGCATATACATTTAATTCAGCTACAATAATGCATGTAAATTTATTTTCTTTCCAGCAGGGCACACTGTTGATACATTTTAACAAAAGCAACTTGGCAAATAAATTTTTAAACAAAAGCATCTGTACAAATCGGTTTGATACACAAATGACATAATTCTTTACAAAACTCCAGCTGGGCTGTACTGGCATATGTTACACCTCCACTGCCCTACTTCTCGTGGCATAGGTGGCAGCACCTCATATCATCACACTGCCATTGCATAACTAGCTAAAGTTTTGTATTTATGTATCTGCTTGTATTCTTGATAGTCATACATTGACCTGATAGTATTGTGTGTGTGTGTGTGTGTGTGTGTGTGTGTGTGTGTGTGTGTGTGTGTGTGTGTGTGTGTGTGTGTTTGTCTTCTTCTTTCTTGCAATCCCTTCTTTATGTGATTATTTAATGTTTGTTGTTTTATTTCTCACAATTTATGTTATAAGTTTATGCAGTGTCAGCAACAGCTGTGTCTGCCATGTGGCAGCTGTTGCCACACTATCTTCCTGTCCTGACTTCTGCTGATGGTTCTCCATCTGTTTCCAAGGATGCCTCTCTACAGATTGACATGTCATCCAATGGAGGGGTAAAATGGAAGGTTCCATAGTTCCCTTTGGTGGCATCTCATGGGAGATCAGACACTGCCAGTAAGTGCCAGTATATTATGCAGCAGGAATTAGAAAATGTGGTGACAGTGGTGGTGGGACAGTGGCTTGGCCACTTAGAGAATGTCCTTGTGTGACTATTTTGTTTTATTCTGTTTTATTTTACATTTGATTACCTGTGTAATACATTCATCACAACTGAGCATTTGCAGATACTGCTCAGGTGAAATAGTTCACAAAGAAGAAAAAAAGAGAAACAGAGAAGCAGTAAGTTGTACAAATAAAAGCATAACAGAAAATAACAATAAATATAAAAAAGTGTACAATTGCAAATAAAATAAAAGATGTAGCACAAGTATAGCAGAAAGGCACACTTCACAATTTTACATTATTATATTTCAGATTTACATCGTGGTGGAAATGCTGTGGGGTAATGAGAATTAAGGCAGGGGTGTCAGCATGTGTGTGGTAGATGGTGAAGTTAAGAGATGTTAGTAGCTGAGAGAGCAAAGATAGAGGTTCAGAGGCCCTTACATGATGTGGCCAGCTGTGCGACAAGTACAGTTTGATTTGTTGTGGAGGAATTTTTTAAGTTCAACTCTGATGTTGGAGAAGAGGGATTGTAGCTCATTTAGGAGGTGGATTCCCCTATTTCTGAACCAAGGATGGAGAGAAATTGGTTGGTGCAGTGTAGCCTCCTTTTTGGGGTGCTGGACTGGGGAATTGCTTGAGAGAAGGTCTGATGATGCAGAGTGTGGGTGCATGTGTGTGTGTTTACTGTAGAGACTGGCACCTAATGATGAGAATGCGTTAGGATGGAGAAGTCTGAAGATGAGGGAGCCTAGTATTAGTTCTACTCTGTGCTGCACTGGGAGCCACTTGGCTTTTTTTTTTTTGAGGGAGAGACAGTAGTGCTCATGACAGGGTGAGTTAGTTATGAAGCGGGAGATTTTGTTTTAAGTAGTCTGCAGTGTAATGTTTTTCCTAAAGACTGTGGCTATTATGGGTAGTCCATGTTCGAGTTGGGCCAAAAGGAGTCCTTTGCATATAACTTCCCTGGCAGTTTTGGATAGGTAGGGTGAGAGTTTCCTGGTGCAGAACAGAAGTGAGTTAACATTTGCCCTTGATATCTTAATATGGGTTTGGACTGTTACTGACTGGTCTAGCCGCAAACCAAGATCTTTGAAGGAGTTGGTTGCTTCTACTGGGGTAGTGATATTGAGTGACTTTGCTAATTTTGTAAAGTTATCTGGGGTACCGCCTCACAGTTAGACGTTGCCCGTTTGATTCTCAGTTAGCGCGTCTTCTGTGTGGTGACATGCATGAATGGGTGTTCCTTCACTGAAGGTTGTGCATCAGGCCCAGCAAGCCAGTATGTAAAAATCAACTGTCAATCATTAGCGGACCGGAGTTCCGCTGTGGCGACCCCTAACCAGGAAAAGCCGAAAGACACAAACAAATCTGGGGTACAAAACAGTATGCTTTTTATTTTTGAAGGGTTAAGTATTAGTTTGTGATTAGTGATCCATCTCTACATGATTGTCACTGTTAAAATGGCACCCCAATCCCATGTGTAAAAAATGGGAAAAAGGGCTGTGGATGGATGGATCCAGGAACTGAGGGACTTAAAGTCTGTTTGCGGTTGTGTTTCAATTGTACAGTGGTTGTAGTTGGACTTGAATATTACACTGTCATCAGAGTAGGAAATGGGTTGCAGAGTAGGAAGGCCATGAGGTAGTTTATTAATGAAAATAGAAAAATGAAGACAAATGAGCATAGAAAACTGAGGTACTCTCACCAAAAATGATGTTGGCTGAGAGAATGTAGAACCTAATTTAACTTTGAAGAATTTTTTCAGGCAAGAAGTCTTGGAATCAAGTGTGTGATGTGTTACTAATACCAGTGTTCTGAAGAGAAAACTTACTCCATGGTCTGGTATCTATGCCTCTGTTAGAAAGACAAAGCTTGTAAATGTTCGGTTATCCATGCCCAAGTAACTATACCCCTACAAAACCCTTGGGAACCAATACCTATAAAATGTTACTGAGAAGCATGGCTAGGCTTTAAAAGGCACCATGGGTTGACAACCAAGTATTCTACTATAATATTAAGAGTTGATGGTTAATATATTCAGAGGCTTTTGTGAGGTCAACAAATATTGTTTCTGCCAAGTTACCCCTGTCTTTATTGAGGATAAAGTAATCAGTTAGGAACCAAAGTGACCTCATTGTACCACAGCATGACCAGAATCCATGCTGTTTTAGGGTACGTAGATGATATTGCTGAATGTAGCTTGAGAGTTACACAACTGCCTAGCATTGTCAAGCATGCCAAGAGAAGCAAGACCCAGCAGAGAGGGAAGACACAAAGGGGATTGACCTCTGGCTGAGTGATACCGTGTACAAAACAAAAGGCAGCCATTACTCCTCCCTGTCCCCCACACGGTGATCTCCCTTCTTGTGTTTCATTTCATTCCCATTTGTAATTCACTCCTCCCCATCACTAAATCTCCTCCCTCTGTCATGTATGTGTATCCCCATTATGTCCATTATGTTCCCACCTCCTTTTGTATCAGCACTTCCCCTGTTCATCTTTGTCCATCTTCTGCATGTTTGCTTGTTCTGTCTTACACTCCTGTAACATATTTACATCCCCCATTTCCCCTTATTTCCTTCCTCATCTAACCTTAAAAAAATTGTCTCAAAAATGTATATATCTTTCCTCTTCTTCTCTTCCATCTTTCTTCCCCCTTGCCCTTCTGTAATTTTATCTGCTTGCTCTTCCCCCTTTCTGACTATCCTATGTTCCCATTTCCTCCCTGTTTATAAGCATAAAATTGGGGAGGGACATTGCTGGGAGGTCCTTATTATGGCTTTCATCATTTACTGGAGCCATGTAATGTTGCACATGCCATTGATCACATAGGTACAATATTGGAAGTGTGTATACACATAGTAGTATGCATGCTGCATACATGCTACTGTTATTCATAGGTCATGTGACTACTGTTGTATTAGGCCCATCTATTCACTGGCAGTTCCATTTGATATAGCAGATTTCTTAACTAGTTAAATCTGTGTGGCAATAATTACCTCTTATTACACAGATAATTAGCCTTCAGCAATATCACTCAACCTGGATACCTGGTGGTAGGAATTGGGTGGCTGTGTAAGCAATGTTTCTGAAACCCATGGCCGGATTTGTGTTTGAGGGCTTAGGGTCTCTGTGTAGGATCAATGTCTGTGAAAGAGATGCAGTCTTCATTTTCAGAAGTATGTGAACTTTATTGCTATTTTTTTCCTTTGTTTCCAAATGTTTTCTTTTTCTCTGGCATCAGAGGTATTTGATGGGAGAGAATGTAGGTGTGAAATATATTTTTATGTGACAATGTGTCATTATTTTGAAATGTATTTTTACTGTTAATTAAGTTGTTTTTTTGTATGTTCCTATATGGGTTGGTGGTTCCTTCCTTTTTGAGGAAGGAACATTATTTAGATACATTTCTAATTTCTTTCTTTCTTTCTTTTCTTGTCTTTTCTGTTCCTTTTGTATTTGGGTTGTTCAGTTCTTTCCATCTGGATTTAAATTTCTTAATTTATAATAATGGTCCAAGTGCCACTTGTGTGATTTTTATGCAAATTATCTAAGTATCTTTATATTTTAATGCAAAGCGGCATTTATGCATTATTCCCACACCGGACAGCTGGATTGCTGACACTACAGGGCAGCCTAAGGGGACTGATACACTGCTGAGTATGTCACCCTTTGGGTGAGGTGTTAAAACTGAGCTCTTATCTGCCTGAGTTTGTGGCAGCACAGGTAAATGATTGCATGGCTTCTAATGAAAATATATATATTTTTTATTTGCACAACTGTTTATAATTTAGAAGAAAATAAGCTTACATTAAATGTTACTTTCCTTCATTTATAAGCATCTCTTTACACACATATAGACCCCCAGTCTTTTCTTGCCCCATGAAAAAAAATATTTTTTTGTTTTTCTTTGAAGGTAGATAGATGAATAAGAAGAGGTGATGGGGCTAGTATCCCTTGTATGGGAGTGCAAGGAGGCTTGCCCCCTGCAAACGTACTTTTTTCATCCAGACAAAGCACCAACCAAGTGGGTTTGCGCAGTTGCAACTTTGCCCTAAGAAAGAATATGCATATAGTGAACACTCATTAATCCATCACCTGATAAGCTATGTTTCACTAATCAATGTTGTTTTGCCATGAAGGGCACTTTGACAACAATTTGACAGGGTACAAGCTGACATGTTGAGAGATACTTTAAACTGCACAAGTCATACAAAGTAAAATAAACAAATACATAAATTAATAATAATGTAAATATTGTTTCAAATGCTACAAGTATGTGTGAAGTAAGAAGACATAAAATGCAAAATGTGAGTCTGCTAACGACACAGCCACAGAAATGGGTTTTACTGTTGATGGTATCAACATATTCCGTAACAAATTATTTTGGGAAAAGGACCAAACATTAATTCCTTTCTACAAACTCTTCTGACGTCCAAGAACACAAAATATGCATTTTGGTAGAAGAACAAGAAAAGATCCTACATTATGTTCTCTTTCCAAAGCTGCTGATTCCAAAATAAGTCAGTCCTCTCCTGTTTAATTTCAGTGTGATTCAGTTGGCATCTGGCATAAATCCAGAACATGTGAAATAATGACTTAAGGTAATTGCAGTTTTGTTAATGTTTACTTATTCCATATTAATCATTTCACTAAAGATCCATTGTTAAACCAGCTCTGACCTTAGGTTCCCCTACTATCACACACACACACACACACACACACACACACACACACACACACACACACACACACACACACACACACACACACACACACACACACACACACACACACACACACACACACACACACACACACACACACACACACACACACACGCACTGTCTCTTTCTCTCTAACTCTCTCTTAAATTTCTGGGTGGTCTGAATGGATAATATAGTTCAGAATTAATTCTCACATATTTGCACACCTTAAAGAAAACAGGGACATGTATATCAGCTTTATACTAAATACCAGCTTTTTATGATGTTGTCACCAAATGAACAATATAATACAATCAAAGCTGTAACTTAATCAAATGAAGCATTACTGTAGATTTTCTTATCCATTTTATATATATATATATATATATATATATATATATATATATATATATATATGTATGTATATATATATATATGAGTCTAGGACACATGCTCGACTAGCATATGCCTGAATCACAAAACATCAAACACACATACAGGAAAGCACTTAACATCGAAAAGCCCTTCCGTGTATGTGTAGTTTAAAAAACAAAATCTGCATTTCTGCAGGGGGCTTTGCCCCCCCTGCACCCCCCACCCTCCTACTTTATTATTCTCACTCCGAGATCGCACTACAGTGTGGAAAAGGGAATTTACCCTTACCCGCACTGTAGTCCGATCTACGAAACAGGCACACATACATGGAAGCTCTTATCAATGTTAAGCGCTTTCGTGTATGTGTGTTCGGTGTTTTGTGATTCGGATATATGCTAGTCGAGCATGTGTCCGGATCCCATATATATATATATATATATATATATATATATATATATATGTGTGTGTGTGTGTCTGTGTATGTGTGTGTGTGTTTTTAATAAGTTCTTATAAAATGAGAAGATACTCTGGTTCACTGAACATATTTATTCCCATAACATTTTAGACACACTGGGAGTAAGTACACTTTTCAAAACAGATCCATAAGCCCTATGAACCTGCCAATTTATTTAGAACTAAACAGTTTCAAGCCTAAGATAACATTAAAGCTCTTGAGTCTCTAATATATTTACCAATGTGCTGTATGGGCTGTTTCAAATACATATAAAATAAAATCCCATGGCATATGAAGGCAAATAAAGTTATTGGAATATGTGTGGACCAGGTTTGAAATAAATTAAAATACATTTAAAATATAAAAAATGGTACTATAGGAACTGGGAACACATTTTGTGATATGTGAGGAAGCCACAAGTCAGGAAATATGTTTTAGAACCCTAAACTAAATGGCATTACATTAATTTGGTCATAAGCACAGGTGTTCATTGCTTCACTACTGGTCAAACAGATTATGGTACTAAAAGAATCAGGAAGTATTAATTATTCCCACTGAAACACAGCCTTGAAATTAGTCTGTTTCATAATGCAGGGGTGTGCAGTCACTGGGAAGCTTGACCCTTGCCAAACCTCTACACCTGATAATATTTATGATCTGATGTATCTGATTATAACACAGAGCAGTAAGGATTTTTTTTCCTCACTGCACTGTTGTACAGTTCCAGAGTTAACAAATTTGGAGAGAGAGAGTGTGGAAAGTGAATGTAGGCTTCCCCTCTCTACCTCACCCACATGAACACTGTATCTGTGTATAATTTGGTGTTTTAACTTAGCATTTTTTTTTATTTTCATCTGCTGCGACTCGATGAAATAGTTATTCGAGGTTGAGTCCCAACCAGGTTTGTATGCAAAAATTGTACATACAAACAATACAGTATGTGAAATTTAAGCAGCACCAAACACCAAATATTCCAGTTACTTGTTTGTTTTGTGTGTATGTGTGTGCACGTGCGTGTACGCGCGCGCATGTGTGTTTGTGTGTGTGTGTGTGTGTGTGTGTGTGTGTGTGTGTGTGTGTGTGTGTGTGTGTGTGTGTGTGTACTTAGGCTTCTTTTGTTTGTTTATTTTTCGGCATTTTAGACAAATCTTTATGCTTTTTTGCACCAAACCACAAGCCCCCCACCCTTCCTAACTACCATTTTTGACAAGCAGCAACAATATTATTCTACAAGTCTCAGAATATAAATGTTTTGACCCTACCCTTGACCCAACTCTGTCTTTCTCACCACACATTAATACCGTTGTAACCAAAACTCTTTCCCATCTAAAACTGCTATAAAATCTCTCATCTGCTCACCCCAGACTTGAATATGGCTTTCCTCTACTGGCCTTTAACTTGGTTTACAATACCCAAAGGAACAAATAACTGAAGACAAGGTATGCAGATTTGCCCTGTTGGCAGACTACTGAGCACACCACTGTGATATACTAATGAAAGTGAACTGATTGCCAATTTCAGCAAGGTCAAGCTATCTATTAGGTGCAGTCATATTTAAAGCATTAAAGGAAGGTTACTGCCCACCAGTAAAAAGAAAACATCCAATAAGGAGCCAAGGATATACACTTAGAAATATCCAGGAAAAGCACTATAATCTTTGCCAGACCTCCCTTTAAAAGCGCCATCAGTGAAAGTGCCTTCTCAAGTCTGGGACCGAATCTATGGAATAAACTTCCATTAGCAATAAAAGCAGAGAATACTCTACCAGGTTTCAGATGAATTCTATCTGAACACCTGCATAATGAAGCCAAATGCAAGTGTTTAATAGGTAATGTTTACGGTACACCGTATACTAGTATTACTAGCACTACTAGTTCTACTATCTCTATGACACCTGTAATCAGCATACATGAAAATTTCACTCTCATTACCTCTGCCTCACCTGTCAATACCTCTACCTGATCTGCAAATGTGCAAGGGATATATACATCATTGTAAAGCTGTATACCTCTCGGTCATAAATTTGTAAATATGTGCATATTTTGACTTAAATACATCAAATGCAACTAAAGTTCTTTGCATTATAAAACCACTATATATATATATATATATATATATATATATATATATATATATATATATATATATATATGGGTCTACCTGACATGGTCGACAGTTTATTTGGTTGACAGTTCATTTGATCAGGGTTGCACAACATTGGGGAAGGGGGCAAATCTGCTTGTCAACCAAATGAACTGTCGACCAAATGAGTGTCGATTATATGAACTGCCGACCATGGTATTACAAAAAACTGTAATAATAATTTTACAGTCTTTAGAAATAATACAAATGGCATCTACAGTTTAAATAATCATACCAAATTAGGCATAATATGAAAACATTAGCTAAGAAAAGATACAAGTTATATGAAATGTTAGCCAGTTTATAGAGAAATTAAAAAGTAAGTTAGTATAATACAGACAGGAATTGCAAAATGAAGTGAGAGAAAAGCAGGCTCATGGTATATTTAAAGAGAAAGCCAGGGAAGAGAAACTGACAGGAGCAAAGAAAAGATTGAAGAAGGCAGAGTAAGGAGGTGTAAGGTAAGAATAGGTATTTTATCACATTAAGCGATATAGTTTATCCTGGTGCTGAGCAAGAACAGAGCCAGATTTTGGCTAGGAAGTCTTTCAAAGTGATTTTGAGGGATGGGAAGGAGAGTATTGACCTGATGGATACAGGTTGGGAATTCCTGGCTTTAGCAACGTGGTACTAGTACAGACCATGCTCAGCAGATTAGATAGGTTTGTGAACAGATAGGAGTTTTTGATCATTGGATTGCAATGACAGACTGGGAACATAGGTGTGTAGAATGTTATTTAGTGCTGGACAAGTAGATGGATTCTGGATAGTTTTATAGGTAGTAAGAAGATGTGCATACATTAGCTGATGGGGTAGTTCTAACCAATTTAGGCTTTTATTACTATACATCTATGGGTTCTGAAAGAGGTATTTGCTGTAAATTAAGCAACTTTGTTATAGCATTGTGCAAGTTTTGATTTGTGTGATGTCTGAAGGTTACTAAGGATGGGAGCACCATAAAGAACTGTAGGGAGGAGATAAGTAGTGGCAAGTGTAGTTTTAGTTGGGTTGGTGATAATATTTTTGGCTCTATAAAGCATCTAGAGTTTTTGATGGGTTTTTCTTATGCAATTTGTATATGTGGGTCAAGTTTAAGATACCATCCAGTTTCACCTCTAATAATTTGCTATGAAAAGTGTCTTTAATGGTTGTATTATTGAGAGAGGACATAAAATTTTGCTTTTTCATGAGAGAGGGATTGGGGCAAAAAGTAGTATTTTTTAGGGTTGAGCATGAGTTGTGAGTTACAAAGCCATTCAGGTTTGCCCTAACCTGCTGTTAAAACTTCCTGATCATTTTTTTTTAGGTGTGCCATGTTGTCAGATGTACAAATGACTGTAGAGTTATCTGTGTACTTTATTATGGAGACCTATTGTGTAGATGTGTGGCAGGTGTTGGTGAGAATGTTAAAGAGGTGGACACCAAGGACAGAGCCTTGTGGTACACTGTTGGTGACTGGGAGGTATGGAGACAGGGTGGAGTGCCATTTTACTGACTGATACCTATTGGATAGGTAGCTGTTTGAACCATGAAAGGGATGCGAGAGACCTAATTAGGACATTTGAAGTAGAAATTAGCTCTGACAAACTGTGTTGAAGGCTTTAGACAAGTCTGGAAATAAGGAGGAGACTAGTTTGCTGCTATTTTTACCTTTATTGACAGTATTTATAAAGGTTAGAAGTGCAGTGTTAGTACTATGGAAAGCACGGAAGTCATCTTGTAAGGGAAGTATGAGTTTTTCCTACATGAAGTTTAGCAATTATTTTTGAATACAGTTTTTAGGTATTTCAGAGGGGGGGGTGCATCTTATGAAGTCTGATTTTTTTATATTAAAGTTTATTTGGATTATCCGGAGTCGAGCCTAGTTCCTCTGCAGTGCTTTTTTGTCTGGTTATTGGTTGCTACACTTTGTGTGGTTTAGGCACTGTTTTCCTGCTTTGTTCGAGGTGGGTATGAGTTCTTCCAACATGAGATAGTTTAGCAATTATTTTTGAATACAATTTTTAAGTATTTTGGAGAGGGGGGGTAAGATTGCTATAGGTCTAAAGTTAATAATGTCTGTTGAATGTACTCCATTGTGCAGAGGGATAATGTGTGACTTTTTCCAGAGAGAGGGAATGTGTGATTCCTGGAATGGTCTATATATAAGGATTGAGACAGAATCGACAATGCTACTGGTTGCTATTGTAAGGTACTTGCTTGGAAGGTCATCAGCTGACACAGAGCATGGTTTAAGTTTATTTAAGAGTAATTTTATGCAGGATATGGGCACAGGTTTGAAGGTAAAAGAGATTGTGGTGCTAAGTGGCTGTTGGGCAGGGTTAGGGTTAGATGTTGAAGAAGCCTTGGTTAAAGATACTATACTGTCTATGAAATAAGAGTTGCAGTGTATTGCAGTTTCAAATGATGAGTTATTGGGTTGAATTTTTGCTAGGATGCAAGATATCTTTATTGGCTGTCCAGAATGTTTTAGGGTTGTGTTTAGTATTATTCTGAAAGCTGTTATAGTATATTTTCACCTTAATTTATTTGCGTTTCAGTACAGTTATGAAGCATTCTGAAGTTTTCAATATATTGTAGTGTTTTACATTTTTGCCATTCTTTGTATGTTTTTTTTTCTATATGCTGCATTAGCATTCTACTTTTTTTGGATGGCCATATTGCATTATTTGTTTTTATTCTCTTCCTTCTAAGAGGTACAAGGCTGTTTGGGATATTCAGGAAAAATGTACTGAATTCATTTACAGCACCATCTAAGGGAGGACTTTTAGGAAGTTTAAGTTAACAGATGATAGAGTAGTAACGGATATTTCTTGGTTAAATTTGGAAAGGTTGCATGTTTTTTCCAAACATGCTGTGCAAGTCTTTTAGGTTTCTAATATTATGATGGGAATGGAACCCATTCCTAAGTCAAAGCATGATTAAAGTTCTTGAAATTAGTATTGTTTCAGTCTTTGATGTTAGCCAGAAGTGCTCTCCACAGCACCTACAATGTGGCCAGTATTGACTCCTTCTACAGTTCATACAGAACTACATGTATTGGTAACATATCAGTGTGATTGTATATTCTTTTTTTTTAAGACCCATTGCTCCTACTACTATTGTATCTGTCTGGGTATCCTTCTTACGCATTTATTATGTATTTATTTGTAGTTGGTTTACCAGGATGATCCATTGGGCCAAGAAGAACCCTTTTTCAATGGAGTCATGGGGAGAAAAGTTCCATAAAGACAATACTCATAATCATACTTGTAGTTTACATAGTAAAACAGAAGTACAGATAAGAACATATCATTTAAAGATACAATTTATAAAAATCAACAAATAAAAGTTATAAAACATAAGTAAATATTTACAAATATATTTGCTCCTACTGTAGAAATATAAGAGCAGGGCACAAAGTACCTGGGATGCCTGAGGGTGTTAGAGGGATGAGAGATAGGAGAGAAATGAACAGAGAGAGAAGAGTTGGGAGAAGAAGGGAGAAGAAAGAGGGGGAAGGTGGATGACTGAGTATAAGGTGGAAGAGGAGAAAGGGAGGGAGGAAGAGAAGAGCAGAGAGGGAAAGAGTTGGGAGAAAAAGTTATGCAGGGTGGGAGCAGGAGCATTACCAGAGACATATTAGGTGTGAGCAAAGTGAGGTTTTCAAGGCAGAGTGGCTAGTGGTGGTACGGATGAATGGTGGTAGGGAGTTCCATTGGTGTGCTAAGGCAAAGGACAGGAGATTTTTACCTGGAGGACGGGTAAGTTTGTGCAGTTCAATCATATTCTGGTTGTTGGATCTTAAGAGTCTTTGAGGAAGGTGCATCTTAAAGGTAGAGGAAAGGAAGGGACAGAGGGAGGGACTAAAGATGAGTTTGTGAGCTTGAATGAGTTGAATGTAGGTGAGATAATTGGGCAGCTCTAACTAGTTTAGTTTGTGGAGAGCAAAACAGTGATGGGTAGAAGATTTGAGGCTTGAGGCAAATTTGGCAATTTTATTATGACACGAAGAGAGTTTTGTCTTAAGTGAGGATTGTAGGTTAGTGAGGAGAGGGGCACCATATAGGAGAGAGGGGATGAGGTATGTGGTGGAAAGAATGTGCTTGGGAGAGGGAGTAAGGTAGCAATTGTGGCGGTAGAGCATACCAAGTTTCTGGTGAGTTTTTTTAATATTTATTTTTAGATGGGTGTTGAACGTAAGTTGGTCATCAATGAGGACACCTAATAGTTTAGCCTCGGGTACTAATTCAAGCGATCTAGTGTTCTGGCTAGTGATGGAGAATGAGTTTTTAGCTATGGTGGTTATTTTAGAAGGGGTAAATGTCATAGGTTTAGTTTTTGTGGTATTGAGTGCTAGGTGGTTATCTAACATCCACTGTTCAGTGATAGAGAAAGCATCTTGGGTTAGCTTTATGTGGGTAGGGGTGGAGGTGGCAGAACAGATGATAGTAGAATCATCTGCGTATTGGATGAGTTTTGGATTGGGGACTGAATGGTGGAAATCATTTATGAAAATATTGATCAGAAGGGGACCTAGTATGGAACTCTTGGGTACACCTGTGGTGGTGTTGAGGAATAAGGAGGTGGATGTTTTCCATTTTATTGCTTGTTGTCTGTTAGAGAGGTAACTGGTGAACCAGTTGAGAAAGAAGGGGATAGATTTAGATTGGAGAGCTTAGTTAGGAGAAGGGTGTGAGGGATGATGTCAAAGGCTTTTGAGAGGTCTAGTAAGAGGGTAGATAAGATATGGCCAGATTCTTGGGCTATGTTAACAGTTTTGAGAAAGGAGAGGAGAGCAGTGGTAGTGCTGTGGCCAGGTCTGAATCCATGTTGTGTGGGAGTGAGTAGGTGATCGTCTATAAGATAGGGTAGAAGTTGTAGGTGAATACATTTTTCAAGAAGTTTAGAGATGGGGGATAGGATGGCGATAGGTCGGAAGTTGGTGTAGGTGGATAATAAAGGCCCTTTTCCAAGTTTGGGGTACATAAACTTCTTGGATTGAACAATTTATTAGGATGCAGATGGGGAAGGCAATGACTTCAGCTGCTATCTTTAAAAAGTAGGAGGGAATGTTATCATGGGTGTTGGAGGATGGTTTCAATTTTTGGAGAAGTTTTTTTTTCATTGTGGATATGGGAATGGGTCTTATTGAGAAAGGAGGAGATTGGGAGGTAGAGGTATTAGCAGATGAGGAGGTATGGGGAGGTAGAAGAAAGAATATAGAGTTATTAGTGAAGGATGATGTTAGTTTGGTAATGGAGTCAATGAAGAAAGAGTTAAATTGGGGGCCAAATCCATGTCTGAGCCATTTGGATTGGGGGCAAGGGTTTTCTTTTTTGCTGGGGTTGAGGAGGGTGGTGGTACCATTCCAGATTTTTTTAGGATTTGTCTTGTGGCTAGTTTGGAGTAAGGAGAAGTAAGCTTTGCAGTCTGCTATAATAAGCTTTTTGACTTTGTTGCAAAGTTTTTTGTATTCATTGAGGGTGATGGGAGTTTTATTTTTCTGGTGACATTTCCAAGCTTTATCTCTAAAGGCGCATGGCAGCTAGTGTTTCTTTGGTTAGCCAAGGGGCAGTTTTACTTTTTATTCTTTTTGTTTTTAATGGGGCAAAGGTATCTAAGAGGTTTGAGAATGTTGTATTAAAGTAGGTAATGGCATTCTCCAGGTGGAGGGTTTTTAGAGGGCTCCAGTCCCCATGTCCTCATTTCTGCCTGCAAATCCTGGTATTTTATGACTTTATGTCTGTCTGTACATGAGACACTGTAGTCACTGGGTGTAGCAATTTCAATGATCAATGTCTTCTTTTCATAGACTACTATATATGGTTTTCTCGCATCTATTTTTTGAACTGTTAGCAATGGATGATCTCATGTGATATAAACTTCATCATTTTCTATAATGCTTTGTGGCTCATGTTTCCAATGTTTTACAGCTACTTCAATATTATAATGTTTGCACAATCCCCAGTGCAACAGTCTTGCCATATTATTATGCCTTTCAGTATACAGTCCTTCTGCCATTAGTATATCACAGACAGCAACAAGATGTGCGACTATTTCCAATTCTGTTTTACAAAACCTTCATTTGTCTGTTTCTCCCACATGTTCAATGGACTTTGTAAACTTTGTCTGTTTGTATAGATTGGGAAATTATCACTGAGACATTCAGACATTGCACCTGTGGTGCTGTATTTGCTGGGGTCTGATCCTAGGATGCAGTCTAACAGCAAATTTGATGTCTTGCTATATTGTGTGGGCTACTAATTAGTTGTGTGAAATCAAATAAGTTCAAGCTAGATGTAGGGAAGTTAAGAGTTTATGTCAAACCAGTTGACATTTATATCACCTAGCAGTATTTTTATATAATTGTTATGACTATCCAGTGTAGGATATCTTCCAGTATAGCTGCATTGTCACCATTAGGGATATAAAGGACAGTAATTAATATTTATTTATAATTGTTTCATTTTAGGAAAGTGATAAAAAGCTCTGCTAACTAAATTTTGGTATTAGTTTGTTGTAAGAGGAAATGTGGTAGTTCTTGGGACATATTAAAGCAGTACCACCACCTTTCCTCTTTATAAGGTCATTACTGATGATATTATAGGTAGGAGGTGTAATTTTGAAGTTGTTCATGCTAGGTTTAAGCCAAATTTCAGTTACAGCAATGATATCAGGCTTATGTTGGGTAATTTTATTTCTTATACATCTAATATTTATGGCAGCAAAAATTAGACTACCGGGGTTGGGGGTTGACAGTTCTAGGGTTAGAGTAGTGTGCGGAAGAGATTTGTCTTGACGTTCATTGTGATAGGTGGGGCCGGGATGAGGGTGAATGTCTCCTCCTAGAAAGATTTCAGTATGTTGGGTATTGGTGAATTACTGAAACTTGTTTTTGAAGAGTATTTTTCCACTTAATTTGGTTTTGGTTTCACTTGAAATTGAGTTAATCAGTCTATATTTAGGTTCATAGGTTCTTAGGTGTATACTAGGCTAATGACCATAACAACCTTTTTAAGCCTAGCCATGCATCCCAGATCTCTGTCAAGTTCTGGTACCCTTGATAAGTGTAAGCAGAAGCTTGGGAGATTAAACATTTACAAGCAGGGGCCTGTGAGATGAAACATTTACAGGTTACCTTTGTCCTTTAGAGACATAAGTGCCAAACCAGGGGTAAATGTCATATTCCCCATCCATATGTCCAAGTTACACTTGAGTTGAGTTAGGGAGGAACATTGCTTCACATGCATGAAGAGCCTATTCCAGAGAAGGGGTAGTGTCTGGGATACATACCTGTCTCTCCAGCAGGTCCTATTTATATCACAGTAAGGTTTAAGTCTTTAGAATGGGTAATTCTAGTGCTGTCTGTTTTGCAGATATGCAGGAGATCCATCAGGGAGGGTTCTGACAATACATTGTATGCCAGGCGTAGATCTCCAGTCAACAGCCTGTAGGAGAGAGAACACAGGGATAGAACCTTGAGGCAGTCTGTATAGGACATGTTACTTATGCCCTGTATTCTTTTAGTGAGGAAACTCTGTGGGCATTCCTCTTTCAATCCAATTTCTTCTGCTGTCAATTTAGCCTTTCCTATCCCCACCTTAGCCTTCTGCCTCCCTCTGTCTTTCCTCTATGCTAAATTCTTCTCTCTGCTAACAATCTTACTTACATATTTACACTTTTCATTTTCATAGTCACCTGAGTAGCAAATAATTCTCCTCTGTTTTATCAAATGATTCTGTGTTATTATCACATTATTCTGTGAAGTTATTCTTAATTTATGTGCTATGACTGTCTTATACACACTGTACTTATTGTGTTAACACTTTATTTGTATGTAATTATATGTGGAGCTTTTCTCCTCGGGCCTCCACTGAAAATGGGCTCTTCTCAGGCCCAGTGGACTTTCCCGGTAAACAAATGTAATAAATAAGTATATAAATAAATTGTTGAATGTGCCTTTTTAGGTACATACCAAAGGAGGCATTGTACTCAGTGATAGGTCTGATGAATACGGAATGCAGTAGAACAATACATATCTTGGACCTAGATGCTATACCTTTGATTATAAGTTGCACAGCGTAGAATGATTTCCTCACTGCTGTAGACATGTGATGGTCAAAGGGTAGAGTACTGTCTTTTTTGTTTTCCCAAGTCCCTGACTACTGGGTCAGCTATTGTGGGTGTATAGCCAATGTGATAGTTACCAGGGGTGGATGACTTCTTGAAGGATACTACTATGCATTTCTTGGAATTTAGTTTTAGTCCATGGCTCTGAAATAAGTTGTTTGTCTATATCAGCCCTTCCTAGAGAACATTCATGTTGGTGGGAGTTTCTCTGACTGCTTCTAAATGGCAATCATCTGCAAATTTAGTCAGCCAGAGGCCCTTGACATTAGCCTTGACTTCAGAGAAGTAAATGTCAAAAAGGAGCAGTCCCAGGACCAATCCCTGAGGGTCTCTGCTTGTGACTGGTCTCTTTGTTCAAAGGTTCATAGGGCCATTGGTATTTACTAGGCTAATGACCACATGGGCCTTTTTAAGCCTAGCCATCTATCCCAAATCTCTGACAAGCTCTGGTTCCCTTTAAAAGTGTAAGCAGGGGCTTGGGAGATGAAACATTTACAAGCAGGGGCCTGGGAGATGAACCATTAACAGGATGTCTATGTCCAAAATTCCTCTGACTATACCTATTAGGGCATCTGAAAGACAGCCACTGGCTTAAGTGAGATTCAAACTTACAAACTTTGGTTTTGGAGTCCAACACTCCACTGCCTGAGCTATCAGGCCACACCATTTTTTGTAGAGGTATACTCCCCAATTCTAACTTCCTGGGTCCTGTCTGTGAGCCAGCTGGTTATCCACTGGGTGAAATAAGGGTTTATATATAACCTCTTGAGTTTGTCAACAATGCCACAGTATGATATTGTGTCAAATGCTTTGGCCAGACAAGGTAGGCAGTGTAAGCCTTTTTGCCCTCATCCATTGCTTTGGTGACCTTATTCAAAGAAGTCCACCACACTGAGCAGACATGATCTGTCCCTGACAAAACCAAATTGGGTTGCTCCAGTGTCTGGAGATTTCCTGTGTTGTTATTGATAATTTCCATGATAATTCTTTCCATGACTTTGCTTATGAGACTAGTGAGACTTATGGGTCTGTAGTTTTAAGGGTCTGTAGTTGGCCCACCTTTGTGCAAAGAGATGACTGTTGCTATTATCCATTTATGAAACACAAAGCCTGCTTGGAGACTACAGTTAAATAACAATTCCAGAGGTCCTGACAGGTCATACTTCATATTATTTAGAAGGCATCCTTGGATATTCTCTAGGCCCACTGATGGAGTGTTCTTGGCCTTAGAGAGAGAGAGAGAGAGAGAGAGAACATTGAGAACATGTTCCCTGTGATAGTAAGGGGAGTTATATTTGATGGTATTTCCTGAGTGGAGATTGAGGGTGCTATGTCAGAGGGTGTAGACATAGCTAAAGAATGCCTTTTGGTTGTCCTTGGCCTGAGAGGCCACATTTACCTGAAATTTGGCTTTGGTACACTTCATTTGTCCTCTGAGTTGTTTGTTTAGTTTGATGAGAGTGCTTTTGTCCTGCTGGGTGCAACATCTTCTAAATTTTTGTTGTGATTTTCTTCTTTCTGTTATACAGCCTATTGATGATGTGAGTCCACCAAGGTGGCTTGTTTTTTTGATTTTTTTCTGATCCTCTTCCTAGTGGGTACAGCTGCTTCTATGCATCTATTGACATGCTTGTATATGGTTTATGTGAACAGTTCTGCATAAGCAGCAGTGTTCTTAGGACTTCTGGGGACTTGAAATTTGACAGGTTATCACTTAATAGTAGGAAATTAGCCTTGTAGTAGCCTTAGCTGGGTTTCTGGGATTTATTTTTACTTCAAAGGAGATCATTTTGTGGTCTGACCTTACCAGAGAAGACATTACACTAGGGTGCGTGCAGCACTGTCCCATATCACTGAGGACCAGATCCAGTATGTTTGCACCCCTCTTTGGAGTATTGACAATCTGGAACAGGGAGTGTGTGTTTACAAAATCCAGGAATCTCTGTGCCTGCACATTTGGTGTTATGTATCCCGGCTAATAGTGCGGTAATTAAAGTTACCCATGAATATGGTATTGGGTTAGATGGTGAGTGTTTCCAATAATTTTAAATACATGTTATGGGTTTCCTGGGTCATGGGGGGGAGCTATAGCTTTCAAGGAAGTGGTCTGAGATTTTGCCTGTGGTGATTTGAACTTGGAAAAGCTTAAGTGAATTTTCCTGTTTGACTAGCTTTGAGGTATATTTCTTTTTGATGTAAATTGAGACACCTCCACCTTTAGTCCCTGTCTATGTAGTTGTTGGTTGAAATGCATGGAAGGCATTATAGCATTGCACTGCCAGTATGCTCTTCACAGCTTTAAACCATATCTCAGTAATCACACAGATGTCAGCATTATCTAGGATAAGGAGAGCTTGTAAGCAATGGAGTGGAGTTTCTTGTTTAGACTCTGAGAATTGAGCAGTAACACGTTTAAATTTTCTTGGTATTGATTTGCCATGTCAGAAATGCTTCCAGTTTGGCATTGCCTGAAAAGACACTGTGGGGAGGACAATGTTTTAGGTAATATTCAAAAGCCTAGAGGGGAGAGGTGCAGATCATCCCCAGGAAAACAGCACGGTCTGTTGACCATCTCCTTCCATGCTGACAAATATTGCACACCCTTAGAATGACACCAGAAACTAAGCCAGTTATTAGTCAGTCACCTTCTGTTTGCATTCTGGTATCACCTTGTAGAAGGTAAAATGCTGCTCAGTGCTAGGCTCATACCAGCCTGGAACACATATTTTGAGAGCTCCTTGATGTCTCTCTTCATAAAATCTCAGGAGGTACATCTCAGGTCATTTACACCCACATGGACTATGACTGAGTCATACTGGTACTTGTGTTCCAATGACCTCAGTGCATGCATAATGTGGCTGATCTTGGCCACTGATAAGCAACTGACCATGACCTTCTCCTTACTCAGCTTGGTGAGAGGGACATCAGTGTGTCTCACAATGGAGTCTCCAATGACCAGAATTTTGGATTTTGTGGTGGCTTGCGTGATGGGCTTAGAAGGAGAGGCTCCATCAGATGCGGCTGTATGTGTTGATATGGATCATGTTTTGAAAGAGTGTATTCAGGTCTGCTGAAAGCATTTGGTATGTGTTCTTCATCTAGGAGGCCTTTGGGGTTTAGGAAGGTGACATTTAAGTGTCTCAGCATATATGGATCTATGTGTCTGCTTTGAGCTTTGTGTGATGAGTGCAGTGTGTGTACCACTGACAACCTGATTGACATTAGGAGATCTTTTATGTGAGAGTTTTGCCTCCAGTGATGTTGTGTGAATACATCTCTCACATAACATATCAGTTTGTTTGAGAATTAGCTGGTTGTCAGTATAAATAAAGCAATTTCTACATTACCTCAGGATGCCCATATCCATCAAGCTAGTAACGGATAAAGTGAGAAAGTTCATATCCATGGCAACAGACCCTTTTTTATTGATTAGACACCTGCAGTGAGAATATAATGTAATGTCAGGAGTACATGGTTTGCAGCTCTGGGGGCAGTGCTTGTCACTGCAGACTAGTTGCCCTGTGTGTAAATAGGTACTGGTGACATTTCAAGGGAGCTTTTACAGGAAAAATGTCAACTCAAGCTGTCTAGGTCTGTACAGGGCACTGCCAAACACGTGAGGGGAAACTAATAAGTATGCTCTGATGATTTATGAATGAAGGATTTAGGGAAATATTCTAAAGTTAGGTTAGACAGCAGTTATTCAAGTAGTACTTACTGAAAGTAAAGAATTAGCTTAATCAATAATGATGAAAAGAGAGGATTTGCCTGACTGGCTACAGCCTGGCTACTACTAGTGCTGGTCTCACCACAGCTTAACGCTACTTGTATACAATGCAGGTCTATGTCACATAATCAAAATTCCAAAATATTGAACACCATAAGCTCAAACTTGGAATTTCGAAATGTGATAACATTGAACACTCAGAATAGCGAATTTTTTCCCAGGGAAAAAAATTTGCTGTTCCGAAAAACATACACACAACACAAGCACACCAAAATAAATAATCCACACCCATACACTTAACAAAACCCAACTACTAACCCTACACTAAACTGTACATACATTCCTATCTATCCACTAACCTTAACCCACACCCTAACCCTAAGGTCCGTAACTATCGCACACTTATCCTAAGAAACTATACACAAACAAACTAATTATAGGTAGGTACTAGGCTATCGGCCCTGGGGCCTATACAAGCCCAGCCAAAAAGGTACCCTGGCTTTTGCCACCCAAGAAAATTATTTTCCTGTGCCACTGTCAAGCAGAGCCACAGAGGTGATCCCCGGGGTGAATTTCCTATTTCCCATCCAATCATCAAGATTTTTCTTGAAAAGTGCTAATGAGGAGCTTTGTTTGATAGGTAGTTTATTCCAGAGTATGGGAAGTCTCTGGGACAGGAATTTATCCCTCCAGCATGTTCTGTTTAATGTGGTGACAAGGTTTAGGTCCCTAGAGCGTGTAACTCGGTGGGATTGGGATTTCTTTAAGTGCAGCATGTCCAACAGCTCTGGGTTTGACATAGCTTTGTATGTTAGGCAGAGATCACCTCTGAGTAGGCGATATGCGACGGAGTAAAGCTGGAGTTTTTTGAGACAGTCTGCGTAGGGCATCTGTTTGAGGCCGGTAATCTTCTTTGTGAGGTATTTCTGCGGCCTTTCCAGTTGTTGTAGATGTCTTGTGAGGTACATACCAAAAGGGGCATTGTACTCTATAATGGGTCTAATGAGTGATGAGTAGAGGGGAACAATGACCTCTTTTTTTCTGGATGAGAAACCTTTTGTGATGAGGTGTGCCACGTAGAAGGATTTCCTGACTACTGTGGCAATGTGATTATCAAAGGAGAGACTACAGTCCACCTGTGTCTCAAGGTCTCTTATCACACTTTCAGTGTTAAGTATACTACCGCCTATGTTGTAGTTCATGGGTACAGAGTTTTTACCAAAGGGGATGACAATGCACTTTTTGGCATTGAGCTTGAGGCCATGGCTTTGACACCAGGCAACTGTCTCAGTGAGGCCCTTTTGTAGGATGTCCACATCATTAGGAGTTTTGATTATGGCTCTTACTTTGCAGTCATCTACGAACTTCATTTTCCAAAGACCTTCTATGTTAGCCTGTACTTCAGAGAAATAGATACCAAACAGGAGAGGACCCCGGACTGAACCCTGTGGTACTCCACTTGTCACTGGTCTGAAGTCGGATTTGGAGTCTGCTACTTTCACAGTGTGGGTTCTGTCAGTGAGCCAGTTGGCAACCCATCTTGTGACATAGGGATTTATACCTAGTTTAGTGAGTTTATCTATAATTCCAGAGTGGGGGATGGTGTCAAAAGCCTTGGCAAGATCAAGATAGGCAGTGTGAACCACCTTACCCTTGTCTACGGCTTTGGTGACTGCTTCAAAGAAGTCTATCAGGTTTAGGAGACATGATCTGCCTTTTACAAACCCGAACTGGGTGGGATCCAGAGTTTGGAGATTACCAATATCTTTGTTTATAAGTTCCATGATGATACGTTCCATGGCCTTGCAGATCAGGCTCGTCAGGCTAATGGGGTGGTAGTTCCTGGGGTCCATGGTGGCTCCCCCCTTGTGGAGTGGGATAACCGTTGTTGTGCACCATTCAGCAGGCACAAAGCCTGAGGTGAGGCTATGATTGAACATGGTACTTAGGTGGGGTGCCATTTTGTTCTGTAGTTTGTGTAGAACACAGCCTGGGATGTTGTCTGGTCCCATGGATGCTGTGTTCTTGGCTTTGGAGAGTGTGTTTTTTTACCTGTGCAGCCATGCTTATAGGAACTTTGCATTCTTCCGGTATAGAGATGGGCTCTTTAGGGGGTGAGAGGGGGGTAAAGTTAGCACTGAACCTATCTGCCAGGATGTTGGCAATATCAGTTGGGTCTGTATATTTAGTGCCATTGTGCTGTAACTCAAAGCAGATCTGAGTGTTGCCATTGAGATTCTTGACATAGCTATAGAATGCTTTGTGGTTGTCTTTAGAATCAGTGGCGATTTTGTTTTCATAACTAGCTTTGGAGGATTTTATCAGGGATCGCAGCTTTTTACTAAGGCTGACCAGGGAGCTCCTCCATTCGTGGGATTTTACTCTCTTTTGCAAGAGTTTCTTCCTTCTGTTGTACAGCCTGTTTATGGCAGGGGACTATCAGATTGGCTTCCTTTTTTGGAGGATAGCACGATCCATGCACTCATTAAGTGCTTATAAAGTGCAATTG
The DNA here is from genome assembly GCF_019279795.1 of Protopterus annectens. NCBI lineage: Eukaryota > Metazoa > Chordata > Ceratodontiformes > Protopteridae > Protopterus > Protopterus annectens. The sequence goes on along the minus strand of NC_056725.1, from coordinate 1,797,901,034 downwards.
TGTAGGATTCAGTAGTCGTAACTGTATTGTCCATCTGCATGGGCATCATGAAGTTCAACACTTCTGTCTTAAGAAGCATGAAGTTGGCTTTGGAGAAATTTTTTACCATGGTTTCCTTAATGGGGGGGGGGGGTGGAGGCAGGATGTGGATATCTAGGGTAATTAGCTTATAGTCAGAGCAGACCAATGAGGCGTTGACTTCAGGTGTGGAACACCAGTCACTCATATTGGAAATGACTTGATCCAGGATATTGTTGCCCCTGGTGGGGGTGTGGATAAGTTGATCCAGGGCATTGGAGTTTATGAATTCCAGAAAGCGTTGAGCGAAGGAGTTGGTACATGAGTAGTTTTCCCAGTTAATGGTGGGGTAGTTGAAATCGCCCATTATTAGGGTGTTTGGTTGAACCCCAATATTTTCCAGTACATCAATAAAAGAGGAGTGGGAATCCTGGGGCATGGTGGGTGATCTGTAGCAAGCTACAATTTGGATTGCAGTTTTGCCCAGAATTAGTTGCACTTGGATAACCTCGGCTGCATTATGCTGAGCAACTAGCCTGGAGGTGTGGATATCCTTAATGAATATGGACACACCTCCAACTTTGGTGTTCCGGTCCAGGTTACATGGCCGAAAAGTGTGGTATGAGTTATAGACTGGTAGTGCAGGGGTGCTCTCTGGAGCATTGAACCAGGTCTCAGTCATTGCACAGATATCGATGTTCTCCATTTTAAGGAATGCCTCGAGTGAGTACATTTTGAGATTTAGACCTCTAGCATTGAGCAGCATCACCCTCAGTTTTTGCTTGCCTGTTCCTGTTATGGTGGTGAATTTGTCATTTGAACCTTGCCTAAAAAAGGCACTATAGGGGTGGCAAGAACCTTAGCCAGTATCCGGAATCCCAGGGGTGACAGGTTCAGGCCATCTCTGGCAAAGCATCATGCTCTGTCGACCATGTCATCCCAGGCAGACAGATACTGGATCCCTTTAGAATGGCACCAGAAGCTTATCCAATTGTTGAAGTCAATCATTTTGTCCTTGTACTGCGGCATCATTCTGGGTGATGGCAGAATGCTACTCAGGGCTAGGGTCATACCTGCCTGGGCTACAAGATCGGAGAGCTCTTCCATGTCTCTTTTCATGTAGTCCAGGGAGGTACGTCTCAGGTCGTTCACACCAACATGGACAATGACAAAGTAATATTTGTACTTGTTGTGGAGTGACCTGAGTGCGTGGGTTATGTGGTGGATCCTGGCACCCAACAGGCAGCTGACAGTAACCTTCTCCTTGTTTAGTCTGGTGAGTGGGACATCAGTGTGCCTGACTATAGAGTCGCCTATGACTAGTGTGTTGGGTATGTTGTTTTGCCTTATTGGCTGTGGTTGAGTGGCACACTGAGTCTGTGGGCTATGTGTCATTTGGGTTGTGTTGGGGGGTGGAGGTTGCTTGCATTTCTGCTTTGGAGGTCTCTGTTGCTTGAGCAGATTATTACTGAGAGCCTCCGCAAATGTTTTTGTGTTTCTATGTGTGGATTTTGGTGGTGTAGATTTAGTGAGACTATGTGATGAGTGTGGTGTGGTGCAAGTGTTTACCTTCTCCTCTTGACTCTCAAGTTCAGTCTTGATTGGAGAGAGCTTTAACTCCAGTTTGGCTAGATAAGTGCATCTCTCACAAGTTGTAGTGTTGGGTGGTAGGAGGAGAGGGTTGTCTGTGTACATGAAGCAATTTCTACATTGCCCCAAGATGCCCAGATTCATCAGATAGACAGGAGAGAACACTGGGAGCTGACCCTTGGACATGCCTGAATAAAAAAAATATTTTCCTCTAGATAAGTGAATAAAGTGAGTACAAGAGCTGTTCTTCTCTAAGCAAGTGAGGAAAGTAAGTACCAAAACTGTTTTCCTCTAGGTAATGAGGAAGGTTGAATGCTGTAGTAATTAGTAGGTTATTTAGTGCTTACAAGTTCTGAACAAGTGCTGATCACAAATAAGCAAATTCAAGTGCTAAAAGTAAGAATCTGTATCTGGACTAAACTAGTTACAGGAAAGGGGGGAAACAAGTGCAAATGGGGCTTTTTATTCAGAAAGTTAAGAGAGATGGAAAAACTGCCCAAACGGCCAATAACTACAATTTCTGGGCCAGAACCACTCCTTATGTGGTAGATAGGTTACCTAGTGCTTACCACTCCCACTGATAAGCTAGAAGGCTTACCTCCAACACAGAAAGCTTGGGGTGGCTCAGAAGCTTACATACAGTCCTGGATACAGCAAATCTGAATCTAGACTACACTAGTTACAGGAAAGGAATTTATATATATATATATATATATATATATATATATATATATATATATATATATATATTTATACAGAAAAGTAGCTAAACCAGCAGTCAAAACAATTCAAATGCAGTGCAAGCTAGCACACTTGAGTATGTAGCAATGTTAGACCAAACAGTTTAAAAAATGCAATTAAACTAAAAATGACTATAAACAATGCAGAAGGAGTCTATTAGGTAGAATGAGGTAAAGAGATGGGACTGGGGGGAGTGTCCCAGATCAAATATACAGTGGGGGCGGGCAACTGCAAAAACCTCCAAATTTAAACAACAACACAGAAATAGGGAGGGTGGGCATGAAAAAACCAACACCTTCAGCAGAGATCTGAAAAACTATACAGTGAAGCAAAAATAACAGTGCACAACTCTGAAGTCAGCCAGCAATGATATAAAATTAGTCAAACAACAATTACCATTACACAACTCTGAAGTGCCAGAAAAATATACTCAGCTCTGTATATCTCCAGATAGTTTAAAGAGCACTCTTTCAGGACACAATAAGGCTCTAGCAATGATATGCAGACCTTTTTACTAAGAGGGTCTAACTTTATGCAAGTAATCCTTGAGATGGTCAGATAACACACACATATACTTAACAAAACCCTACTTCTAACCCTACACTAAACCACACACACATTCTTACCTATCCACTTACCTTAACCTGGACCCTCACCCTAAGGTCCGTAACTATCGCACCACAGTGGAGGAAATAGCAAAGCCACGGAATGGCCCACCAAAATCTTGCCCTAGGTAAGAATTTGATGTTCTGCAGCTTCTCTTTTCTCAGCCTTCAATATAGTGGTGTTGATATTATAACATTCGACATTTTGCAACGTCAGTGTTATAATATAGACCCTACAATGCTCCTTTGCATCTTCTCTCATCAGAAGCAAAACAGTAACGCCACTCTCAAGATGAGAAACACTCCACAGTCGTTTTGGTGGTCAACAGCCTTGTCTGAGATGATGCAGGGGTCCCTAGGCTTGTTGTAGCATTTTCCTGGTAGATGTCTTGAATAGCAACCAGACCAATCAGGAAGGTCCAGCACAGCCACTCACTGCCCATTCAGAAACAGTCAGAAATCAATGCCGCCTGCTCCTTCTCTCAACAGGAGCAAAATATAAGTACAAATTCCAGGGTGGCACCTATGAAGCACTTATCAGAAAATAATGTTCCTATGCTCTTTCTCTCACCAGGAGCAAAACAGAAGTAGTAATCCCAAGATAATACTGAGAAGCAGGATGTGGGCTCTCCAATAGTTTGTGGTCTTGGGCTAGATGTTGCAGATTTTTAAGGTCATTTAAAAAAAATAGGCTAATTTTCTAAGAGTTATGATGTGCACTAAGCTGTTAGATATGGAAGGGGGGATAACTTAATATTTAGCAATCTGAGTGGAGAGCCATTCATTTTAAAAGAGTTAGATAGATTGGAAAGTGGTGGGATCTTTGTATTCAGGCTCTATGGAATACAGTGGAATGGCCAATAAATTTAAATAACTGAAGGGGAGTGATTTCATAACATGATAATTTTGTGCTAACTCACAATAGCCAATGAAAGAGGAGAGGGCAGGAAATATGTGGTCAAATTAACATAAGGGGCAGGAAACTAGGAAGACAGTTGAGTTTAAAAACACAATAGCACCAGGGTGGCAAAGTGGTAGAAAATGTAATTTCTATGTGCAAGAAACACAGCTGTGGTCTTTTTCCTAGTTTAAATATGCAATTAAAAGTAGAATACAAATAAAACACAGTGTAAAGAAAATACATCACAATATACAAAATAGAAGAAGGAAGTGAAGCAATACAAAATACAAGAAAGCAAAAACAAGCTAACCTTTCCCCTCACATCAGTGTATAAAAGTCTATGTGAGCTTTTCCAGTAGCTTTTCATAGAGTAAAGGGGAATCATTAAGTAGGCTTAGTGTGATGCACAGAGAGTGTAGGGGAGAAGTATGAATAAGTATTTAAATACTCCTCTTCTACTATCAGTAAACCCCAGTCACAAAACCTAAACCAGACATCATCTGAATAGTAGTACTGTCAGGGAATGTGTATGCATGAGATTAGGGGCAGGAGTAGAGTTAGGGTTATTACACTTGAAAAAGAGGGCAGGGGCTACTTTTGTGTGCTAACCTAATATCAACCCTAACCCAACCCTTGCCTCTAATCCCAATCTTATATAGTATGTTACTAAAATAATGAGAACTGTATCGTTGAAAAACACTAATAAAGTTATACTGGAACTACAAGAAACAGGCATGCGATGTCTGTGAACTACCATTATCTTATATAATTACAAGTAATAACTTTCAACTATTTAGCTGCACTTTTAGTGTGCATAATAATTTCTTGACAGGGGTTAACTATAGCAAGTAGAAGCAGGGCAACAGAACATGGAGAGCTAACTACTACAATTACCCAGTAGTTATAAGCATTACAACAGGATACTTGTCCAAAAAGAATACATGCAGTTACATGGAGCATTGCTCAGGATAAGCATATAAGCAGCATTATTCAAAACAATCAGATAATAAAAATCAATTTAAACAATATGATATCTATAATATGTAAAGAAATGGCAAAAATAATAAATTATATGTGGAGGAACACCTGCTATAATCTCCTTCCATACAAAATCTTGCAAGGCAGGAAACAACAACTAGTTCTAATGTACTTAGAGTAAGCTGTAAAGTTCATGTTTTTCAAGTGTAGTGACACAGAGTAAAACAAAAGCAGTATGGCTGATTACCAACTGAAACTTTAGTGTATAGTCTTCTTTGCCGTTTAATAAGGAGCGGTCTAAGTCAGTCAGCTCGCTCATGTGCAGACATACTTTGCTTTATGGCATTTCGCAATACTCTAAGTAGCATCATCAGGCTTATTTCAAAAAACACCTTTTAACTTTTAAATATGGATGACAATTAGAAGCCTATGCAGTATCTCTGAGCACAAATTAATGACATTGTACAGTTTTTCTCGGTCTGAGAACTATAATAATCTTAATTACCTGAATTGCCAGCTTTGAACTGTCCAACTCCACAATAGGTATACATAATAAAGCACATCCAGAGTTTAGCTATTTCAGCCAGAGTGCCTTTTGTCTCATTGCTACATAGTGCTATATGATTCTATGAATCACTTCTTAGATGCATGTTCTCGATTTTTGTACAAGAGCACACTGTATATTTCATTAAATGTTTTTGCATGTCCCACTCAGTGATTCCATTACAGGACCAGAGTCCTTGTCTTCAAATGCAATCACTGAATTGTATAAATTATACAGTAGTTGTGCATGTAGGTCAGCGAACCAGTATAGACATGGATTCATACATGTACACACACACACACACACACACACACACACACACACACACACACACACACACACACACACACACACACACACACACACACACACCACACACACACACAGCCTTGTCACTACCACTCTGCTCTTTTTCCTTCTGTTGACTAGCTAACTCATTACTTTATGGTCAGGAGCAGCATACACATGTTGTTTATTCATTTCCTCATATTTGTATAAGTTCTTGCTTTTTAGCATACCTTTTTCCTTCTTACATCTACATCCCCAGCATACCTTACTGGCATATAGAATAATGTATATCATTTTTCCTAAGGCTAAAGTTGCCTGCTTCTTCTTATTTGTTTATCTACTATTGTTTTTTGAACAATAATTATCACTTGATCGTTCCCTCATGCCATGGAGGCAACCAACAAACCAATCATTTTATGCAGTATCTCAGCAAACCTCTACCTGTAACTATATATGTGTATATATATATATATATATATATATATATATATATATATATATATATATATATATATATATGCATATATATATATATATATATATATATATATATATGCATATATATATATATATATATATATATATATATATATATATAGATATATATATGTAGGCAGCCACGGGGGTGCAGTGGTTAGCATTGCCACCTCACAGCAAGACATTCTTCGGTTCGATCCTCGGCTGGAGTGCCTTCTGTGCGGAGTCTTCATGTCCTCTCTGTGGTCACGTGGGTCTCCTCCAGGTGCTCCGGTTTCTTCCCACATCGCAAAGACATGCTGTAGGTGGATTGGACACTCTAAATTGGCCCTAGGTGTGAGAGTGTGTGCATGTGTGTGCCTTCTGTGGAAGGTTGGGCGCTGGGCTGGCAACTCGACACCGTAAAACTCCACTGCCAATCATGAGTGGACAGGTGATCAGCTGTGGCGACCCCTAACCGGGAAAAGCCAAAAGAAGAAGAAGATATATATGTATGTTCAACTCAATTTCAGGCCTTTATCTTGTATTTTTATTATAGCTTGTACTGTCTTCTTAGTTCTAATTCTGTATTAAACTGAATAAGCCCCGAGTATGACAAAGATAAGTCATCCAGATTTATACCACATTCAGAACTGGATAAAAATGGTCTCTGAAGTCCTAAAACTAATGCCTATAATTCTAGTAATATGGTATGTAATCATTAAGCATATGCAAATCTAGACAAAAGGAAGCATTGCCACCAATCCATTTTTTCTGAACTATCTGGAAATCAAACTGATTGTACGGTAGTCCAGAAAACACTGTACAAACTCTGGTATACTGTTTCAAAAAAAGAAACAGACTATCAGATTTTGCTAAATCAGCTGAATTACTATGCTTTTTGCATATAAAACATAGTAAATCTGCAGAAAAAAGGGATCACAAACAGGAAAAAGAGGACATTCCCCCTCATCTGATGTGAAGATAGCGTCATGAAATGGGTGGGGCATGGGTGGGGTTGTGGGAGGTGTGAGGGTTTTGGCCTAAGTCCGGTTTTAGCCGCAATGAAATGGGGCAACCCTCTCTGGAAGTGATTGTTTTACAGCCTCGGCATGCCATTTTGGTGAGATTAGTGAAGGACTGCAGCAGAGGTGTACAAAGCTCACAGGGGAGGTTTATAGGTGCAAGGAAAGATTCCAGATCACTTAGGTATTTGCACTTCTCATAGATGGAATTACTAGTATTGAGTATAATTAACTGTGAGGATAAGGCAGTCTGCATACTGTCTAAGGAGACCTAGTGCTAAAAAGGCTGGCAACGAAAGGGAAACTAGCAAGATGACGTTCCATCTTGTCCAAAGATTAGGTGTTTAGATGAGTAAAGAAAATGAAGTAGTAAACTTGTAGGACAATGTACAACTGGGGATTTCTCAAGCTTTGGCAGGCAAAGTGGGTGAACTTCCCAGTTTGGTCTTCTAGTGCTGACTAGAATAAGCAGATACGATGGGACTAGGTAGAGTTTCTAAAGACAAAGTTATAATAAGAGCAGGCAACTCAAAGGCCACCAAGTTTAAAACAGGAACACAGTGGCTTGGTAGATGCTCTGTATTATGGTTCTATGGAACACAGTTGGAGGAAAAATGTATTTAAATAGCTTAACAGAGACATATACTTACTTATGTGTGTAGTAATAAAAGCCAATAAATGATGGGGGGGGGGGTTTATGTGGCAAATTATCATAAGGGGTGGGCAACACCAAACACATGTACGTGTGGAATGTCATACCTCCAGCAGCATACACACATCCTTGCATTCCAGAGCATATTCTGAAAAATCAACTAAAATAAGGTAAATAATAGAAATACTTTGTGAACAATAAAAGTTATTAGAAATGTACACATAGCAATGTTATCAGTAAGAATTTTATAGTGATAATAGCCAGTGCATATTCATAGTCTTTTCCATCAATACTCTAATATATCGTAATGCACACAAACCCAGAACTACATTTTTTGCCAAACTTGCACAAACAAATTTTCATATCTTGGAATCTGTACAGCCTAGTCATATGTTTCACATGGCAGCAAGAAATTCCACTCTGAGTGGATGTTTATTGAGATATTTACAGAAACACTAAAACATATGCTTAATTGTGCAATTACCAAAATAAATTACATTGAAGGTCTCACCAGATGTGCAACTTAACGGTGCAAATATCAAAGGCAGTTTTCTTCTACATTATCTAAGGCTATACTTGATCTGGTACAATAGTTTATAAGTCACATGTTTTTTGAAGAATTGAGTACATATAGAAATACTGCTTATTTTCATAATTACCAAAAAACAACTAGCAATATTTCCAGTGCAGTATGATATAAATGAACATTGACAATACATTTTCCTGTTTCCCACCATGGCATTTCACACTATACCCTTCAACAGCATGTATGCTTCTCAGATAGAAAAAAAATATGAAGATACATTTGAAAATATGAATAATAAGTGGCAAACAAGTGATTAATTTCCTTACTCTGGGTTTTTTGTAAGGAGTGGAGTTTTTTGATAAGGCTCCTAGCATTGAGCAGCAATACATTTATGCTATCAGGATTATGTTTTGATGTGTTGGATGCTTTGGAAGACTAGTATAACCTCAAAAGGCATTACGAGGCGGGGCATGATTTTAGCCAATATACAAAACCCTTGGGGAGGCAGGTGCAGGCCATCCTTATCAGAGATAACCATCACCTCCCAGGCAGGTACATATATATTGTACCCTGTAGAATGATACCAGAAGCTAAGCCAGTTGTTGAAATCAATAATCTTCTGTTCACATTGTGGCATGATTCTTGGTGTCTCAGCCACATATTCCAAAGGCTCCATCATGTCTCTTTTCATGTAGTCCAGGGAGGTATGTCTCATATCATTTATACTCAATTTGTCATATGTGTACTTATAGTGTAGTTCTTAAGTTCCTTTGGTGAATACTGGCATTGACAGGCAAGTGATAATTACCTCTTCTTGCAAAGCCTGGTGAGTGCTACATCAGTGTATCTTTCTATGGAGTAACCTATGATCAGGATATTGGATTGCATGGACTTTTGCCTTATGGGCTTTTGAACTGAGTCATTATGACTCTTAGATATATGCTTCATGGTAGATGTGTTTGTGTTGTCTGTTTATGAGATTGCTGAGAGTATTTGTTTCTTAGCTTACATTTATGAGGCCTTTGTGGTTTAGTTAAGTTACTTTTAAGAGCCTCAGCATATCTAGGTCTATGTGTTTTGCACACTGTGTCAGTTTATTTAAGTAGTAGGTGGTTGTCAGTTATCATAAAATAATCACTACATTGTCTCAGGAAGGTAATTTCAACCAAGCTGGCATCACAGACAGCTGGAAAGAGTCAATCCATAGTTTCTTGTACTTACTAATGTGGGTTGAATGGGGCGGTGGTGCCTAAGAGGTTTAGAGTTGTTCAGTGCCCGTGACGTTTGGAGTGTATTGCTGGAAGGGCTGTCTCTCAGGTAGTGGAGATAACAGTGGCTATATCATAGCTGCATGCTTGGATTAAAACACACAGGCTATGAATAAAAGTGCATTGGCTGGCAACACTGTGCATTAGCTATTACCTTATCCACACAGGTCAGAAAGATGGGCAGGGCATAGTCATTATCTTGGCACAGATGTATAGTGACAGAGATAGAAAAAAAATGTTACCATAGGTGTAAAGGATATGATTGCCATATGTGGTAGTTACATATGTAGCTAGGAGGTTGCAGGGAGTCACGGATCACATCTATCAGTGTCAGGGTGGATAGTTCATATTTTGAATCCTGCACTGGTGTACCATGTGGCCTTGCAGTATCCAGACTGGAAGCATCCTGTCTGATGGATGGTGTATAATTTTCAGAGTATGTAGGGGAACCCAAATGTGCCATGTAGGTATACAATAGATAGCAGGCTGGCAAGTGATAGAAATAGCATGGGACTGTGGAGTCCAGAGCAGCCAGCCCAGTGTGGTGTCCATGAGGTGGAGTTGGAAATGCATTGGCCACGGCCATGGGACTGTCGACACCTAGGGGTGGAGGCAGTCATAGCTACAGGTGACAGTAATGCAGTCTGTGGAACAATATGCGCCATATGAATACACCTGGCTTGCGACTATGCATTATCCATTAAGCACATTGAACATCTATAGTTGGTACTTACCAATATCCGTGTGGATGTACAAATGGATGCCAACATGGCTAACACTGACTTCAGTAGACATGCTCCAGTTCCCTAAAAGGCGTGTCACTCTGTGTATTGTGCAGGATGGCCCACAGTCCATGCAGCTGTTGCACTTCATCATCCATGCTATGTACATCATGTCAAACAGGAAGAATGAAACATTAGTAAATAGTTATTCATATCATCTTTGGCATAGTGTATATAGAGGTTGTCTGTGCCTATGTCATTGACCCAAAAATCTACTGATTGATGCCAAGGCTAACAGGCAGGTCAGCCAATGTCATGGTGTCATGGTGATATCCACCTACAAATCTGTCCCTTTTTAATGCACATGAATCCTGGAGACAGTGTGGCTCACTGATGCCATCTTTGGTGGTGTATCCCATGCAATCTTGCTGTAATTTATATGGACAGGCTGCTCAGTGCTGGACATAAGAGAATTTGGAGGTTCATCTTACACCTCCAGTGCTATCTCATCTGTGGAGGATGTGTGCATGGCTTCCAGTGTTAGAGTCATTCTCTCTCATTGGACCACATCATGTGCATGGCTTCCAGTGTTATTACTGCTGACAGCGCCACTCTCTCATTGGACTACATCATAGGCATGACATCATTAGCAGCAGCCACAGGTGTCCTTCTGATATTAGGCATGTGCCCAGATCTTTTGCTAGACCCTCCATCAGTGAAACCTGAGAAAGTGGTAAAGCTAAAACTAACATACTTGTGAAGATGTTGGAAAATTTGTGTCACTCTCACCAACACATGGCAGACCTACTGCTACATGACAATTATTTGCATAGCCTATGGGCAGATATGTACCTTCTGGTGCAGGTTGTCACAGTTGTAGCCCTGATGTCTCCTGTGGTGGAATTCTACCTGGAAATGGCATGTGCCTTGGTCTTGGTATGCAGGAACATATCAGTAACTCTTTAATGCACCTGTACTACTGTATTACTATGACCATCCACAGCACTGATGCCCTGCATCACTCCCTGCCATACCTGGCCTCATAAGACCTTGTCTGTTTCACCCTTCACAAGGATAAGTATGCCATGTGGGAATACGACCTCTAGTACCACCTCTTTCTCCAGTGCAGTAAACTTTTCCAAACATTGTCATTCTGTCCAACCCATGACAAGATGTGTACACTTGTAGGTTACACATCTGGATCCGTGTGTGTATGTGTGTGTGTGTGTGTGTGTGTGTGTGTGTGTGTGTGTGTGTGTGTGTGTGTGTGTGTGTGTGTGTATATGTGTGTTTGTATCTGTGTGTGTATAGATGACTGTCTTTGCCAGTCACCACTGTCTCAAACACTGTATCCTGCTTGCATTTGATTGGCACAGGACTGTCTACTAATAAGTTGTCACTATTCACACTCTGTAACATACCTGAGAGCAGCAATAGACATAGGTTCATAGGTTAGTACTAGGCCCTAGGGCCTATACAAGCCTAGCCATAACAATTCCCTGGCAATTTCTTCACACTATTTACTTCCCTGGAACCCTGTCTAGCAGGGCAACTGACATGATCCCCAGGGTGAATTTCCTTTCTCCCATCCAATTGTCAAGGTTCCTTTTGAAGAGGGCCAAAGAGGTGTTCTGCTTGACATGTATGGACAGTCTATTTCAGAGTCTCTGGGTCAGGAACCTATCCCTCCAGCATGTTTTGTTTATTGTGATGACAAGGTTTAGATGCCTGGAGCATGTGGCTCTGAGGGATTGGGATTTCTTTAAGTGTAGCATGTCCAACAGGTCTGGATTTGACATGGCCTTGTATGTTAAGCAGAGATCGCCTCTGAGTAGATGATATGCGACAGACATGACGCCACTGCCTGAAATATTGCAGCACTATTCTAATAGCATGCAATATGGCATATATACAGGAATCCTCATAACACCCATAACATTTCTTATCTGTCTGCATATGATATAGTGTTAACCTGCCACAACAGGACAGAAATCTGTCATGTTCTTGTACAGTGTTCTCTGTCAGGGTGATCTCCCCATAGCAAGACAGTCACTTGTCATGTTCTTGTAGCATGTTACCCCATTGTCATGTCCTTGTAGTATGTTTCCCCATAGTCACGTCCTTGTACTATGTTAACCCGTACTCCTCTGCTCTACATTTATTCCTGTTGCTTCCACATACTCTTGTGTGCACCCTGTAGTTCTGAGGTCCATTACCAGTTGTATTGTCTATTGTCAATATGACTATATAGCGGCATAAACTGTTATCCACTGTATTATATTTTCTATGACATTCATTGTATTGTGGACTCCCAGAATATGGTGACTGCTGTTTTAGCTTACTAAAATTAGCCTCATAGTGCAATAATTATGCCAATGAGGTGCTTTAGTGTGACAGTCTCTGAATCACTGCTATAACACAATATCTAACCAGCCACAGTTAGCACTACCATGTCAGTCCCTACCCATGTCCAGTCAGGGAGGTTGTGTAACAATGCTCTTATGCAGAGACACTGCAAAGCTTATAGTAACATCCGACTATACTAGCAATACTTTCCACTGAGCAATCTTGCTGCCCAGTGATGCACACAATATGGTGTCCAGCAGGTGTAGGCATGCACATAGAGCTACCCTTTCTTCCTTGTTTGACCTGCATAGTTTACATGGCCTCTTCAGGCACTCTTCTCAGCAAAGCTCCAGCTGATGCAGCCAGGAACTGAAATCCTTTTACCACTGTTGCACAGGGACTACATGGAGCACCTGCTGGGGCCGTACAATGACCTCATGTGTAAGAGCGATGATTTGCACCACCTTACCGCGGAGGTGAGTGATGTCACTGGTGTCACCCATTCTGATGAGCAGTACTGTGACGTGTGGAGGCACTTCCCCCACCTGCACCACCTGTGGGAGGCACAGGTTAAGGAAAGAGCCAACTTTCTATTGCAAGCATTGTGTATATGGTTTGGTATCACACATTCTGACTATAGCACATTGCTGTCATTGCCATTTGTCATGATGGAAATTTTGCACTGATTGTTGTATGGTTTATGTTTTACAGTGGCAAAGAAGATTACATTAAGTCAAGAGTCCTGTCTAAGGAAATATGTTAGGGTGCCCAAGTGGTGGGGTGAGTTCTGTAAGTAAGACTGAAGTAAATTTGTACTATACATGTGTACTATTCTGTGTTACATTTCCTCTTTCCACAAGGTCTGCTGTTGTGCAGGTTGAGGTATATCAGCAGCCATCGGGGTCTGCACTAGCCAAACAGCCTGAAAGACACCCTGTGGAAGGTGACATGGAGGGCTTACTGCTGGTTTCCTTGGACACCTTTCAGGAAGAGGTAGCAAAGGCTCCTCTTATGACAGTTGTCAGTAGGAGTCCCACTGCTCACTTGTTAACAGGTTTAGTGGATGGTCATGACTGAGGTAGACCAGCAGCTGGTCACCTACATTGGCACCCTGGGTTGTCTTCTTGTGCAAATGATAGATGCTTGTCCAGCCAGTTCCATCTGTGGGCCACCAGAGACAGTGCCTGCACTTGATGTCAGGTATGCAGTTGACTGATATCTGTGTGGGTTCTTCTCTATGCTGATCTGCCCTCCTGAGGTGCATTTTTGTTTAGCAGCCTACCGCAACTGTCTGCTACTCTTCCCCCCCAGTCACTAACCCACTATAACCAAATTGCTATAAACGAAGGTTTTACTACACTCTTCTACTTGCTACTACCTTCTTTTACCACAAGGTGGCAGCATCCACCATTGTAATTAAAATCCCCATACTACTTCCCCTGTGTATTTTTTCTCCTATTTCTCTAAGCTGGTTGTAGTTTTGTTCCAATCCTGAGGTTAATGAGTTATCCTAGAGGTGCTTACTATTACAGCTTGCTGACTATTTTTTTTTACCATACTCTTATTCTCCTTTTATATTGCATATCCTCCTCTCCTTGCTATAACACTAACAGGGCTTATTCCCTTTTAATTTTCTCTACATTTCACAATTACTTTTTTCTTTTGCATCCTCCTCACTTGTTTATCCGCCTGCTCGCCTCAAGTGGCTCACTCCGCTCCCCTACCCTACCCCCAAATTCCACCCACCCCCAGTGCTTCTACACTTATACATAACATGACACTCCTCTTCCCCTAAATAGCCAATTACCTCATTATACTTCCCTGAACAGTACACATATACACACCCACATTCTTACAGATCCTCTTACTACCTGCCCTGCTATACTGTCTATCTCCTATCTAGCTCATTACCTAACTCCTTTTTCTAACTCTTCTTGTTACTAGCCCTCTTTACTACCTTCTCAAACCTAGCTCGCTAATTTCAACCTTACTTGTGGCTCTTCACAGCCCCTGCCCTACTATACAATCACTCACCTATCACCCCATCAGTGTTAATCCCGCTCTTTATCCTCACACTATACTCCTTCCTACCATGTCCTCATCACACCAACCTAACTTTAGAAACCTAATCCTCTGTCTTGTTGCAACACACATACTACTTATACCATTAATACCTACATTGTATGAAAACCTACATATCACTGCATCCCTCCATCCACTTAAACAAACATCACCTTTCATCCAACCTACTTCCCACAATCATGCCAACATCATCTCTAACTCACTATACCTTTCCCCAAAGTATTATAGGCTAGCTCATATTACTTTCCAACAATCCAGAAAATCCCAAAATATTCTCTACAAACTCCTTAAGCTCTCATGTACTTTTCAACAACATCCTATTCTTCACGGTGATATTCATCCTAATTCAGGACCTAACAATGACACTCTATTAAATCCTCACCAATCCCATCATACCACACCAATTAATACTTACATTGTATGAAAACCTACATATCACTGCATCCCTCCATCCACTTAAACAAACATCACCTTTCATCCAACCTACTTCCCACAATCATGCCAACATCATCTCTAACTCACTATACCTTTCCCCAAAGTATTATAGGCTAGCTCATATTACTTTCCAACAATCCAGAAAATCCCAAAATATTCTCTACAAACTCCTTAAGCTCTCATGTACTTTTCAACAACATCCTATTCTTCGCGGTGATATTCATCCTAATTCAGGACCTAACAATGACACTCTATTAAATCCTCACCAATCCCATCCTACCACACCAATTACCATCACTAAAACTGCTAACTCCTTACCTATAGCTCATCTCAACATACAAAGCTTAAACAATAAAATTAACCACCTTCATGCTCTACTGGACACACACTCCTTTGATATTCTATGTTTAACAGAAACCTGGCTCAAACCAGGAACAAAGGATAATTAAGTCATCCCACCAGGTTATAACATGCTAAGATTAGACCGTACTATTAAAAAAGGTGGGGGGGTAGCAATTCTGTACAAATCTGAGCTAAATTTATCTGTAGTAGATCTAGAAATACCTCTAGATAATAACATAGAAATCCTTATCACTAAACTACAGATAGATACCAGTAAATCTATTTACATAATTTGCTCCTACCTACCTCCAGGCAATAATATCAACACCCTTGAAAATATCGTCTGCTATCTCTCATCTTCCCTCCCTCAAGAAACAATACTACTTGGGGACTTCAATATAGACTGGAATTACTGTACCTGTAATAAACGTCCAGTCCATATAAACCTGTATGGCTTCTTTCAAATTATCACTACCCCAACTAAAATTCATAAACCCAGTAACAAAGAGAGTACCTTAGATTGGATCCTAGTAAAAAACTATCCCCTCACCTATATAGCTGATACCCTTCCTGATGTTATTAGCGACCACTATCTAACTTACATAATTAGGCAAAAAAACCTTAATTGCTAAACAAACCATCCTTAAAACCATATGAAACAAAAAACACTTTAGTACCATAGGTTTCCAAGCTGAGTTAAAAGCCTGCGACTGGTCTCCCTTAAAACAATTCTCCCTTGAGGAAGCAGTATCCTATTTTAACTCCAAATTTTTACAAATACTGGAATACCATGCCCCTAGTCGATCCATAAGAATCAGAAGTAATGCCCCACCATGGCTCTCTAGACAGACAAGACAGAAAATCCTATTAAGAAATAAAATCTGGTCTAAATGGAGAAAAAACAAAGATCCAACCGATCACCAGAACTATAAACTTTGTAGAAATACCACAAAAAAAGCAATACTCCTTGATAAAAAAAAAAAACTATTTCTTTAAACTCCAAGACAAGCATCAACAAACCCCACAAACCTTCTGGACAGTTATTAATAGACTTCTACACCCAGGCAACTCCAGAACACCTACCCCTTCTAGTCTCTCTCTAAGCACCTCTAAGGAAATAGCTGACACCTTCAATACCTTCTTCACAGAAACTGTTCAATCTCTCACTAATTCCCTACCTCCTCTCAGCTCTACCTGTAGATTCCCTATGAGTACTAAACCCCCTACCTTTGAATTAAATCTAGTCCCCACATCCCTCATCTTTACCCTCCTTTCTAAAATTAAACCATGCTCCCCATCAGCTGATCTCCTTCCAGCAGAATACCTACAAATAGCAGCTAAAGCAATCTCCTACCCTATTTCTATACTCATCAACAGATCAATTACTGAAGGTTCTATCCCATCCCTCTGGAAAATCTCTCACATAATTCTACTCCATAAGGGAGGTAACTCAACTGAAATTTCTAACTTTCGCTCCATTGCCTTACTCTCCTCTCTAGCCAAACTTTTGGAAAAACGTATCCATCACCAACTACTTGACCACCTTCTCCAAAATAACCTATTATCTGACTGTCAACATGGATTCAGGCCTTTCCATAGTACCACTGCTGCCTTACTATCCTTCTCGGACTGTATCAACAAGCATCGTAATAACAACAGGCTCTCCACTGCACTCTTTTTAGACCTATCCAAAGCCTTTGATATGGTGAACCATCAATTACTACTAGACATACTAAAGCAACTCTCTCTCAACTCTCAGGCATTACAATGGTTCAAATCATACTTAGAAAACAGACAGCAACCTGTCCTCTGGGACAATAACCTTTCCACTCTTCTTCCTGTTACTCTAGGGGTCCCTCAGGGCTCTATTCTAGGGCCACTCTTTTTCTCTATTTTCATCAATGATATAAAGCTAAATATTCCCCAAGCCACCTGCATACAATATGCAGACGACTCCACACTAGTGTGCTCTGTCACTTCATCTGCTGAGCTCCAAAACATTACCCAAACAGCATTTAACTTAGTTGAAAAATGGTTCTTGCATCGCTGCCTCCTACTAAACGCCAAAAAACACTAAACTGCTGATATTTACTCCAACACTAAAGTCCACCCCTATCAATCTTACTGTCAAATCTAGTAATGGTACCTTAATCACACTTGACCTGACCACTAAACATTTAGGTGAAACAGCTGATCATAATCTTAACTTTGACACGTAGATTGACACTACCATTAAAATTGTTAATAGAAAACATGGCTCACTATATAGAATTAAATCCTTCCTTACCCCTGAAGCCAGAACCACCATAGCCCATACCCACCTGAAATCTACCCTCCTCTATTCCTCATCTATTTATACTAATCTCTCAAAATCTAACCTAAGCAAGCTATCAACTTCCTACAACAACATTGCAAGATTTGCCACAGGTTTTCCATATAGAACCCATCACTGCATAAATCTTAGACAGCTAGGATGGCTAGAACTCAAAAACCAGCTACTATTCCAACAACTCGCTATCACCCATAAGATACTCTTTCATACCAATAATACTCCTATTCTTAGCAGCCTAATCTCTCCTTATAGAAAACTTACTACCCTGCGCTCAGCAAATAAACTACAAGTAACCATCCAAAAATCCCATAATAAGCAGGAGACTTCCTCTTCTCTAATTCCATGGAAAGATGTGGAATAGGCTCCCCAGTAACCTCCAATTGCTCTCATCACTACCATTTTTCAAGCACCAGCTAAAATTACTCCTCAAAGCACAATGGCTATGCCGATGTACTAACCCTGACTAACACTAACCATATTTTTTACTATTTCCCTTCCCTTCCCCCATCCTCCTATCAGGATGATAAAACCTTCACCTATTTAACATAGTACTCCTTTCTTACTAATCTCCCCTTGGTTCATTACTGAAACCTATTCCAGCTCCTGCCACTCCCAGTATTTACTTGTATGTATCCTAACTATGTCTTTTCCGAACAGGTATAATAAGGAATCTTCCATCTCCTCCATACTTTTTTGCAAATCATATATTGACCTATACACCTCTGTTGAGCTTCTAAAACTATTATATGCCCTAACCTTCATACAACTTTTTCTTCTCTTAATACTACGTTCTACTGTGTTAGCCTACTGTAAATATTGCATTGTTATCTTAAATGTTATGTACCTTTACTGCTTTGATGTAAGTTTTTTTTTACTATGATAGCCCATAGCATTAATGTATTAGCATAATTTATATGTTTTAGTTTAAGCCATCTTATTGCCCTTTTTTCTGTACATTTAGTTTAAAGTTTGGAGCTTTTATCCCCGGGCCTCTACTGAAAATGGACATGTATCCAGTTAGACTAGCCCGGTCAACAAATGTAAAATAAATAAATAAATAAAATATTTAAAATTGTCCGACTTTGCATCTTTGCCACCCCATTATTGTTGGCTTTGTCTAGAACTATTGACCAAAGAAGTTGAGAAGTATGTGCACTATCTCATTCTTTCATAAGTGCACACACACACACACACACACACACACACACACACACACATGTGTAGTTGCATTGTTTTTGTTTTGTATTCCTATGCTCACTAAATACAACATTTTAAACCTTGATTAGTGAAGGGAAAGTAAAATGGCAGGTCCTTGTAACTGTGCGGCAGTTAACTTTGTTAGTCAGTTTGTCTTAGTTTTCTTTTTATTTACTTATTTTGTTACTCTCACTAATCTGCCACATTAACTGAATTTAAATATGAGGGTGGCCATTTCATTTTTTCTCAGTTCTTGTTTCACAGTAGCTGGATATGCTGCCGTGAAGCAGTGGACTCGATGCAAGGCTCTCCTCATACAACTGTTCTCCAATAAGGTATTGTCTACAAACACCACCAATTTTCTAGAAGAAAATTATTTACACTTCTGTTATGATACCATGCGTTTATATGTTGAAAAGCTTATATAAAGGTTAAATATCCCTAAAAATATGCTAGAAAGGTTAAAGAGAAATATTGTGTCTTGTGGTTTAAGATCTATTCTAGTTGCACTAAAATTTGACAAAAATATATATTATTGCAGCATATAATAATGCATTGTTATTCTGAATGGATATTAAGTTAATAAAAGCTTATGTAATCACATTTTGATGTATACTGGGAAGAGAGGGATACTGTACTGATATAGTGGAGCAATTGCTAATGATCAGGATATGTGGGGAGACCTGTTTCTCTAAAGGAATTTAGTAATTTACCTTCTAATAGCATGTATGCATATATTACTAATGGGGAATCAATATGCTTTCCAGCAGAAAAATAACAAAATGGAGAAGGAACTTTTTTATGACATTTACTGTAACCCAGAAAGAAAAGAATTATGAAGAATATTTGCTTAACATATTCTTTATAATAGTTACATATTAGGTATATGAACCCCTTGGACAAAAGCAGAGACATATCAAAAAATTACACCAGAAGATGAGACCCCCAGATCTATGTATGTTTGAGAATAAGCATTAACATCTCGTTAATGAGTGAAATAAAATGGACTGGAAGGGGTTGTTGCACATCAAATAATCACCATACCTTCTGCTGTGGAATAGACCTCATAGTTTAAAAGGGTATCAAAATCACTGCTTTATTGCTATGCAAAAAATTATAGAATGATCTCAATCAGACTGCAAGGTAAGCCATTCAAAATGACAGTGATACAAATGTATGTTCCAATTACATATGCTAACGAGGAGGAAGAAGTTATACTCTTATGAGGATATGCAGCAACTTATGTAAGTAACACACAAAAATCATGATGCATTCACCATAGATGACTGGTAGTCAGAGTACAACTGAAATAATGTGCAGATTAGGCCTTGGGATATAAAACAAAGTGGGATGTGGACTTGTAGATTCTACAAGATAATTCACTGGTCATAGAAAACACTCTCCTTCAACAGCCTAAGATATGGCTTTACACATGGCTGTCAACAGATGGCTAATACTGAACTCAGATTGACTATATATTTTTGGAGTAAGATATGATCAAGTTGTATGCTGTCAGAGAAAAAAATATTGAATCTAGCTGTGGCTCATACTGTCAACTTCTTACAGCAAAGTTTAGAATACAATTAAAGAACACAAGAAAAGCATCTAGACCAGTGAAATACAAGTTCAACAATATTTTAAGTGAATATATAGTGGAAGTTGTGATGATAGAAGATACTGCCAGCCACGCCAGGAGAAGTAGGGCAGTGGATGTACGACTTGTGCCAGCTCAGCTAGCTGGAATTTAGTAAATAATTATATGTCATTTGTATATCAAACTTATTTGTACAGTTGCTTGTGCTGAAAATGTATTTCTGAGGTTTTGTTAAAGTGTATAACAGTGCACTCCGGTGGAATGAAAATAAATGTACATATATTATTGTAACTAAATTAAATTTATATGTTTTAATAGAGGATACTGGGACAGCAGAGGTTAACCAACTAGTTTACTTTAAGAAAAATAAGGGAAATGTAAATGAGCTGTTAAACCATTAAAATGTCACACCACAGTGCTGAACAGGACCAGAGACAGTGGGTCTGGAAGAAGGCTTTGTTCATTAGCTCAGTAAAAAGGTGGGAAGCCACAGACACTGCCATAAATATTTAGATGTATATTGTAGCCATCTATGCTAAATTCATGTCTCAGCTTCAAAGGGGTACACTGTGAGAACCTACAGTCAGGTGACCAGATGAGGTCACTCTGCAAGCCATCTTGGATATTATATTTTACAGGGAGTAATCTCTGAGTACTGAGCTTTCTGTTTTGGGGAACCTAAGTAGAAAGACTGCTCATGTATTTCATTGTGCCTTGCTCTATCAACTAAGTTATTGGGGAATAGTAATTCTCCTAGATTCAGTCAGGAATATAGTGAAGCTTATTTTAGAGATTGTTTTTCTTTATTTGTATGAGTCTGTCCATCAATGTTATTTTCAATATTTCACAGGTTCATAGGTTAGTACTAGGCTAAGTGCCCTTGCGAGCCATTGTAAGCCTAGCCAATTATCCATTGTGAGACTCAAACACTGCACTTGTGTTTGTAAGGCAAACACCTTAACCATTAGGCCACCCTCCCAACCCTGTAATTAGAACTCTGTAGTTTACTATAAATATATATTTAGTATTTTCTTGTTCTTTTGTTATTTATTATTAAATATACTTAAAGTTTTCATTGTGGCTGGTCATTCTTAGAAAATATTTATTTGATGATAACTCTGGCCACTCCTGAAAGCCTTGCTGTTTGGTCAGCATTACCATTTACATTAATATTAGCTTCACTCAAGCATAATTGGGTACCCTTTTAAGAGCCTTATAGTAACTGGCTGGTGGCAGTGAATCTACCTTATAGTTTGGGCAAAGTTGGTAGAGCAGGTAATCTGTACCAGTCTTTCCCAGTTGTGTGTGTGTGTGTGTGTGTGTGTGTGTGTGTGTGTGTGTGTGTGTGTGTGTGTGTGTGTGTGTGTGTGTGTGTGTGTATGTGTGTGTGTGTGTGTGTGTGTGCACCTGTGTGAAAATTAAATCTCAAAGAGTCAGTGTGACAGTTACTTGAAGCAAAGTCATGAAGCACTGGTTCCACAGCACCAGTGGGGAGCCTTACTGGGGACTTGGGAAGAAGCAGATAGAGACACCCAGACTCCGGGCTGAGTGTGTGCCCTGTGTTCTCTTAAGGGAAATTGTGCATGATGCAGCGAAGTCTGCATCTGGAAATACGAAGTGTATCCATTTGTATTCCAAGTGCACATCCCTCTCCAGTGTCAGTGGTTAGGATTCAGGCTTCTTGATTACTGGCACAATGTGGGGACATCACAGAAGTATAGAACAGATTTAAAACATTAGTCTTTGTGGACAGAGAAGCTGAAAGGTTATGAACAGAAGATTCTAATATTGTTCAGGAGTTGGCATCTAAATTATTTCAAATAGAAAAAAATGTAAAAAGGCAAAATGGCTGTTGAGGAGCTTTCGGTTTGGCCAAGGAAAGAAGGACAGCAAATGGCAATGAATATAAGAAAACATGTCAACCTAAACAAGAGTTTAAGAGAATAGCCAGTAGAGACAATGGCGCATTTTTAAATCAGCAATGTAAATAACTGGAGGAAGACAACAGGAACAGGAGGACAAGAAATATGTTCAAGAAGATTGGTGATATTAAGGGAAAATGAGCATGATAAAATACAAAAATGGAAAGGCTTAACTGAAGCAGAAAATGTTAAAAAGAGCTGTCAGGAGTATATAGAAAAAAGCTATATAAGAAGGACTCTAATATCACTGTTACATATAATGGTATGTTCTCTGATCTAGAGACAGACAGAAAGACATCCTTTAGAGTGAAATTGAATAGGCCCTAGAAAGCCTTGCTAGCAACAAGACTACTGAAAGTGATTGATTTCAAGATGAATTGCTTAAAATCCCACAAAATTATGCTGTTATATTGCTCCTTGGAATTTGCAAACAAATTTGGAAAAACATGACAGTGACTAGTAGGGTGGAAAAGGTCAGTTTATAATCCATTCCCAAAAAAGGGAATGCTAAAGAGTGTTCAGATTATAAAACAATTGCAATTGTTTCTCACGCTGATAAAGTAATCTTCAAGATCCTGCAAGCTAGACTCCAGCAACATATGGGCTGAGAAAGGCCAGATGTCAAGTAGTTTTAGAAGGTGCACAGGCACCAAAGATCAAATTGCCAATATCCACTGGATAAAACAAGGGAGTTGCAGAATAGTATGTACTTCTGCTTTATTAACTACTCTATAGCATTTGACTGTGTGGACCATAAACTCTGGCAAATGCTTAGTGAAATTGGGATACTGCATCATCTTAGTTGCTAACTGTCAATCTGTATACAGAACAAGAAGCAACAGCTAGAATTGGGTCTATGTTATGTGATCAAAGAATCTCTTCTTCGAACACATAATAATCGACACATATACAGCGAATGCTGTAGACCGTGAATGGCCACGTCCTTGAATTTTTTCCTTGGGAAAAAATTCAGTTGGCTGTTATCGGGAATCACCCTTTTCTTCAATGTAGAGCAATCTCGGAGTTGGCATATTTATTTGGGGGGGTGGGTGGCACAACCTCCTACACTGGGGGGGGGGGCAAAGCCCCCACTTGATTAGTGTTTTAAAGTGTGTTTTTTATTTTATGGCCAAGTGAATTTTTTCCAGAGGAAAATTTTCTAGGAAGTGGCCATTCGCGGTTTACAGCGTTCGCTGTATATGTGTCAATTATTATGTGTTCTAAGAAGAGATTCTTCGATCACATAATATAGACCCACTAGAATTAAATATGGAACAACTGACTGGTTCAGGATTGGGAAAGGAGTAAGGCAAGGCTGTAAGTCATCCTCCTACTTATTCATTATATATAGTTATTATGTCATGTAAAATGTTGGGTTAGACAAATCAGATGAATCAAAATTGCCTTGAGAAATATTAACAACCTAAGAATGCAGATGGTAATGACTTGAAGTAAGGCAGAGTTGAAGAGCTTGTTGATGAAAATGAAAGTAGAAAGTGCAATAGCTGATTTGTTGCTCACAATTAAAAACAATAAAATTATGTCATATAGCCCTATCGTTTTTTTTTTTTTTTGCAAATAGATGGGGAATAAGTTGGGGGAGTGTCAGATTTTATTTTCTCTGGCTTAAAGTTCTTTGCAGATGGCAATTGCAGCAATAAAACTGAAAGGCAGTTGGAAACCCATGGGCAAATCTGGATAAGATTTTAAAGAACAAACATACAAGTCAACAGCCAAGGTCTGAATGGTCAGATCTGTGGTTTTCTCAGTAGTAATATATGGCTGTGAGAGTTAATTATAAGTAAAGCTATGCAGTAAATAATTGATGCCTTTGAACTCTGGTGATGGAGAAGACCTTTGACTGTAAGAAGACAGAAGTAGTATACACTTAAGGAAATAAACCTAGAGCATTCTAATAGTGCTACAGCTCCTTCTACAACTCTTCTGAGCAAGAACATACTTAGAAATTAAAATATCTAAATCCATATAATAATCAGTTACAATTACATTGTCATTATTTGTGGCATAGAGGTATTGTTTTACTCGCATTTCCAAAATGAAAAGATTATGTCAACTATTTTTGCACTATTTTCCCCTGCTACCTGTCAATCATCAGTTCCCTCTTCAGGAAATTAGCCCATTCACCATCATTATAGTGAGGGAAGACTGGTAGCGCCATCTTTCACACAGCAATTAGGGCAGTTTGAGGATTGTTTTTGTTTTGTTTTTTCATCCTTGTCAATAACTGTACACACTTGGCAAAATATGGCAGAATGTACAATGGGCTGTCTGAAGAGTATATTCCCTCACTTCCACAAGGGGCATTCTCTGCAAGCAGTCCTACTCACTCCATTTAGCACAAGCAGCGGTTCCCCTGTCCCCAGCAGAGAAACCACACCCTCCCAATGTGCTCCTGAATACACGCATACCCCTCCCCCTACCCCAAGAGAGGTGAGCAGACTGTGCCCCTTCACTTGTCTCCCTCCCTGCCTGTCTCTTCAAGTGCCAGGGTGCTAATCTAACCCTGGATACCTGAATTGCAGTCAGGACAAAATCTATCTTTTCTATAGAACCAGGTTTGCCTGTGAGATACTTCTTGAATATGGAATATTGTATTTTCAAGAATATGAAATTGTTAACAGTGAGGATAATGTTTTCTAATGCTCTATCTATGAGAAATAAAAGGAGATCATGCATATTTTCATAAATTCATTTTTAATCTACAATATGTTTTTAGTGACTGAATACTTTGAATTTAATTCCTATAGTTAAAACTAAACTGAATTAAATTATCGGCACAACAGCCAGGATATGTATTCTAATTGGGGTGCCTTGTAGTACATAAACAAAGCATAGTAATACTGGATTAAGGGCAAGAACAGAAAGAGTAGATAACAAGGGGCACACTGGTTGGTTGCTTCATATAGCTTAACCTGAGAAGTGAACTGATGATTAACCTTAAATCTCGTATATGTGACAGTGTTCAAGTTATTAATTCTATGTATATGACTATGTTCAGGGAATTCACGGCACGATGGAGTATAAGTAATATGTGTTCTTTTGATTACATCAAAAGCTTTGGAAGCATCAGTGTTGATGGCATTATGAAACTTATTGACATCTAGTGGCTTTGTTCAAGAAATAAATATAGAGTAGTAAGGCTTATTTCCCTCTAAAAGTCTCCAATATGGGCAAAACACAAATTAAGATAAAGTAATAGATGAGTTCAAAACTGTTAGAATGTTATAAATTATTATTTTTACAAATATACAATAAATCACAATTTAGGAGCGAAATAGGCCAGTGACTGAAAGTTCTAGTCCAAATTTATCCTTTTTCGTTAAAAGTAAGATATTTGTAAGATCCATCAATTCTGGCAACTCCAGATGGGAATTGTAAGAAGGAGAACAAACCAAAGAATGTATAGTGCTAGTTCTTCAGCAAATGAATGATAATATTTCAAAGTCAAAGTCATAGTCAAAGTAAACTTTATTGTCATTCAGAAATCACACAAGTGGAAAAACTGAATGAAATTCTGTGTCTCTGAACTCAATGTGCAGACAACATATAAATTATTTAGGTTCATAGGTTCATACTAGGCTATCTGCCCTAGGGCATTTATAAGCCTATAGCACACAAACCCACGCACGTTCAAGCTTGCACGGCCCAACATCATCTCAGGAAACAAACAAAGGACAGCAAAACGGTTCCAAAGGCTTTATTGGAATAAAGTAGGTGCCTAAAGCACCATAATACTCTCACCACAACAGAAAAATATGTTTAAAACATAACCTCAAACTAGTTTTGGTAGAACACCTTCTTCAGTGAGGACAGATAGCAAAGACAAACTCCATTAAACACACTCCATATTTATATATAATTCCATAGCCAATTAACAAATGGCTTTCACTTAACTGCATGTAATTTATTTAAAGTGTGCAGAACATTTGTTAAATAAAGTGCACTTCCCATAATGAAAGGATCTTATCAGTTGTTCAAAACACAAAATATAATATAAATAACAATATAGTCTTAAATAAATAAACAAATGCTACCAAAATATAGTATGTAATATAATATATAGGTATAAGGTAAATTATAAATGGTCATTTAGTCCAGGTGGGAATAGAGCTCCTAAATGTATAATCCAGTATTTTTCTTTGTTACTAAGAATACTTGGCCAACCCAACTGATTTTGTCTATTCCCCTGTATTTTGTCAATGACCGTAAATATAAATTTCGCAGATGGATGTTTGATGGAATGTTGGTATAAGGCATTACTGATTTTGTGATTCCGAATATCACTGCGATGTTCACCTATTCTGATTCTGAGAGACCGTGAAGTTTTACCTACATAGAAAGCTTGGCAATGGCATGTGGCTAAATAAATCACCCAACTAGATGAACAATTGGCAAAGATACGAGTGTCAAATATCTTACTAGTATTAGCACTAGAAAATTGTTTAATTTTATTGACATTTCCACAAGAAGAACAATGACCACAAGGGAACGTCCCCAAAAGTTCATCCCCAGTGATGGTAAGTTGTCTATATGTGGCACCCCCACTATCCCGATGTTTATAGTGGGAAAATAACATGCCCAAAGTTTTCCCCCTCCTGTAGGAAATAGAACATTGTTCAGTCAATATATGACGAAGATGGTCATTAGCCATAAGTATATTCCAATTATTGTTCAACACATTTCTAATAAGTTGGTGATTTTTCCCAAAAGTGGTAATGAATCTAATGGTATCATCCATAACACCATCCTTCTTTTGATATCGTAAAAGATCTGATCTCTCATGTTGATCTGTCCACACCCTTGCTCTAGAAATATCCCTATACAAGTAACCTCTATCCAAAAATCTCTTGTTTAAATCCTGTTTAGTGTCCTCATAATCCACCAGAGAGGAGTTAATACGTTTAATACGTAAATACTGTGATTTTGGAATATTGCGGATGGTGTGACGTGGGTGCATGCTTGAAGAATGTAGTAATGTGTTGAACTGTGGATATTTCCTGTGTATTTTTGTATTCAGGGTATTATCCTCATTGCGATATACCGTAACATCCAAAAAGTCAATAATTGACTTATGATATGTTATCGAAAATTCAATACCCCAAATATTATTATTCAAATGTTCCACAAATTCCAACAAATAGCTTACATCCGCACGCCACACCATCCAGAAATCATCAAGATAGCGTCTCCAAATGTCCATCTCAACTAAATAAATGTTATGCAGGGGATCGTAAATAAGACATTCCTCCAAGTATGCCATGAAAAGATCGGCATATATTGGGGCAAAGGAGGCCCCCATAGCTGTACCTCTCAATTGCCAATAACAATCACCCTGAAAGAAAAAAACATTCTTGTTGAGGACATGCTCAGACATATATACTAGTAAGGTGTTAAATCCTGGTGGATAGAGATCAGCTTTTTGAAGCCAATAATCCAAAGCCTGTAGGCCGGCCCAGTGTGGAATACTGGTATACAATGATTTCACATCTAAAGTACACATGATCCATTCAGGATCTAGTTGGGTATCAACAATGATATTAAGAAATTCAGTTGTATCCTGTATACGGGCTCTGACCATAGGCAATAATGGCTTTAGATATGATGTTAGGAATACAGATAGAGGTTCTGTAAGGGATCCATGTCCCGACACAATAGGTCTCCCAGGGGGAGTAGTAATAGATTTATGGATTTTTGGTAACAAATATAGAATTTGTTTTTGTGTATCATTGACTTGAAGATGTTGAGCAGTCTTCTGTGAAATAATTCCTTCTTGTACAGCTTCTTGAATAAACTGATCTATATCTTGTTTAAAGCGAAGAGTCGGGTCTACCCCCCATGTGCATGTAGCACTGAATGGGCTAATTTCCTGAAGAGGGAACTGATGATTGACAGGTAGCAGGGGAAAATAGTGCAAAAATAGTGGGGCTTTGAAGGATTTCGTCTCGGTTTTGAGGCATGTGAAATTTGCTTTAGAGAAGTTTTTCACTGTGGTTTTCTGGGCAGGGGGTGGGGTCGGGATGTGAATATCCAGTGAGATTAGTTTATGGTCTGATCTTACCAGTGAGGGATACACTTCTGGTCTGGAGCATAGTGTCCCCATGTTGGTGATGATCAGGTCCAGTATGTTTTCCCCTCTTGTGGGAGTGGTAACAAGTTGTTCCATAAATTCTAGGAACCTTTGGGCTAGGGTGTTGGAGCTAGAGTAATGCTCCCAGTCTATGTTTGGGTAGTTGAAGTCGCCCAATATAATGGTGTTTGGAGAGACCTTCATATTTTCCAGTATTCTCAAGAAGGCCGAGTGGGGCTCCTGTGTTTGGGAGGGTGGTCTGTAGCAGGCTATAAACTGGAAGGCAGTTTTACCCACAGTTAGTTGCACATGGATAGTCTCTGATGCTTCGTGCTGTGCCACCAACCTGGAGGTGTGGGTATCTTTGACGAATATTGATACTCCCCCTCCTTTTGTGGTTCGGTCCAAGTTTTGGGGCCGAAAAGCATGATATGAGGTATAACCTGGTAGTGCTGGGGTGCTCTTGGGAGTCTTGAACCAGGTTTCTGTTACTGCACAGATATCGATGTTCTCCATGCTAAGGAGAGTTTCGAGTGCGTGCATCTTGAGGTTTAGACTTCTGGCATTGAGTAGCATTACTCTTAGTTTCTTATCCCTTGTGATACCTATGGAGGTGGGATTGTCTTTTGAGCCTTGCCTAAAAAAGGCACTATGGGGGTAGCAAGAGCCTTTGCCAATATCTGAAAGCCCAGGGGTGACAGGTGCAAGCCGTTCCTAGCGAAGCATCGTGGCTTGTCGAGCACGTCATCCCAGGCTGACAGGCATTGGATCCCCTTTGAATGACACCAACACTTAAGCCAATTGTTGAAATTGATCATCTTGTCTTCATATTGTGGCATCATTCTTGGTGAGGGTAAGATGCTACTCAAGGTCAGGGTCATACCGGCCAGGGCTACATGCTCAGAGAGCTCCTCTATGTCTCTTTTCATGTAGTCCAGGGAGGTACGTCTCAGGTCATTCACACCAGCATGGACAATGACTGAGTCATATTTGTACTTGCCTTGGAGTGACCTGAGTGCTTGTGTTATGTGGCGGATCCTAGCGCCCGACAGGCAGCTCACCGTGACCTTCTCCTTGTTCAGCCTGGTGAGCGGGACGTCAGTGTGCCTGATGATAGAATCACCTATTACAAGTGTATCAGGTGTGTTGTTTAGCCTTAAGGGCTGTGACTGTTTGGCACACTGGATTTGTGAGCTATGTGTTGCATGTGTTTTGTTTTGGGGTAGCGGTTGCTTGGGTGTCTGCTTTGGAGGTCTCTGCTGCTTAGGCAGATTTTTATTTAGAGCCTCCGAGTATGTTTTTGTGTGTTTATGTGTTTGGTTTGTTGTCGTGGTAGGTCTATGTGAGACTGGAATTGTAGTGAGTGTGGCTTCCTTCTTCTCCTGACTGGTTACGCCATTACTGAGTTGAGAGAGCTTAGCTTCCAGTTTGGCTATATGGTTGCATCTCTCACATGTGTTGGAATTTGTTGGGAGGAGGAGAGGGTTGTCTGTGTACATGAGGCAGTTGTAACATTGCCTCAAGATTCCCAGATTCACCAGCTGGACCAGAGAGGAGATTGACAACTGACCTTTGGACATGCTAGAATAGTATTGGGAATTCCTTTATAATTGAAAAAAAGGGCCAATGGGGAACAAGGTACTCAAGGGGAGTTTGTGAGGGTGTAGTGCTTTTAATTTTTTAGAGCTGACTTATATAATTGCTTTAGTGAGCAAGTGCCAGGTAACTTAAATGCAATGTGTTACAGGTAACTTAAATACAAAAATGACAAACAGTAACTTTCTTTCAAGTGAAACAAGGAAATAAGTACAGTAAGCAATGCAGATATAACTAGGGATCCACAGAAGTGCTAAAAGGCCGGGTTTTAGGTGGAATTAGCGTTTCAGGAAAATAAACAAACAACAAGCATACAAACAAAGCTAGATTCAGCAGGCCTGGATCTAGTCTATGCTACAGCAAACAAGGTGTACCAATTTCAGTAAGAAACAGTTAGAATATGCAGGCACTATAAGCCTTTAACCAGAAATTCCCTGCTCAGAAGGGCAGAGTCCAGCCTCTCCTCCCACAAAAGTGCAGACCGCAATCCTTCTTAACGTAAAATAACTGGCCTGAAGCCCAAGTGCTTAAACCAGAACTAATACACTTTTAGAATAACAGACACTGAGCTCTCAATCAGCAGTTCCCAACTTAGAAGGATGTAAGCTACCTGTCCTGCCACCACAGTGCAGGCCAAAAACCTTCCTAATGTAAAACAACTGGTCTGAAGCCCAAGTGCTTAATCCAAAAGACTTAGAAATTATAGCTACACTTTAATCAAGTTACTACCAGCAGTAATAAATACAACTGAATACTTTAAAGAATGCCTGGATTAGTGCTCAAGTTATACAAACAAAGCTAGATTCAGCAGGCCTGGATCTAGTCTATGCTACAACAAACAAGGTGTACCAATTTCAGTAAGAAGCAGTTCAAATATGCAGGCACTATAAGCCTTTAACCAGAAATTCCCAGCTCAGAAGGACATAGTCCAGCCTCTCCTCCCACAAGAGTGCAGAACACGAACCCTCTTAATGTAAAATAACTGGCCTCAAGCCCAAGTGCTTAAACCAGAATTAATACACTTTTAAAATAACAGACACTGAGCCCTCAATCAGCAGTTCCCAACTTAGAAGGATGTAAGCTACCTGTTCTGCCACTACAGTGCAGACCACAAACCTTCTTAATGTAAAACTGGTCTGAAGCTCAGGTCTTAAACTAAAAGGCTTAGAATGAGTTACACCAAGCAGTAATAAATACAATTGAGTACTTTTAAGATGACGCAAAAGCAAAATATAGTAGGAAAAAACACAAATACAGTAAAAGCAGATAATTTTTTTTTTTTTTTTTTGTTTGTGGAAAGAGAGAAAGGAGTAGCAGAAACTAAGCTGATTGGCCTTCTCAAATGCTCTCCCTGTACTGGGTAGAGTGAGGTAATGACACTAGACTGGGAGGAGGGTCTCAGATCAAATTTACACTAGGGGCGAGCAACTGCAAAGCCACCAACTATAAAAACACTATACCAACACGGAGGGAGGGTGGGAAACAAACTGCAGAAATGTTACTCACAGCTGAAAAGCAGCAGTGAGCCTTTAAATGAAAGTTTTAAACAGCTAAAGGAGCCACTAGAAAAAAGAGTTTAACTGCAACAAGTTATCATAAACAAACAACCCAACAGATGCTTAATAAGAGTGGACAATTTCCAGCTAATACCTCACACACAGTGAAACTAGCTAGAAAAAATACACAGTACACAAAGTGCTATAAACAACAATGAAATAAAGAACAAAATAAACAAAAAACAGGATACTTAATGTTATATATTATAGCTCCAAGTTTGCTGAGTGTCCTTCCTTCGATTAGCTCACTGTAAAATGGCAGAACACTCACAACTGAGCTTCTTAGGTAACAGAAAGTTGAAACCTGAGACAGCTTTTAAGAAAGAAATCTCAAAAGAACCAATGAGGTGCTTAGTCTAAGCTGTAGTCCAGGAGACCTCAGTCAGCCAATGACCTCAAACAATTCTCTCTCACTGAAATGCCTGATGGCTTTGGCTAAAACAAGATGTCCCTGAATTATGTGCTCAGACACACAGCCTCCACAAACACTAGGCCCAAATACAAGCCTGAATATGGAAATGCTACAAATATCACATTTTCACAGACACTTACACATATGATACCTAGCTATGACATCACAGACATGCAGGTAGACAGACTAATACTGCACATAATTAGAAACACATTTTAACGCTTTTCGAAGTGAACACTTACTTACATGAAACTTTAGTATTGCACAGGTACTTGGTTAAGACATTGCATTGATTCTTGCAAAGAAAAAGACATTTCACTACTGCACTGTGAACAGTATTGCACTATGGACCTTAAAGTATTGCATTATGGTTAAGTTATGAATTTGCAACATGTTATTCACTGAAAGAGGAGATATTTTACTGCATTGCTACTGCCTTAGATGGCCTATAAGCTACAGTCTCGGTGAATATTGCACTAAGTATTTGAGGAGACTGGTAACCAGGTTAATGCACAATTTGAGACAAGCTTCTACAATTTCTACTGACCCAGCTGGCCATCATGGAGCATAGTGGTTACTAGAGTTCAGCAGCCTGAGACCTGGTTCAAGGCTCCAGAAAGCACCCTTGCACTATCAGGCTATAACTCATACCACACTTTTCGGCCATGTAACCTGGATGAGAACACCAAAGGCAGAAGTGTGTCCATATTCATTAAGGATATCCACACCTCCAGGCTAGTTGCTCAGCAAAATGCAGCCAAGGTTATCCAAGTGCAACTAACTCTGGGCAAAACTGCAATCCACATTGTAGCTTGTACAGATCCCCCACCATGCCCCAGGATTCCCATTCCTCTTTTCTTGATGTACTGGAAAATATTAGGGTTCAACCAAACACCCTAATAATGGGCGATTTAAACTACCCCACCATTAACTGGGAAAACTACTCATGTACCAACTCCTTCACTCAATGCTTTATGGAATTCATAAACTCCAATGCCCTGGATCAACTTATCCA
This sequence comes from Protopterus annectens, assembly GCF_019279795.1. NCBI lineage: Eukaryota > Metazoa > Chordata > Ceratodontiformes > Protopteridae > Protopterus > Protopterus annectens. Next base: position 1,797,867,803 of record NC_056725.1, on the reverse strand, counting down.
CACCCCCACCAGGGGCAACAATATCCTAGATCTAGTCATTACCAACATGAGTGACCAGTGTTCCACACCTGAAGTCAATGCCTCATTGGTCAGATCCGACCATAAGCTAATTACCCTAGATATCCACATCCTGCCCCCACCTCCCATTAAGGAAACCATGGTAAAAAAATTCTCGAAAGTCAACTTCATGCTTCTTAAGACAGAAGTGGTGAACTTCATGACACCCATGCAGATGGACAATACAGTTACAACTACTGAATCCTACACAATTGCCCTTTATAAGCACTTACACAAGTGAATAGATCATGCTATCCCAAACAGAACCAAGATGCTATCCTCAAAAAAAGGGAAGCCAATCTGGTGGTCCCCTGCCATAAACAAACTGTACAACAGAAGGAAGAAACTGTTGCAAAAGAGAGTAAAATCCCATGAGTGGAGGAGTTCTCTGACCAGCCTCAGTAAGAAGCTATGATCCCTGATATAATCCTCCAAAGCTAATTATGAAAACAAAATCACCACTGATTCTAAAGACAACCGCAAAGCATTCTATAGCTATGTCAAGAATCTCAATGGCAACACTCAGATCTGCTATGAGTTACAGAACAATGGCACTAAATATACAGACCCAACTGATATTGCCAACATCCTGGCAGATAGCTTAAGTGCTAACTTTACCCCCCTCTCAACCCCTAAAGAGCCCACCTCTATACCGGAAGAATGCAGAGTTCCTGTAATCACGGTTGCACAGGTAAAAACCTCACTCTCCAAAGCCAAGAACACAGCATCCATGAGACCAGACAATATCCCAGGCTGTGTTCTACATGAACTACAGAACGAACTGGCACCCCACCTAAATACCATGTTCAATCATACCCTCACCTCAGGCTTTGTGCCCGCTGAATGGTGCACAGTGACGGTTATCCCACTCCACAAGTGGGGAGCCACCATGGACCCCGGGAACTACCACCCCATTAGCCTGACGAGCCTGGTCTGCAAGGCCATGGGAATGTATCATGATAGAACTTATAAACAAAGACATTGGTAATCTCCAAACTCTAGACCCCACCCAGTTAGGGTTTTTAAAAGGCAAATCATGTCTCATAAACCTGATAGACTTCTTTGAAGCAGGCACCAAAGCTGTAGATGAGGGTAAGGTGGTTCATTTAGCCTATCTAGATCTTGCTAAGGCTTTCAACACCATCCCCCACTCTGGATTTATAGATAGACTCACTAAACTAGGTATAAATCCCTATGTCACATGATGGGTTGCCAAATGGCTCACTGACAGAATGCACACTGTGAAAGTAGCAGACTCCAAATCCGACTTCAGACCAGTGACAAGTGGAGTACCACAGGGTTCAGTCCTGGGTCCTCTCCTGTTTGGTATCTACTTCTCTGAAGTACAGACTAACACAGAAGGTCTTTGGCTATTGAAGTTTGCAGATTACTGCAAACTAGGAACCATAACTACTCATGTACCTACTCCTTCGCTCAACATTTTCTGGAATTCATAAACTCCAATGCCCTGGATAAACCTATCCACACCCCCACCAGGGGCAACAATATCCTATATTTAGTCATTGCCAACATGAGTGACTGGTGTTCCACACCTGAAGTCAACACCTCATTGGTCCAATCCAACCATAAGCTAATTACCCTAGATATCCACATCCTGCCCCCACCCCCCCCCCCCCATTAAGGAAACCATGGTAAAAAAATTCTCTAAAGCAGACTTCATGATTCTTAAGACAGAAGTGGTGAACTTCATGACACCCATGCAGATGGACAATACAGTTGCAACTATGAGTGCATGGATCATGCTATCCCAAACAGAACCAAGACGCTATCCTCCAAAAAAAGGAAGCTAATCTGGGGGTCCCCTGCCATAAACAAACTGTACAACAGAAGGAAGAAACTGTTGCAAAATCCCATGAGTGGAGGAGCTCCCTGAACAGCCTCAGTAAGAAGCTGCGATCCCTGATAAAATCTTCCAAAGCTAGTTACGAAAACAAAATCACCACTGATTCAAAAGACAACCTCAAAGCATTCTATAGCTATGTCAAGAATCTCAATGACAACACTCAGATCTGCTCTGAGTTACAGCACAATGGCACTAAATATACAGACCTAACTGATATTTCCAACATCCTGGCAGATAGGTTCAGTGCTAACTTTACCCCCTCTCACCCGTAAAGAGCCCATCTCTATACTGAAAGAATGCAAGGTTCCTGTAATCATGGCTGCACAGGTAAAAACCACACTCTCCAAAGCCAAGAACACAGCATCCATGGGACCAGACAATATCCCAGGCTACATTCTACATGAACTACAGAACAAACTGGCACCCCACCTAAGTACCATGTTCAGTCATAGCCTCACCTCAGGCATTGTGCCTGCTGAATGGAGCACAGTGATGGTTATCCCACTCCACAAGGGGGGAGCCACCACGGACCCCAGAAACTACCGCCCCATTAGCCTGATGAGCCTGGTCTGCAAGGCCATGGAACGTATCATCATGGAACTTATTAACAAAGACATTGGTAATCTCCAAACTCTGGACCCCACCCAGTTCAGGTTTGTAAAAGATAGATCATGTCTCCTAAACCTGATAGACTTCTTTGAAGCAGTCACCAAAGCCATAGACGAGGGTAAGGTGGTTCACACAGCCTATCTAGATCTTGCCAAGGCTTTCGACACCATCCCCCACTCTGGAATTATAGATAAACTCACTAAACTAGGTATAAATCCCTATGTCACAAGATGGGTACCTATGAACCTATGAACCTATTAGGGTAGAAGCTGTTCTGGACTCTTGTAGTTCTGCAATGTATGCTTTGGAAGCACTTTACAGATGATAGATCCAGGAACAGTCTGTAAGCAGGGTGAGTGCAGTCTTCAATTATTCCTCTGGCCCTGCTGAGACATCCGGATTAGTACAAATCATGGATAGATGGTAAGATGGTCTTGATGATCCTCTCAGCTGTCTTCACCACTCTCTGGAGGGATTTTTCTCTGAGAGGTACAGAGGCTTCCATACCATACTATGAGGTTGTTCGTCCGGATGCTTTCTATAGTACCTTTGTAAAAGGTAGTGAGAACTGTCAATGGGAGATTTGCTCTCCTCAGCCTTCTTAAAAAGTGCAATCTCTGGTGTTCTTTCCTGACTATGGCAATTGTATTTGTGTTCCAAGACAAGTCCTCGTCGATGTGCATTCCCAGAAACTTTGTGCTTCTCACTCTTTCCACCGTTTCCCCATTGATGGTGAGGGGAGAATATTCCTTGCGATTTTTCCTATAGTCCAAAATTATCTCTTTTGTCTTGTTCACATTTAGTGTTAAGTTGTTATTTCCACACCAGGTAATCAGTTGTTCCACCTCATCTCTGTACTCTGTTTCCTCGTTGTTACTGCTAAGGCCCACCACAGTTGTTTCATCAGCAAATTTAATGATGTGGTTTGTATTGTACCTGGCTATACAGTCATGTGTTAACAGGGTGAACAGCAAGGGACTTAGTATACATCATTCTGGGACTCCAGTGTTGAGTGATGCTATCTGAGGAGTTATTTCCTGTGCACACTTTCTGAGGTCTGTCTGTGAGAAAGTCAAGAATCCAGTTACAAAGCAGAGTGCTGACGCCTAGTTGGAATAGCTTCATTACCAGATGAAGAAGCATGACTGTGTTAAAAGCAGAGCTGAAGTCAATGAATTGTACCCTTGCATAGGTGTTTTTATTCTCAGGGTGTTCCAGTGATAGATGGAGTGCTAGAGAGAGGGAATCTGCCATAGAGTGGTTTGCTCAGAAGCAAACTGCAGAGGGTAAAGATCAACCAGCAGCCCAGATGTTACAGGGTTGCCACCTTTTCAAATGCCCAAAGTGGGACATTTTTTGTAGAAACGTCAGATTTTGCAGGGCAAAACATATCCACGGCAAGTACAAATGAAAGAACTTCACTTTTTTGCCAAAATAAAAACTTATTCTTATAGCGTTTGAGTTGCTTGTTCTGTTTCTTATAACAATTAGGTGTTTCAGATACAAAATAACTGTTTTATGCAACTAATAAAGAAAATACAGGAAATATTTTTGTCCTACAATCTCAGGACATTTGTAATTTTTTCAATTTTTTTGCAGGACACAACTGCCCAAAGAGGGACTGTCCCTTGCGAAGTGGGACAGGTGGTAACCCTAAGATGTTACGACGTCCTTGACCAGCCTTTCAAAGCACTTCATCACTGTGGTGGTGAGGGCTACAGGGCAGTAGTCATTTAGGCAAAATGGTGGATATTTCTTTGGTAACAGAATGGAATTTGGGTGACAGTTAATCAGATTCTGTTGTTTTTCTTTACTTTAGGGAGTTGATGGCAAAAGTATATTCACTTTATAAGTTGGGTGAATATTGTTACCTCATTCCTTTGGAGTCTTCTGAACCAGTTATCTGTTATAGTTATATTATTAGTACAAATGATACTCTTGAAAGCATGCACAATATTATTTCTTATTTATCAGTAATGAAATGTCCATGATTGTTTGTTGAATGGTATGCATATGTTAAAGCATTGTTGCCTACAGTGGGAGGAAAAAGGCTTACCAGCTTTGTACTGATAAAGATAACTTAAATAAGAGTAAAGAACATTCTTATATCTGTTGTATGATTCTTCAAGTGTGTCACTGTCCCTGTTTTTTCCTCTTCCATATACTAATGCATTTGTCATAATTACATTGACAGTAGAATAGATTTGTCATCTAAGGATTCTTCTAAATCTTTAATTGATGACTTTAGGATTTTTGTCTGTGCATCAAATAGGTTTTAATTTCGCTAAAGGTAGCTGCTTTAAAATGATCTCATTTTATGTTAAGGGAGACACATGGCAAGGAATCATTTTACTAATAATTTACTATAACTTCTCAAAAGTATTTTGCTTTTAATTCAGTTTCTTTTAAGCAGATGATTGGATAAAACATTTCATGTAGTTATTTACAGAATTTCATAAAATGGTTACAAATATTAATGGCAGATTGTAAGAGCAAAGACAATAGCTTGAAGTGACTGAATATCTAAGCTATCTGACATAGGAAAAATGTTCTATATGTAAACAATCTTTTTAAGGTTGAGATATACAAATATAAGCCCTTGTCTAAAGAAGTGCTGTTTTTCATACATCTACCATATAGGTACCAAAGAGTCATCAAATAGAAAATGTTTTAGTAGTTTACTGTGCAATATCCGGTATGGAAAACTGAAATAAATGCAATTCAGATTCCTCCTTTTATTGGTTTTCATATCCTTGTGTTTGTGAAGCATTTGGTAAGTATTCAAAAAATGCTTCATATGCAGTAAAGTATACAGAGTATACTTAAAGTATACTTAAGTATAAAGGAGAGTATACAGAGAAAGAGGTTGGCAAAGAAGAAGTGGGATTGTCAGAGAGATGAAGAAAGTAGACAGGAGTATAAAGAGATGAGGTGCATGGCAAAGAGAGAGGTGGTGAAGGCTAAGGATAAGGCATATGAAGAGTTGTATGAAAGGTTGGACACTAAGGAGGGAGAAAAGAACCTGTACCGATTGGCTAGACAGAGGGACCGAGCTAGGAAAGATGTGCAGCAGGTAAAGGTGATAAAGGATAATGAGGGAAACATACTCACAAGTGAGGAGAGTGTGTTGAGGAGATGGAAACAGTACTTTGAGGGGTTAATGAATGAAGAGAATGAGAGGGAGAGAAGGTTGGATGATGTAGGGATAGTGAATCATGAAGTACAATGGATTAGCAAGGAGGAAGTAAGGATAGCTATGAAGAGAATGAAGAATGGAAAGGCTGTTGGTGTTTAGGTGAAATGGCAGTGGAATTTTTAACCAGATTGTTTAATGAAATCTTGGAAAGTGAGAAGATGCCTGAGGAATGGAGAAAAAGTGTTTTGGTACCAATTTTTAAGAATAAGGGTGATGTGCAGAGCTGTAGTAACTACAGAGGGATTAAATTGATCAGTCACAGCATGAAGTTCTGGGAAAGAGTAGTGGAAGCAAGGTTAAGAAGGGATGTGATGATTAGTGATCAGCAGTATGGTTTCATGCCGGGAAAGAGCACTACAGATGCGATGTTTGCTCTGAGAGTGTTGATGGAAAAGTACAGAGAATGTCAGAAGGAGTTGCACTGTGTTTTTGTAGACTTAGAGAAAGCATATGACAGGGTGCCTAGAGATGAGTTGTGGTATTGTATGAGGAAGTCAGGAGTGTCAGAGAAGTATGTAAGACTGGTACAGGATATGTACGAGGGTAGTAAGGTGAGGTCTGGGGTGGGAGTGACGGATGCATTTAAGGTGGAGGTGGGGTTACATCAAGGATCAGCTCTGAGCCCTTTCGTATTTGCAATGGTGATGGACAGGTTGACAGACGAGATCAGACAGGAGTCCCCGTGGACTATGATGTTTGCAGATGACATTGTGATCTGTAGTGAGAGTAGGGAACAAGTGGAGGAGACCCTGGAGAGATGGAGATATGCTCTAGAGAGAAGAGGAATGAAGGTCAGCAGGAGTAAGACAGAATATATGTGTGTGAATGAGTGGGAGGATAGAGGAATGGTGAGGATGCAAGGAGTAGAGGTGGCGAAGATGGATGAGTTTAAATACTTGGGGTCAATAGTTCAGAGTAATGGTGAGTGTGGAAGAGAGGTGAAGAAGAGAGTACAGGCAGGATGGAGTGGGTGGAGAAGAGTGTCAGGAGTGATTTGTGACAGACGAGTACCTGTAAGAGTGAAAGGGAGGGTCTACAAGAGGGTAGTGAGACCAGCTATGTTATATGGATTGGAGACAGTGGCATTGACAAAAAGGCAGAAGTTTGAGCTGGATGTGGCAGAATTAAAGATGTTAAGATTTGCACTGGGTGTGACGAGGGTGGACAGGATTAGGAATAAGTATATTAGAGGGTAAGCCCAGGTTGGAAGGTTTGGAGACAAAGCCAGAGAGGCACGATTACATTGGTTTGGACATGTGCTGAGGAGGGATGCTGAGTATATTGGGAAAAAGATGCTAAGGATGAAGCTACCAGGTAACAGGAAAAGAGGAAGGCCTAAGATAAGGTTTATGGATGTGGTGAGAGAGGACATGCAGGTGGTTGGTGTGGCAGAGCAAGATGCAGAGGACAGGAAGAAATGGAAACAGGTGATCTGCTGTGGCGACCCCTAACAGGAACAGCCGAAAGAAGATGATGATGATGATGATACAGTAAAGTGAGTACAAAGATTACTAAAGATAAATTTAGCATTATTCCATCTCAGTAGTAATAATAAATATTCCTTTTAAGTCCCAGAGTAATGACTTGGATACTAGAATGTTAATGGTAACATACTTAGTAAATATGTGGCAAGGAATCATTTTGCTAACAGTTTACTATAAAATCTCAAAAGTGTTTTGTTTTTAATTAGGTTTCTTTTGAGCAGATAACTGGAATAACATTTCTTGCAGTTAGTTATAGAATTTCACAAAATGGTACATTTTGTCATATGCATGACACTGAAATTGAATGAGTTCACCATACCAAACTATCAGGAGTCATAATAGATGACAATCTTACATCTGACCTTGACATCCAAAACAGTAGCAAGAAAAGTGATCAAAAACTAGGCATGTTATGCAGAAACAAACATTTTCTGAGCACAACCACAAAAACTTCTCTAGCCAAAACCTACCTTTTGCCCTCCCTACTCTATGGAGCCCCATTCCTAACCAATTTACAATCATCCTTTGCTTCTAATTCATATTCCTTTACCCATCACTGTAGAGGTCTGCCTACCCTTAGCTGGCTGGAACTCACCCTCCACCTCTCCTACATTCAACTTATAACAATACATAAAATCATACACAAACCATTAGCCTGCCCAGCTGTCACTCCTTAAATAACATAAATGTCACTAAAAGAACCCTCAGATCAAAAGACAGTCAAATTCTCGCCATAACTAAACCAAATAATTCCACTGGACAAAGCCTATACTCAGTAGCAAAAAAAATGGAACTCCCTAACTCTAACTATGAGAACTATTTCTAAATGCTCCCTAAAAGAATATTTTGCATAATCATGGACCTCCTCCTATGCCAATCCTGGCTTAACTTGCTCATTATATTTCACTCACCCCTTCAGTTTAAGTCACACCTCACAACCCTCTCCAACTTTCTATTCCATTCCTTTCTTTTGCTTTTCCCACTACCTTTCCATATCCACTTTCCTCCCTGTTCACCTAAGCTACCTGAAGGCACCCTACTCTGCACTCTTCTTACAATCTCCTGTTCACTCCATCTTTACTTCCTTCTATAACCCTAATATAAACACCCTTTTTTTTACTAAGACATCACTCAGTTTCTCCTTACTGTCTCTAATCATGTAATCTCTAATATCTCTTTTAAATATCTTATTAGAATTATCTCAGGTCTCATTTATCACATATTAATCCATGTAACAGATAATATGACTAATGAGTTTTTCCTCACGCATTTTCTTCTACTCATGTTATTGTTTTTCATTACATTCTACTATGAAATATATGTTCTATGTTTTTCTCATTACAACATTTTTTCACTCCTATGTTTTGTACTGCTACTGATACTTTGTGATTTAAAATATCTGTAATTGACTTTTGATAAATTGTGATTGAGGAGCTTTTCTCCCTGGGCCTCCACTGAAAATGGGCTCTTTTTGGCCTAGTCAGCCATTTCCAGAAAGCAAATGTCAAATAAATAAATAAATATCACGATTCTTCCTTTCTTAGAAGCAGCATAATTTTAAAATAGACATTTTATGTGTTACTTTTTTCTTTTAACCATAACAACATCCTTGTTATCTACAGAAGTCTGTTATATACAAAATAATACTCTCTTTCATGCATAATTTTTTTAATTCATGGCGTACATACCAGTGACATTTACGTTTATTATATCATGCGACAGCATAATAAAGACTACAATTTATAGGTGGAAAATTACTCAAATTCAGTGTTTTTAGTAAGTATATTTGCCAGCTATGATTAATAATAAATGAGAAATAAGGAAAGGAAAAAGAGAAGCACTCATGCGAAAAGGGAAAACAGCAGCGTTTCAATGTATAAATAGTGAGAAACGTCAGACAAGTGAGCACATGTATAGCTGCTATATGCATTAATGCTAGTTAATATGACTAGCTCAGCATGGGACTCTTTGAGTGAGTTAAATAAATATAAGTAGAACATTTTTACTGGTAATTTTCAGCATAGCTGGAAATAAAAAAAAGAGTAGCCATACTGTTTTCACTTATAAAAGTTTTTTAATAATAATAAAGGAGCACCTTTGTTTAATAACCTTAGCTGGAAAGTGTGGCAAGACAGAAATGGCAAATATGTCAGCAGAAGTTACGGCATATCAGAACTGACAAATGCAAAATGCTAAACTGGTAAACATAAAACTGTCACGAGATCACTGACATGAGAACAACAGCATTAAATAAATAGTATTTTTGAAATAGTAGTAAACAGCAGCTCTCGACATTTCTGCTATAGCAACTAAAGAGTTACAAATCAAGTAGATGCAAATCATGTCATAGGTATAATTGTGCCACTGATACTTAAATATGCAATCACTGTAGACAGATCGCAAAAATGTGACAGAATAATTGGAAATAGTATCAAGTTAATGTATTCTATATGGAATAATATTACACTCCTAAATGTATTACCTGACACTGATGAAGTCCATATAACCAAAGAATAATTGTAGTACCCCTTGAAACATTGCCATAAGCCAAATCATAACCAACAGGCAGAATACTTCCCCAGGCCCAACCAAAACCAGTAGGCAGAATATTGCATCAAGCCAAACCATAACCAGTAAACAGAATACTGCCCAAGGCCAAACCATGACTGGCAGGCAGAATACTGTTCCTAGGCTAAAACATAACCATTAGGCAGAATTCTGATCCAGGCCAAACCATAAGCAGTGGGCAGCTATGAAACATCAGGCAGAAGAGCCATGTAGAATCACATTCACATCACAGAAAAAGAGTGATAAGTTCAAAGACATGAAGGAAGGAGCACGCAGACAAGCTCAGAAGTAAGCATTGCTAGGTGCTACACAAGGTACCAATGACTCTCCACATCCACGTCCACAAACTGCAGAAATCCAAATAACATTTCTAGCCACTGAAGAAAATGAATCAAAAGACAGAGATGCATGCCTGCAAAGTAATTTTAAGTAAAAAATGTAGATGAAAAACAAAGCAAAACAATGTTCATAACTGACAAGTACTAGTAATGTGACTGATAAATACTATTGCATATAAATAAAAATAATTTAATATTGTTTCTTGTTGATACGACAATATCCACAGATGCAAATAGCACCAAAAGTATATATCCTAGATACTGATATTGTCTACCTAGAGCATAAATATTTTATCTGATTCAACAGAACTGATCCCCAAGTACTGTTATGCTAAAGCATTTTGTATGACTTTGGTTTCTCTAAATCGCAGAGACATAGTGCTTAAAAGTGCTTCCTGTCACACTAATTTCAGTAACTGATTTCACTTTGAAAATGCTCATACTCATCCACCTGCTTTCAGCTAAGGTTCTGGGCATTCCTCCATCCTGGGTTAGAGTTTTAGTTGCCTTTTATGCCACCAAGGGATTGGGGTTGGCCATCATCACTTTTGTGGAAGGACCTTTCTTATAAGGTGATTCTTAGAACCTCATTTTTCTAGCAAATGGCTCTAGACTATTGATTTGTTGAACCTGTCTAACAAATTTAGATTACTTTTCCCTGTACCACATTTCATATTGAAAGTATATCTTAAAGACCAAGACTGTAAAACATTTTGATCCAGGTGCCATTTACCATATCTGTAGTTTTATGTCATTGCTTGTTGGCCCGTGGTAAGATTTCTCATCTGCCTCTTACTTTGTGATTAAATCTTATGCTGTACACTAATGTGTGATCCTGTGGTTTCACTAAAGTCCAGACCTAAGTGCAGTTTTCTGTGTAACATGGCTGGCACAGGAAGTTTCAAAGGCTTAACCAAGGCTTTACCAAGGATTTCTCAGCATCTACTCTGAACACTACTCAACAACAACATATCACTACATCCACTTTCACTTTCAAACCTGTGTCCACATCCTATATAAAACTGCTCTTAAATAAACTTAAACCATGCTCTTCTTCATTTGATGACCTTCCAAGTGAGTACCTAAAATAAAGCCAGTATCATTGCCTATCCTGTCTCAATCCTTATAAATAGATCAGTCTGGGAATCCCACATTCCCCCTCTCTGGAAAGAGTCATACATTATCCCTCTGCTCAAAGGAGGAAATTCTACAGACATTAATAAGTTTAGATCTATAGCAATCGAATCTCCTCTTGCCAAAATGTTTGAAAAATGTATTAAAAAACAATACCATAGTATCTCTTGCAAGAAAAACTCATATCCCCTACACAACATGGCTTCTATACTTCCCACAGTACTATCACTGCCCTTCTAACCTATATAGATACTGCCAAGAGATGATAATTATGGTACATGGTGCATTATATATGACCATAAGATTTGCACGAAGCACTTTATATTTCTCCTTGTTTACATATTTATATTCTATTAGATTTGCATGGAGCACTTTATATGATTTTTGGTTTATATATTCATGTGTTGCATTTTTATATTTATCGATTGCTCAATATGTGTTGACTATATTTGTCAACTAGGGATTAACACATATTCATAAGATCTGCACTATGCACTTTACTTGCTAGAATATGTAGATATATGGGTATATGCACATAAGTTTGTGCATACATGAAAGATATATGTGTAATACACTCCATGTTCTATTTATTTATACTCATGGATCTATAGGTATAGGCATACTTTTGTATGCATATACATGAATTTAGATCTACATTTATATTTTATTTTATTTTATCTATTGATACATCATGATTTTATATATTGGGTAGAAATGATATTTAATAAGTATATATATTTCAACTACACTTAACATGGGAGAAATAGATACTAAGAAGAGGTAATCAATGAGGTATATGGCTTGGACAAATGATTTGAGTTTCATTAACATATATTCATCCCAGATTTTTCCTTTGTTCATTTTTGTTCTATTTTTGATGTTTATTCTTGATGTTTATTCATATATATTTTTATTTTTTGCATTTTAAGTGATTATTATTGATGCTCAACATCTACATTTAATTTTATATTTGTTAAATAAACCACGGAGACAACAGACTAAACAGTGCTCTTACAACTTTAAAAGACAGCTATGCTGCTCAATTGGAGACAGCTGGTGTCAATTAGTAAGTTAATTGTTTTAATTATATGAATACAGATACTATATAAACTGAGCTGCTACATTGTACATTAAAATCTGATGAAGCGTATTTTAGATACGTGAAAGCGCTCATTTCGTGGTTCTACAGTTTTATGGAATAAAGAAGAAGTTTGCTTTATTATGGACTGACTTTCTTTCTGAGGAAATAGCATTCAAGTAGCCGTTTTGCTGTGGTTCACTTGTGTTTATTATTTGCATTTGCTATATAGATACTGCCAATAAAGCTAGAGATAATGCCAAACTAGTCTTTTTTTCTTATTTCTAGACTAGTCTAAAGTTTTTGACACAGTTTGTCACAGCAAACTTCTACTTCAAATGTCCTCAACCCACCCTTCTGTGGTTCAAAAGCTACCTGTCTAATAGGTATCAGTCAGTAAAATTGCACTCCATGCTCTCTCCTTACCTCCCAGTAACCACCAGTGTACCACAAGGCTGTATACTTGGCTTTTTCCTCTTCCACATTTTCACCAACACCCTATATACTTCCACACAACAGGCCACCCTAATACAATATGCAGATAATTTTAATCTCCTTTGCACATCTGACAACATGGTACACTTCCAAAAAAGCTTTAACAGCCACTGAAACATGGCTTTGTAACTCACAACTCATGCTCAACCCAAAAAAGACCAAACTTCTACTTTTCCCCCACATCCCCCTCTCATGAAAAAAATAAATTTAAAGTCCTTTCTCTTGATAATACAACCATTGAAGTCACTTCTCATAGCAAACTATTAGGAGTGATAGTAGATGATGATCTTACATTTGATCTAGGTATATAAAATTGCATAAGAAAAACTTATCAAAAACTATGCATGCTTTAGACACAGCCAAACACCTTCTCACAGACGCAACTAAAGCTACACTTGCCACTACTTATCTCCTCCCCACTCTTCTTTATGGCACTCCCATCCTTACTAACCTCCAGGCTTCACAAAAATTAAAACTTTAACAATGCTATAACAACGTTGCTAAATTTGCAGCACATACCCCGTTTAGATCCCACCACTGAGCTGCCACATAAACTAACATACACACAACTTCTTACTACCTATAAAATTACCCAGCATCCATCTGCCTGTACAGCACTAAAAACAGTCTACACAGCTAGATTCCCAGTTGGTCATTGAGATCCAGTGACCAAAAAGTCCTGTCTGTCTACAAACCTAGCAAATCCTACCTAAAATCTGACTCCGTTCTTGCTCAAAACCAGGATACACTACATCCCTAAATGCAAACAAATACCTTTTCATTCCTTATACCTCCTTACTCTCCCTTCCTCACTTAATTCCTTACTGCTATCTAATTCTCTTCCATGACTTTCTCTCTAAATATGTCATAAGCCTGTTTTTCCCTCACTTTATTTTGCAATTCCTAGTTGTAATAGACTAACTTACCTTTAATTTCTCTACAAACTGTCTAAAATTTCTCTAAATATTTAATGATTGTCATATACCTTGCATCAATTTTTAATGTATTTATAATATGTCTAGTTGGCTAAAATTATTTAAACTGCAGATGTTTTTGTTTTATTTTTGAAGACTGTAAAATTGCTGTTCTTGAAATGTTTTGTAATATTTTGCAGCTTTTCTCCTCAGGCCTCCGCTGAAAATGGGCTTCTACCTAGTCAGACTTCCCTATTAATCAAATGTCAATAAATAAATGAAATACTTAACAGATGACAGCTATTGCAGGCAGTATAAATCTGCCTTATGCTCACAGAATATATGCTGTTTACTGAGAGGACCTTACATATCTGTGAGAAGTGTGTGTACACAGTGCTGAATCTAAACTCTCATCTGCAGCCACTCCCTCTGATCATACATACATACATACATACATACATACACAGATTATTTGAAAAATACACCCCTAAACACTTCACCTGTATGCCATGAAGCCACATGCTCAGCAAAACAGAATCTCATGCATGTAGCATGCAGTCCTTCTACTGATAACTGTAATGTACACATACACAGGCAGCACAGCATGGTAAAATGCAGGGCTCATAATAACAAAATGCCTGGGATTTAAAATGAACCACACTATACCTGAAAGCCCAAAGCAACATACTGTCATTTGACATCCCCAAAACCTGACTGTAATGGGTGACTTTACTGTGTGTAAATAAAACAAATACATTTCATTGGACTTCTCAATAGGTTTGTGACAAGTGTCATGGTGCCCTAGAGCAAAACAATTAGGGACATCACAACTTGGATAAAAAGGGATTGAGGGTAATTATGATATAGTCATTGTTCTCATTGAAGTGAATAGTCTAAGATGGCCTTCCCTCATGCATATACAAAAAGATGTCATGAAATTTTCATCATACCAACAAACATAAGAAAAAAAATATCTGCTTAACAAGACCCTGCCATCACCTCTGTACTGAGATATATGTGGAAATACAAAATTCAGTAGAGTGAATCAGATTGAACTGAGAACTGTAGAAATTGAGCCCAGGCATTAGGCATCATAAGAGTAAACTATAAAATGCCACAGAGAAAATTAATCTCTGAAAAATGGCTGCATTGTTTGCCTCAGTACCAAGAGGAAGAGAAACTGCCTGAGAGCACACAACCAAACTGCTGAATCAAGGGTGAGAGCCGCTCTTGGCACTGAGAAATATGCATAGTGTTAAGCACTTACAGTCTTGTGCCTGTTCTTAACTGAATATACTCACAGACGGTGCACAGTCTGGAGTGCTACAAACTGTGTCAGGAAATGTGCTGCTCAACTAAGACAGAATCTGGACTGGCCACTGATGCGCATCTCTTCAGATCTGAGCTGAGGAGGGAGTTCATGTAGCACAGTGCACTTATGGAGTGATGTGGGATGCATGGCGCTACATACTTTGAAGAAATTTAGAAGGAGGAACCACACCTGCCCTGAGTGGAGTACCCCCCCTCTTTTATAAAAAGAGACAGAGAGATAGAGGATGAGAGAGAGAGAATGATGCAGACCTGTCTGGCAGAGAAAGAAAGTACAACACAGAGATACAAAGGCAGGGACTGTAGAAGTTGACAAGTTGAGAACCAGACATTGACCTGACAAGTGAGAGAGTAATTCAACTGTAAGTTGTTCACCTGAGCTGCATTTTAAGTCATTTTCCAGGAATGAATAGTGAGACTGTAGTATGTGATTGAAATGGTATGAAGCTACTATAAATTATCTGCATTGCACAAAGTCAGAGTAAATAAATTACACTGAAACAATGCAGTGAGTCTCTAAAGTAGTTGCTAATATTAATATAATATAATATCTACATCAACAATGGGAGAGACAGGGCATGTATAAGAGCCAACAACAAGATCAATCTATAAAATCATGGACAGCTGAGAGAGATGGGGATGCATGAATCTGTGTGGGTAGACTTTAGGACACAGGCAGGAGCAACCCTAGATGACACCAAGGAGAATTTTTAAACTATTACTTGCACTCATGTTAAAAAAACAATAGAACATATCTAGCATCTCAATGCACTTTTTTCTAACCAAAAGAAGACTAAACCTCTAATGTCTAGCGTTACTGACTGACTGTAAACATCTGTGATTTAATAGGGGTAAGGGAAAATGTAGGATGATACATAAGGGGTATTTTGTTAACTTGGGGTCAAGTAAGAGGTAGGTCTGCGTGCGTTTTTTTAAATGTGTGCATGCATGTGTGACAGACAATAACTGAGGGAGGTTTCCTGTGTCAATGCAATGCATGGGCCACCGGGGCCAAATACTGCAGGAAAGTACTGAATCAGGCATTTATATTATAAACCCACAAGTACGTTTCCTGGACTCTCTGCATTACTCCCTTACTATGGGCCTTATCAGCTTTTCTAATCAATTCTACAAACTAGCATTGTGTTCTGTCACACTTTTAAATAGTGTCATTTCCCCTTTCCCAGTTTCTTTAGCAATGTAAAGCAGATCTCTTGGATGCCTGACATACAGAAATTCAAATGGGGTGCAGCATGAAACTTCTGCCACTACTCAGACTGCAGATCATATGTTGGGTAATAACTGTTCCCAACTTTTTCCATATCCATCAATAACTTTCCTCAGCATGGAGTTCAGTGTTTTGTTAAACCTTTCTACTAACCCATCCTTCTGCAGATGGTAGATGGATGTCTACAACTCTCTAACTTTAAAGCACTAACATAACCAATGCAGTACCGTTAACATAAAGTGAATACCTTTTTCAGTAACTAGCTCTTTAGAGATAGCCACTCTGGAGAATACCAGTACTGGTTACAGGCAATAGCCTTACTATTAGCTTTGTTTAATGGCACTACTCCTGGCAATTTGGTAGTGTGGTCCATTATGACTAGCATGTGCTAATTTGTATTGCTTAGTTTCACTAAGAGGCCCATGATGTCCATTGTAATTGATTCAGATGGAACATCTGCAATAGGCAATGGGCTCAAGGGATTTTTTTATATCCAGGATGGGAGGGCAGTTTTCTGGGATTCTGGGCAAAAAGCACTGGAGCTGTTTATCTCTTTCTGTATGCCATAGGAATCATAAGAAATGCAAGGCTGTTCAACCAGAGTCCATGCATGCCTTGCTAATGACCAGCCTCAGGCTGTACCATTCTTTTTAAGGGGGCAAGGCCTGTGTCTTTCATGGCACTCATCCATTTGCTGAAGCTATGTTTAAAGGGCAACATGAAGTCACATGTCATGATATGCATAGGTTCATAGGTAAGTACTAGGCAATTGATCTGCAGAACAATTCAAGCCTAGCCAAAAAATCCTATTGAAAAATTCTCTCTAGCCTCAAGGAGGGTAAGACAAACTAGACCAGGAGAGAATTTCAGGCTTCCCATCCAATTATCTAGGTTCACCGTGAACTTGGTAAGGTTGCTAGTCTGCTTGACATGTAGCGGAAGTTTGTTTCAGAGGTGAGGGATACATTGGGATATGAATCTATCATGCCAATGTGTCTAACTTAGTTCCTTTAACTGAGTATTTGATTTACCATTAGTTCTGCAAAGGAACAGGAGATCAAATAGGGTTGGATCTTTCATGGCATGAAAGTCTAGAAATAGATCTCCATGGAGGAGTCTGTAAGAAACTGAGTACAGAGAAAGTGTTGTCGGTCTCTCCTGATAAGTAAGATTTTTGAGGCCACTGATCTTTGCAGGGGGACTCTATTCTAGAACAATGCAAGGCAATGAGTAACTTATTTAGTTTTGCTTTTGATATAAATTGAGATCTCTTGTTTTACTGCTGACTGCACTATTTCATATATTGAGAAAAAAGGGGTCACAGATAATAGGGTCCCTGGGGACACTGAAGGTAAGGCACAGGTGTCCTATCAAAAGCCAACACAACACAGGTTCATAGGTTGGTACTAAGCTATCGGCCCTAGGGCCTATAGAAGCCTAGCCATAACAATTCCCTGACTATTTCTTCTCACAGTATTTACTTCCCTGGACCGCTGTCTAGCAGGGTGACTGACGTGATCTCCGGGGTGAATTTCCTATCTCCCATCCAATCATCAAGGTTTCTTTTGAAGAGGGTCAAAGAGCCACTCTGCTTGACATGTATGGGCAGTCTATTCCAGAGTCTGGGGAGTCTCTGGGTCAAGAACCTATCCCTTCAGCATGTTTTGTTCATTGTGATGACACGGTTTAGATCTCAAAAGCATGTGTCTCTGAGGGATTGGTATTTCTTTAAGTGTAGCATGTCCAACAGCTCTGGGTTTGACATGGCATTATATATTAAGCAGAGATTGCCTCTGAGTAGACGATATGCGACAGAGTATAGCTGGAATTATTTTAGACGGTCAGCATAGGGCATCTGCTTTAGGCCTGAGATTCTTTTAGTGAGGTATTTCTGCGGCCTTTCCAGTTGTTGCAGATGTCTTGGGAGGTACTAACCAAATGGGGTGCTGTATTCTATAATGGGTCTAATGAGGGATGAGTACAGTGGGACAATGATCTCCTTTTTTCTGGATGAAAAGTCCTTAGTGATGAGGTGTGCCACATAGAAGGATTTCCTGACTTTTGTGGCAATGTGGTTATTGAAGGTGAGACCACTGTCCACCTGTGTCCCTAAGTCTCTTATCACACTTTCGGTGTTTAGTGTACTGCCACCTATGTGGTAATTCATGGGTACATGTTTTTTCCCAAAGGGGATAACTATATATTTCTTGGCAATGAGCTTGAGCCCATGGCTCTGGCACCAAGCATCTGTTTCTGTAAGGCCCTTTTGTAGAGTATCCACATCATTTGGGGATTCAATAATGGCTCCCAGTTTGCAGTCATCTGTGAACTTTGTTATCCAGAGTCCCTTAGTGTTGGCCTGTACTTCAGAGAAGTAGATGCCAAACAAGAGCGGTCCCAGGACTGAACCCTGAGGTACTCCACTTGTCACTTGTCTGGAGCTGGATTTGCAGTCGGCTACTTTTACAGTGTGGGTTCTGTCACTAAGCCAGTTGGCAACCCATCGAGTGACATAGGGATTAATGTCCAGCTTAGTAAGTTTATCTATGATTCCAGAGTGGGGGATGGTGTTGAAGGCCTTGACAAGATCTAGATAGGCTGTGTGGACCACCTTACCATTGTCCATGGCTCTGGAGACTGATTCAAAGAAGTCAGTCGGGTTCAGGAGACAAGATCGGCCCTTCATGAACCCAAACTGTGTGGGGTCCAGTGTTTGAAGGTTGCCAATGTCTTTGTTTATAGGTTCCATGATAATATGTTCCATGGCCTTGCAGATCAGGCTCATCAGACTGATGGGGCAGTAGTTCCTGGGATCCAAGATGGATTCCCCTTGTGGAGTGGGATAACTGTAGCTGTGTGCCATTCAGTGGGCACAAAGCCTGAGGTGAGGCTATGATTAAACATGACACTTAGGTGAGGTGCCTGTTCATTTTGTAGTTCATGTAGTACACAGCCTGGGATGTCGTCTGGTCCCATGGATGCTGTATTCTTAGCTTTGCAGAGTGCCTTTTTTACCTGTGTGGCTGTTATTACCAGAATTTGGCAATCTTTTGGTATTGAGATGGGCCCTTTAGGGGTTGGGGGGAAGAAGTTTGCACTGAATCGATCTGCCAGGATATTGCATGGATAGTGGTTTCATCCTTTCCTGATAATTAAGACTTTTCAGGCCCAAGATACTTTTTGTTAGAAAACTCTGGGGCTCATAAAGTTTTTTATTTTTAATGTGTCTAGTGAGATACAGGCTGAAGGATACATTGTATTCTATAATGGGTCTAACCAGGGCAAACTACAATGGAACAATAAATCCCTTAGTTTTAGATGAGCTGTCCTTTGTGATTAATTGTGAGCTATAGAAGTATTGTCTAACCACAGTTGCAATATGTTGATCAAAGGCCCCTGATCACACGTGCACTGGAGAGTGGGGTGTAGGTGACAGGAATTTGCTGATTTCTAAAGGAGATGATACTGAATTTCTTAGCATTTAGTTTTAGCCCTTTTTTTGGTGCACTGGAAGTTAGTTCATGTTAGTTTTATTTAAGGGTATTAAATCACTGGTAAATTTAACTATTACATCCTTTATACAGTCATCAGCAAACTCAGTCAGCCTAAGATCCTTGTGGTCAGTGTCTGGTTCGGAGAAATAAATATCGAAAGAAAGGGGCCTAGTACATATCCTTTGGGAATTCTATTGGTAATGTTTTCCCCTAACTGAGGATGCATCGCAAACCCTAACAATATGCATGCAGTACTTCATCCAATTTGCAGTTACTACATAGGGATCAATGTTTATTGTCATTAGCTTATTAATAATCTTATCATGCAGTATAGTGTCGAATGCTTTTGCCAGACCCAAATAAGCAGTGTGAACAGTGTGTTGATCACCTGTGTAACTTTTTCAAAGATGCACACAAGATGTAGCAAGCATTTTGGCTTTACAGACAACACTAGTAATACTAATGGGTCTGTAGTTTACCATGACAGCGGTGGGACCACCTTTGTGGAGAAGCATTACCACCGTAGTATTCACGGACTCAAGAACATGTCTTGAGACAAGGCTCATGTGTATCAACTTAAGGAAGAGATCAGCAAGAGCCTGCATAACACTGTTTCTTAAACACAGCAACAAGAATCCTGCAAGGACAACAAGTGCTAAGGCTCAAAAATCAAGATTCTATACATGCATGCCTATTGATACTACACCCAGATTCAAACAGGAAATAGATTGTTTTTGGAATATGTATGCTGACTTGTTCATGGGTTACCTTGAACAAAACATTATTTATGATAGTAGTCACAATCTGTTCTTTGATGAAATAGACATCTGGAGACATTTCTTGGATGACTGCTGGATGGTGTGGAAATCAGATCTACGGTCATATTTACATGAGTTTATTCAATATCTAAATGAAAATAAATGGGGGGTCAGATTTACAGCCAACTACAATTTGGTGTCAATTTCTTTTCTGGATGTCAATTTAGTTAGACAGCAGGATGGTACGTTGGCCAGTTCTGTGTTTATTACTAGTTATGGTAGGAATATTCATCAGTTTATGGATTTAATACAGCATCACTGGGATATCCTTTTGGCTGATGATAGGCTACATGGTCTTTTGAGGGATAGATGTTCATTTTTGTTTCATAGAGGAAGGTGTTTGGGTAGTCACTTCAGTCACTATAAATTCTACAAACCGTCTGAGTGTAGAATACAAGTCACATAGGATGGTACCAGGGCAGTGGGTTGCTATTCTTGTGGCCACTGCTCTTTTTTGCAAATATATTCATCAGACCAAGGAATTCACCAGTAAATATACATCACTGGTTTTCTCCATAAATATTCTTTCTAATTGTAGCAGTGACTGGGTCATCTATCTTGTAGTATGCAGTTGTTCGGCTTTCTACATTGGCCAAACATCAAGACCCATTAGGGCTCAGATTTCTGAACATCTTAGTAATATTAAAAATAAATATTCTACAAATGCATTATACAAACACATGATTGTTTACACGTCAGCTAGTTTCAAATTTATCACTACTGATAAAATTGTGAGCAATAGATGCTTCAAAGCAGGTTGGCATAATATTCTTGACAGGAAGGAGAAATCATGGATTGTGAGACTAGGTGGATTATTTCCAAATGGTTTGAATGATCATCTGTGAGGTTAATGTAATCAGTTATGTTAATTGGTTTGTTTTGGTATATATTGTGGTTTACTGCAGTTTACAAAATACATTGAAAAAGGCCTGTGGGCCGAAACCGGTCTGTTGACTGTGGGTTGATTTAATAATAAAGGATATATTGAATCCATTCCAGTGAGTGCTAGCGATTTTCTGTGGACTATTTCTTAAACAACCTGGTATATTGTAGCGATCCACTGAAGAGATGTTTTTGTTCCTAGAGAGACTTTATGGATATGATCCTTTGAGAGAGTGGGGGAGTGACTCAGGAATGTTTGGACTGGAGATGATATTTTTGGGGGAGGAAATTGGTACAAATTTATTTGCTATTATGGTGGCAATCTCTTATGGAATGAAGGTGCCATTATAGATAAGTTTGGAGCAGTGATGAGAATTATTCCTTAGTTTTCTGGCATGACTAAAGAAGGATTTATAATTGTGCTTAGTCTCAGTAACTAGGCTATATTCATTGGGTGCTTTGCTGGTCTTTCTATGTTTGGCCAGTAATATCTAGATAATAATTTTATTATAGTTTTGTCCATCCCTGAATACCCTAACACGTGGCTAGCAGCTAGCTTCATTATTAGTGTCCTGTATACTTTTGGTACTAGCAACTGATACTAATTTCTTCCATTTCTTTATTTACTTTATAGAAGAGACCATCAGTTAACACAAAATATGGGTAAGTGGTAAGAGGAACATCCTGCTCTCTGTCTTCCCCTAGAACCTTAGTTATATTTTCTCATGCCCTATTTAAAGTACTATCTTCCCGTTACAGTATTTTTACACTACTGTTACTAGCATGCTCAAGACAAAGTTTTAAATATGCTTCAGATCTAGGATATGTGTGCTTACCAGTTTTTCAGCATTAAAAGTTCTTTCTTAGGTTTCTTCTAGTCCATGTCATCAGTTTCCTAATTGTCCATGTACATGCACTTTTTAAAGCTGATGTGGCTTATTAGTCTGTCCATTAACTCAGGGTTACCCTGTTCAGTAAGTTACTTGTTAAGGAAAATATAGCTTCATCCCCAAAAACATTGGCACTATGGATTCTTCTATATTTTCTCAACAAAGGAAAGTTTTAAACAAAAAATGCCTCCCGCTTTGCTTTCTCTGCTATCAATACAGGCTTCTTGTTTTTTTTTTTGTTTTTTTTTCATTTAGCTTGCCCTTCTCCTATCTGAATGTGACTTGGATACCACCCTTTCCCTATATTGCTGTCGTACTACAAAGGGTATACCAGAATCAGTTTTGTTTTTTCTTGTCTTACTGCGGTCGAGTGGCGTTCTAAAGACATACGTGAATGGGCGTGCCTTCGTTGAAGGTTGGGCATCGGGCTGGCACCTCATCACCGTAAAAATCTACTGCCAGTCATTAGCAGACCGGAGTTACACTGTGGCGGCCCCTAACCGGGAAAAGCCGAAAGAAGAACAACAACTGATACCTACCACTCAAAGTCTGTCCTCATTTGGATTCTCTGCTTCATACATCCAGAAGTTGTCTTAGAACTCTGTATTTTCTTACCGGTGTCATGTCTAGTAATTACTGCCATTCTTTGCCCTGAGAGTCTTCATTCAAGTACCCAATTTTTTCTTCTGTCTCCATTTTGGTACTAGCATTCCTTGCAAATCTCTGTGCAGATTTCTCTATTACATTGCTTTTTACTTCAGGATTCCATATTGTCTTACCTTCTCTTCCTGTACTGATATCTATTGCAATTTTAGGTGTTTGCTGCAATGTCACTGAGGCATGTTTTTGATAGCAGACAGGATCTTTTTACTGTCTACCAACAACCAAATTATATTCCATTTTCTGGCTTCTGTGCCAACCCCGTTCCCCAGATTGATTCCATTTGTCTACATATATCATTGCATGCCTCTCCCCCAACTGCATACAGGGTTGGTATATAAAGCTTCTGCTCTACCTCTTCATCGTTAGTTGAATCACATACCATACTATAGTCTGTGGTTTCCCCTCCTACCACATTTTCCATGGTGTTGTAAAACGGTGCAGACCTTTTTCTTAATATTTCATCATCAGTCAAATAAGGAGTTGCAGCCACATGATATAATAGTTTTTCCAGAGCAATTTGAATTTCTTCATGTGTAAGGGGATACTGTTTTCTAGCATCATGAGTGCATATTACCTATACCTTTTGGTTGGTATGAATCTTGTGTTTACACACCAGGGATACTTAACAAAGGAAATCATGCTTCTAGATGTGTTAGAGCCTGAACCTTCCTTCCTTCTAAAAATATAGTACATTTCACTATCTTAGTTGTAACACAAAGACATAAAGCAGGCTCAATTATTCTAGCTATAGATGCCACACTCTGTAGGAATAGCTTTTTAAAGCATGCATTTCAGTTTTCACATTTCTAGCAGCTCATTACATCCGAGTGACTCCTCCAGGTGCAAATATATTTAACGCCAACTGACACCTCTAGGCGTCAAATATTACTTGTTCATATTTGCATCAATAATTCCAGAACCATGCTATGTACAAGGTTTTAAAAGATTTCATCTTAAAGCTTACACGATGGCAAACTCAACTGCAGTAATATTTGACCTCTGTGTAGTGCAGATAAGTAGATATTAACTGTTGTTTTTATTGTATTAATTTTTATAGACATAATTTTCACATTTTTTTAAATATCTCAACAACCAAGTAACGCAGACAGAACTCCTTAGCCTCATATAAAAGCTCTTGGCTAGATGAATAACACACTGCTGACAATATGTATATAATTTGAATGGTTTCTGAGATATTGTAAGTTGTTTACAAAATATTACAAATGTAGTAATTACTGTGTTTACTGTGACTTATAAAATTCAGTTTAAGACCTAGAACCTAATGATTACTACCACTATAAAATAGTTTGTGCTGAAGAGTTTGCTATTTATATTCCTTTCATAATCCCTATGGTTCCAGAAATATTAACATTTGTTTGAAATTTAAAGGCATAATTTGATTCTGTCAAAAGGCTTAGGCTCTGCCCATTGGAAGTTACAGTGTAAACTTTCTGAGCTCCATTGGAGTGAATGAGGTAGTAGCATATTCTTCAATATTATCAGTACAAACCTTAGCAATGTAACTCTCAAAAGACACATTTGAAATAAATTAATACATTTCCTGCTGCATTTTGTTTTACGAAAGATGGTATAGTTCTTTCTTAGGCTTAGAAACAGACAAATCATGACAAATCATTTCTAAGCATTATATCTTTAATACACATTCTACTAAAGACAGTAGCTTATAAGAATTCTTGGGATCATTTTGCAGTACACATTTTCTTATATCATTAGACAAATATCTTTTAAATCTGACTATTGCTGAACATTCTAACATGTTTACATTATTGTTACAAGCAAGATCAAGCCAAAACTTTAAAATATGCATCAAATCAAGCATATGCATTCTTACCAGTTTGTCAACATTACCAGTCGAGTTATAAAATATTATGCTTTTACTTCTTGGACATACCACCCTTGACCAAAAGCTCTTTCTTAAGTTTCTCCTAGTCCATGTCAGCAGTTCCCTAATTGTCCGTGGACATTTTCATTGCTTTCTCTCTCAGTTGGGAAGACAGGGTTTTTGCCAGTTCTGCATCATTAAGTATGATTCTATGTAATGCTTTCCAGTTAGTTCTTTTTTTTATAGTGGACACAGTCTTGAGGTTAGCAGCTATGTTCGTCAGCACAATTAGCAGTTACTGTAGCTATATCTGCTTTAGGTTAGTCCCCAGCTGTAACTAAAGTCTTTGTAGTGATTCTTCTGTGGTTAAGGTCTCCCGAAAATAAGGCCAGCAACACAGCAGTTACATCAATGTTTGAAACTATTAGACATAAAAATGTATTTCAGTTGACAGCAGAGGTATTATGGGGAATAAAAAAAATGGTAAGTCTCTGCAACTGCCCACATTCTCCACTAGTGTCAGTCCAAGGAGACACTGGATGCACAAGCATATAAAACGTGCATTTATTACTCCAGCTGGAACAAAAAACAAAAACAAGACAGAATGAAAACCAGCACATCTTGTTTTTTTTTTTTTTTCAGAATTCTATGCAACATTTTTCTCAGTACTTCGTCAATCTTTCATAGTCATCCGGCTAGTAGGCTGTATTCAAAATTCCATGGATGCAAGCCTCAAACAGGAATTAATTCTAACTGCAACAAATTTACTGAGCCAGATATAATTTCATATCTTGCCCTGAGTGTTCTTGTACCTCCACACCTCTAAGTTATTTTTCTTCATTGCTCCTCAGATGAGGAACTGGCTTTCTGTTATTGCTGTAGCAGGCATTAATGATCAATTATTACCTCATTTCTATTTAGCTAATAGACAGTGTTGCATAACTTTCTATGAGAATATTCCCTATAATATACACTAAAACGTATATTTTAAAGATGCACTATTCATATTTCCAAACCCAATATGTTAATCATATCTATCTATATCTATCTCTATATAGGTTGGGGAGAGAGGGAATTTATTCCTTTTTAAAACTCTAAAACTCTAAAAACGTAAGGTATGTTTCTGTGGGGGGGGGGGAACAGAAAGTGCAACACTTGAAAATTGTACTATATTTCTTCAGTTTTTTTTTCTAGTTGCTTGAGAGTGCCGGTTGCTTGAGTACTAGTAAACTGAGAGTTTACTGTATATTTAATTTTGCACAGTCACATAAATTAATTCCCACATGAACACCACATTACATTTTCACTTAATGCTGAAACCAGCCTTAGTTCCACAGTACTATAAATCCATCATAGCCATACAACCAACATTCTGCTAATTCAATTCTGCATTAACAGGGGAAAATAAATTGCTGCCTATGACCTGCCATTATCTATAACAAACTTTAGACAGAACAGATTACTTTCAAAGAGTTTGGGTTTCCATATGCAAAAGTGGTGACCCACATTCATATGGCATACGTGCATCATAGATATAGCAGGGATAGGATGATAGACTTAAGTGGCCTTTACTCTGGCTGCATAACTCAGGAAAGAGACAGGAATGACCCCTACTGCATCATCTCATATTTGAGACCAAATGGATAAACAGCAGGGCTGCAAACATTTTCGAGTTTGAAGTGGAGATCACACTCGGAGTACACAGGAACATAGTCCATGCATGTTCATGTCAGTACAAGCTTCTGTCACTTGGGATCAGTGAGTATATAATGAAAAAGTCCTTGTTATAAGAAAATATCTTTCTCTTTATAAAACTTTGTACTGTTGTCAAGAATAACACATAGACAACCCTTCTGCAGGAATACATTCAAGGCTTATTTACAAGGCTACAGTAAATGTAGGCAGCAATCACCCAGCATTTCAGTTTGTGACTGGTTACCACGTTCTTATATTAGCAAAGATGTGTGTGATAAGGCTTATATGCAGCACATTAGAAAGCAGTGTTACATGCTGTATAAGCAGAATGTACACGATCTGCGTTACATGTAGGTAGTCAAACCCTAATAAAGGACATAGAGCATATTCTCCAGTTGTACAGGAGTATCTGAGGTACTTGGACAATTCTGAAATGTGTCCATTTTGAAATGGACAAAACAGACTTCCCCATCACATGTCATCACAACATCATAGCTTCCAGACATCTAATATAACTAAATATGCTCATACATTGTACTATATACTTGTTAATATCAGCTGCAATATATTGTTTATACTTGGATGCATACCTGCACTGAAAGCATTAAAGTTAGTGGTATTGAAAGTATACCTCACTTCCCTCTCTAGGTACAGACATACATGGACTACACTTGTACAACAGGTACTTTTACAAGTGCCTGAACAAGCAGTAAAATACAATACAAACTTTCTGATATAACACTACAGTTTTTATCTACCAGTGGAAGTTAGAGATATATTTTCCTGAAGCTGGTTATAGCTTTAGTACAGAATTAACATTTTCATTTATATTAGGAAAACACTGCAGTGGTGGTGCTGCGGTAGCATTGTTGCCTCATAGCAAGACGTTGTCCCGTTCGATTTTCAGCTAGAACGTCTTCTGTGTAGAGGCATACATGAATGGGGCTTGCCTTCGTTGAAGGTCGTGCATCAGGGCTGGTAACCCGGTACGTAAAAATCCACTACCAATCATTGGCAGACCGGAGTTCTGCTGTGGTGACCCCTAACCGGGAAAAGCCGAAAGACAAAAAAAAATTTATATTAGGAAAACAAAACAAGTCATAATAATCTTTTTTAATGAAAATAATAACCACGGACATTGGCATGGCTTTTGGAATACCCACATTCAGTCAAATGTGATAGCCATAGCAGTTTGATCATTATTAAATGAGAATTCATGAGTTGAGCACTGATTTTTAAAGATTTGATTTCCAGACTAGAAAATTTAAGTATGTTTTTTTTTTTCAGTTGCTTGCATTTCTCCACAATACTTTGCAAATATTTATCAGTAACGAATATGACATTTTTGTACTGTAAAAGAGACCCTCATGTAATGATCAAATATCTACATTTTATGTCTTGGTACTACAACCCCACACATTTCGTGGTTCCACACCTTTCTCATAATGTAAGTGATTTAATCTCTGAGCTTTTCTTTTATGATAACTTTCTTAAAACTAAACTTATGTTCTGTAAACTTGATGCTGTAGAACTGAGGTACAATGACCCAAATGGCAATGTCCTTAATATTATCCTGCAGGAGTATCCCAACCACATAAGAGTCATACCACATTTGATAAACTTTGAAGCAGCAGATAAAGATAACTTCTTCCGCCTTAATGCTTGCTAACAATGCAAACAATATAGTCTATCACACCGGTCAGTGATATATCCTCTCTTGACCTTCCTCATCCTAACTAACTACTGCTATGTCACATAGCAGCTGAGTTCACATCTGCACTATACATCTGAACTCTGACCCTCACTCTTATCTCACACCTTCTCTCCTATCCTCCTCCTCGAGTTTTCATGTAGCCACTACCTGTACCCCCACTAGTCTTCATACAGCCAGTACATGTACCCCCACTAGTCTTCATACAGTCACTATCTGCACCCTACTAGTCTGTACCCCCACTAGTCTTCATACAGCCACTACCTCTACCCCCACTAGTCTTCATACAGCCACTACCTGTACCCCACTAGTCTTCATACAGCCACTACCTGTACCCCACTAGTCTTCATACAGCCACTACCTGTACCCCAACTAATCCTCATACAGCCACTACCTGTATCCCCACTAGTCTTCATACAGCCAGTACATGTACCCCCACTAGTCTTCATACAGCCATTACATGTACCCCACTAGTCTTCATACAGCCACTAGTTGTGCCCCCACTAGTCTTCATATAGCCACTACTTGTACTCCCACTAGTCTTCATATAGCCACTACCTCTATCCCCACTAGTCTTCATGCAGCCACTACCTGTACCCCTACTAGTCTTCATACAACCACTACCTGTATCCCCACTAGTCCTCATATAGCCACTACCTGTATCCCCACTAGTCTTCATACAGTCAGTGCATGTACTCCCACTAGTCTTCATACAATCACTACGTGTACCCTACTAGTCTGTACCCGCACTAGTCTTCATTCCTGCCACTACCTGTATCCCCACTAGTCTTCATACAGCCACTACCTGTACCCCCACTAGTCTTCATACAGCCACTACCTGTACCCCAGCTAATCTTCATACACCCACTACCTGTACCCCCACTAGTCTTCATAGAGCCAGTACATGTATCCCCACTAGTCTTCATACAGCCCACTACCTGTACCCCACTAGTCTTCATACAGCCACTACCTGTGCCTCCACTAGTCTTCATACAGCCACTACTTATACCCCACTAGTCTTCATATAGCCGCTACCTCTATCCCCAGTAGTCTTCATGCAACCACCACCTGTACCCCTACTAGTCTTCATACAGCCACTGCCTGTACCCCCACTAGGCTTCGTACAGCCACTACTTGTACCCCCACCAGTCTTCATACAGCCAGTGCCTATATCCCCACTAGTCTTCATGCAGCCACTACCTGTACCCCTACTAGTCTTCATGCAGCTACTACCTGTGCCCCCACTAGTCTTCATGTAGCCACTAACTGTACCCCAACTAGTCTTCATACAGCCACTACCTGTACCCCCACTGGTCCATACAGTCACTACCTGTACCCCCACTAGTTGTACATGTTGTAATATGTAAACTTCACTCTTATAGTTCATCATCTACTTCTGATTTAATCTCCTATAATGTATATACTCTACTTACTCTTTGTCTTTCCAATATATTTGTTTATTTCCAAATCTAATTTGGTATGCCTTCTAATATCATTGTTTTCATTTCAGTGTTATTTTTGAAGTCTCACACTTTTTTCATCATATTTCTTCATTTTTACTAGTATAAGTGCATATACATTACATTTTCATTCAATGTCAGTATGTGTGTTCTTCTATTTCACTAATATGTTTTAAATGGCTGTTGTGCCACAAATAATGTTTTATCATTTACATTATGCCAGATTTTTCTTTTTGTAAATTTGTAACACTTTTATTTTTCTTGTGTACCTTTTGTTCATTTGTAGGGCTTTCCCCATTCAGCTCACTCTGAAAAATGGCATCACCCTGTAGGGTTAACATGTTTAACACAGCATAAATAAATACATTAGTATTAGTGGTCTCTAGTAACATACTGGATTCCTGAAGAATAATGAAGCAACATATAAAGGGTGGTATTACTGTACTTATTACAAGTAACAATTTTTAACCTTTGAAACATCTCTAATGATGATGTTCACATTATAAATATTTGTTCCTTTTTTACAGCACAAAAATGAGTCCTAGTAATACATGTGGGCAGTCTCATTCTTTCTAACTAGCATAGTTCATGTCTCAAATCTGTTTCGGTTCTCTAAGGCTAAATGTGAACAAATTAATTTGATATGGTTCGTTATTCTCCTGGATGGACAATGTTTAAGCTTTCAGTAAATTTATTTAAGTATCCATATTTATACATTTCCTTAAAAGTTCTGTAGTCTGTAACCTCATTGACAGTTCCTAGTTTTGTTTTCTCAGAAACAGCACCTTGCATTATCAGCATGATTTGTTTTTCTAATGATTAAATATTTCTTTTTAATACCATTGCATCAATTCCATTAACAAGACCAAATTTGTCTAAAATAACTCTATATAACTATCATGTTTTTTTTTTCTTTGATTGTAAATCATACCACAAGTGTGCATGTTAGTGATTAAATTACTAAGTTTCATCAGCACAACAGGTGGTTTATGCAAGAGGTAAACTGGAAAATGGCAAGCTTTGAAAATCAAAGGAAGCAAATTTTATTTTAATATAACTCCATCTACGGACAGTACAAATTCACCTTGAGAATTGTATCCTGTCCTATCATCTATGTTTCTGAGATGTACCTTGTTAGATCTTGCTTTGAATAATTGTGTTCCTTTAAAAAAAACAAGTTGTATTTCATTACACAAAACACATTTATTTACTGCTCTGTTTGTATTGTGACCTTCATAAAAAGAACACCTCAGTCCCTCTTTACAATTTACATGGATACTGGATGATTTCTGTATGTCCCTGTTCATGTTTAAAACAGTGCCTAGTGCAGGAATTCATATTTTAAAAAAAAGAAGAAGAAGAAAGAAAACTTATCACCAAAATCAACATATGGTAGGAATTCAACATCATAGTCTTTGAAGAGGAATGAACTGAGTCTTTTCCAAATTAGTTTTTTCAACAAAAAAACAAATGACAGTGATACTCTCAAAAATTTGTTCAAGGTTCTGCAGAGTGTGAAAGCAGCAAGTCTAGCATAAATCATCTTCACATATTAAGTAACTTGTCCTGGATATATGAAGAGCATAAGTTGGAATACTTGCCTTCCTTGAAAAGGTTGATAGATCCGAAGAGAGACTATTGGCAAGGCATACATAGGCTCTGGTTGAATAGGCTTTTATGTAATATGATACACTTTTTCTCTTGCATTCACTATTGTATTGTGAAATGTTATAAAGTCTTTAGACATATTGATAGCAGACTTAAAATATTTACCTAAACTGTCTTGTATATTTTTAAATATCTTACTGTCTTGCACTCATCACTGCTGTCCT